>NC_137924.1:13192469-13346443 GCF_963457725.1 Sprattus sprattus
ACACACACACACACACACACACACACACACATGCACACAACAAACACACACACACACACACACACACAATTTTGCCAGGCAATTGGAAACTTGGATTATTCTAATGCGCTTCTCTGGAAATCATTCTTCAAAAGTAAAACTTCACTTCGGAAGTCAAAAAGGATAACAAAGATATCTTCATTAATGGGGAATGTATTTCTTCAGTTCTATGAAGAAGATAGAACTGGGATAAAAGAACAGTGCTCTTATTTGAAGAGGAAAAATTCTGCTAAATGAGATATTATGAATAAATAGGAGAAGAATAAGTGATTTTCTTTATTTTCTTCATCTTTGGAATTTTGGTGGGTGGGTAAGAGACAGAATGATTGTGTTTCTCTGTGGTTGTAGTCCTCACACAACTACTACCTTGCTTGACCTCTGGAGTGGTTTTGTAACTCGGGGGAGGGCCTAACAGCAGTGGGTTAGAGTGAAAGGTGCCTTAGCCAATCTAAATACAGAAAGGGTGAGACACAATAAAGCAGTACTCATCAACCAAAAATGTTTGTACTGAGCACTTTACACTCCAATGATGCTTGGCATTCCCAAAAGTAACGGAACAACATAGAACCTCACGCACCATGCCATGTTCCACCACAGGCTGTTTTGATCATATCACCTCTAGACCAGTGGTTCTTAACCTGGGTTCGATCGAACCCCAGGGGTTCGTTGGGCCACTCTCAGGGGTTCGGCAGGGGTCAAGACACACGCAGTATAGCCCGATTCACACTAGCAATGTCGGGCCGTTTTTATACATACCTACGTTTTGAAGAAATCATATGTTATTTTTCAAATTACGAAGAGCTCGGCGAATGCAGTGATGAAGCTTGCAGGGTTCAGTACCTCCAAAAAGCTTAAGAACCACTGCTCTAGACACTTGACTCCATCGTCCACCTTTCTATGGTTTATCATCAAACCCCACTTCTTCTTCTACACTCATCCTAATTTAATTATCTTAGGAATCACTACCTCTCTATCATTGAGAAGAAAGAGCCATATAAACAAAATTATCTGTGGAGAAGGGAGCCGCTTGAGGTTTCCAATAGATTATGTCCTCCTCGTAGAAATAGATCAACTTGGCTGCCACCCATGATGCATCTGGTAATCCAAATAAGGGCTGCACTTTCATAGAGCCGACAGTCACAGTACCATGTCAACACAATGACCTGTGGAGAGGTGAGCGTTTCAGAGAACATCTTCTATCAGTGGGAAATGATGTGCAGCCTCCTACACACGGTTGTCATTAATGAGGACTGCTTCATTCAAGAGCATTCCCCGAGGTCAAGGGGTCAAGCTGTAAAGAGAAGCAGCTAGTTATTTGGAGCCGCTAGGTTTTGTGCTGCTCTCAACACTCTAAACAACCTTTCGTCTTTCTCTTTCAGCACCTTTTACATACGCCACGATATGCATCACTCTCTGTCAGGCTTATTCAAACTGACAAAAGATTAGTGCTTTTGAGCACCACATCTAGTAAAATACAATCAGTATACTGACTAGAGGTTTTATAGATTTGGTGTGTGTGTCTGTGTGTGTGTGTGTGTGTGTGTGTGTATGATTTTTACCCTCTTTACTAAACACACTTAAAGAATAACACATGATGATACATATCTATTTTTATATCTACCATTTAGTAATACGTTTTGTCCAGCATGTAGACACACAGCATTAAGGCCACTCTTCTACCGAGAGTAATGGTGAAACGGTAAGCCTGCACATTTCAAAGGATGTTCTGAGTGAATCAGCTAGCACTTGAAAGAATGCATGAAAAGATTTTATATCCCTGGCTCATGTCTGCAGTTCTGTGTGAAGAAAACCTTGAATGAGTCATTTGTGCTGAGCTGCACTGAGAGTTGTCGTGCTCTTACTCTGCATGTTGATCTGAGGTCATCTGACTGGACGCTGGATGCCTGCGTGGTTGGTCTCCCTCTCACTCTTCCCCCTCCTGTTGAACGGGAAGAAGAGAACAGCATTGAAGCTAATCAGTATGAGAGGTCTGTTCTCTGGCTCTCCGTAAAACACACAATTAACAATCATTAAAGTGACCCAGATGATCCAGCGGTATTAGTCCGGCAAATCTCAGAAAACGTTTAAAACCCACAATTACCGCTCCTCAACAGCACCGCTTGCACCCCTTGCTGCTATGGTAACAGATGTGCAAGTATCACTAATTCAAACCATCTCTTTTTTTTCATCATCCTTGAGAAGCTGTGAAGCTATTCCCTTTAAGAACATCTTTCTTTAACTGTTTATCAGGCCTTTGGGCTAGTCTGGGGCATCGCACGAGCTGTGTTTGCTGTTTGCTTACCAAATGTGTTTGTAAAGAAACCGTTCCACCCCCCTACAGCAGTTTGCCTCCAGCCCTCCTGGTTGGATAGGAGAGGAGCTGTTGGAGAAGACACTAATTACCAACACCAGGCAACCAGCAGCTCTCTGCCATCATTGCCGTGTTTGGTGGAAACGGGGCCTGAAACACACACATGCCTGCAACAAACGCAGAAAAGAGGGGAACAACTACAATGGAATTCAAAGGGGCTCTTTGTGGGATTATCTCCCCCTGGAACAAATTATCGGTTTGCCTTGCACTTAGACACACACACACACAAACACACACACATACACACACACACACACACACACACACACACACACACACACACACACACACACACACACACACACACACACACACACACACACACACACACACACACACACACACACACACACACACACACACACACACACGAACACACATACCCACACACACACACTCTTACATGTGAATGCCTGCCATCTTTAAGCACCCCAAAGTGGCTTTGTGGAGGCTTTGAAGACTGAGGATAGTGTTTTGTAGTCACCAGAGACATGTAGTTATGTAGCACTGTGTTGGTTCTTTAGGAGACATCAAGACTTTGTGTGTATACATAGGAGCTGAGATTTGGGACCAAAGAGACTGGTGTTACATTTTTGAGGAGGCACAAAAAGATACGGCTTCTCAGTGTCCGTATCTCAGTGTCTTGTGTATATTTAGGCAGGAGGTTCAGCTAGTCCCGGGGATAGGGAGTTTCCATGATATGAGTTAGAGGAACGAACAACCTAGAAGGGGAATACATAGAAACATACTTCATCTGCATAGCTTTAGTGAAAGACTTGGCCCATGGCCAGCTCAAGTCATACCAAGAAAGCACCTTCTCACGCACAGCTGGGTATAGCCGACACCCTGGCCGTCATCACAGGCACATCACCCATCTGGGAAAAGCATACCCGGTCTGTGTAGCCTACATCTGAGGAGGCCTGTTTATATGAGTGCGTGTGTGTGTGTGTGTTTGTGTGTGTTTATATGAGTGCGTGTGTGTGTGTGTGTGTGTGTGTGTGTGTGTGTGTGTTTGTGTGTATGTGTGTGTGTATATGTGTGTCTCTGTGTGTCTGTGTGTGTGTGTGTGTTTATGTTCCTGACTTTTTTTAGTTACTATGAGAGCAACAACATATTATCTGTCCTGATATCTTAGATCAAGCAAGAAGGCTGTGCTGTGCTGTGCTGTGCTGTGCTGTGGCTGTGGGTCAGAGCTGCTGCTGTGGGCAGCGACTCATAAAAAGGTTGGATTGATATGGGAGGCCCTGCATTTCCCTTCCTTTTCCCTGCTGTTTAGGACATTTGTGCACGGAAGGTCAGCGGCTGGAGAATGGCCCTGATGTCTGGAGGCCTTATTGATGCAAAGCAATGACCTAAAGGCTTCACACCACCCAGACCCTTTAATGGAACTATGCTGGTTTCTGTTTCTGGCTATTATTCTGGCCACGTTGTGATTAATGCTCTAAGCATTGCCTATTGAAATCCATCAGTGAGATATTCAACTAAATGTAAAAAGGTTCTATGGACATGTCAGCATGGTTTATTGTTCTTTAAAAAAATAAAAAGCAAGGGACTTAATTTAACGCTAGACTAAAAAGCTACCAATTTGAGACAAGGAATGCACTCCCAGAGCCCCAGGTGAGAGGGAGTAGCTCTCTCTTTGTAAAGGTGAGTCATGATATGTGTATACACCTTGTTCCATCGATTCACATGAGATTCACTGAGGCCATTTCTGATGAGGGGGGGGAGATGCTGCCGCCTCTCTTGTGGAGCGTGTACCAGACACACCTGCGGCAGCAGGCATGGACAGGTGCCTCTGTCACATCAACACCCAACACGCACATCCTACATGTCTTGTGTATATTTAGGCAGGAGGTTCAGCTAGTGCCGGGGATACGGAGTTTCCATGATATGAGTTAGAGGAACGAACAACCTAGAAGGGGAAAACATAGAAACATACTTCATCTGCATAGCTTCAGTGAAAGACTTGGCCCATGGCCAGCTCAAGTCATACCAAGAAAGCACCTTCTCACGCACAGCTGGGTATAGACGATACCCTGGCCGTCATCACAGGCACATCACCCATCTGGGAAAAGCATCCCCAGTCTGTGTAGCCTACATCTGAGGAGGCCTGTTTATATGAGTGCGTGGTGTGTGTGTGTGTGTGTGTTTATATGAGTGCGTGTGTGTGTGTGTGTGTTTATATGAGTGCGTGTGTGTGTGCGTGTGTGTGTGTGTGTGTGTGTGTGTGTGTGTGTGTGTGTGTGTGTTTGTGTGTGTGTATATTTGTGTCTCTGTGTGTGTGTGTTTATGTTCCTGACTTTTTTTATTTACTATGAGAGCAACAACATATTATCTGTCCTGATATCTTAGATCAAGCAAGAAGGCTGTGCTGTGCTGTGCTGTGCTGTGCTGTGCTGCGTCTGTGGGTCAGAGCTGCTGCTGTGGGCAGCGACTCATAAAAAGGTTGGATTGATATGGGAGGCCCTGCATTTCCCTTCCTTTTCCCTGCTGTTTAGGACATTGCACGGAAGGTCAGCGGCTGGAGAATAGCCCTGATGTCTGGAGGCCTTCTTGATGCAAAGCGATGACCTAAAGGCTTCACACCACCCAGACCCTTTAATGGAACTATGCTGGTTTCTGTTTCTGGCTATTATTCTGGCCACGTTGTGATTAATGCTCTAAGCATTGCCTATTGAAATCCATCAGTGAGATATTCAACTAAATGTAAAAAGGTTCTATGGACATGTCAGCATGGTTTATTGTTCTTTAAAAAAATTAAAAGCAAGGGACCTAATTTAACACAAGACTAAAAAGCTACCAATTTGAGACAAGGAATGCACTCACAGAGCCCCAGGTGAGAGGGAGTAGCTCTCTCTTTGTAAAGGTGAGTCATGATATGTGTATACACCTTGTTCCATCGATTCACTGAGATTCACTGAGATTCACTGAGGCCATTTCTGATGAGGGGGGGGGAGATGCTGCCGCCTCTCTTGTGGAGCGTGTACCAGACACACCTGCGGCAGCAGGCATGGACAGGTGCCTCTGTCACATCAACACCCAACACGCACATCCTACATGTCTTGTGTATATTTAGGCAGGAGGTTCAGCTAGTGCCGGGAATACGGAGTTTCCATGATATGAGTTAGAGGAACGAACAACCTAGAAGGGGAAAACATAGAAACATACTTCATCTGCATAGCTTCAGTGAAAGACTTGGCCCATGGCCAGCTCAAGTCATACCAAGAAAGCACCTTCTCACGCACAGCTGGGTATAGACGATACCCTGGCCGTCATCACAGGCACATCACCCATCTGGGAAAAGCATCCCCAGTCTGTGTAGCCTACATCTGAGGAGGCCTGTTTATATGAGTGCGTGTGTGTGTGTGTGTGTGTGTGTTTATATGAGTGCGTGTGTGTGTGTGTGTGTTTATATGAGTGCGTGTGTGTGTGTGTGTGTGTGTGTGTGTGTTTGTGTGTATGTGTATGTGTATGTGTATATGTGTGTCTCTGTGTGTGTGTGTTTATGTTCCTGACTTTTTTTATTTACTATGAGAGCAACAACATATTATCTGTCCTGATATCTTAGATCAAGCAAGAAGGCTGTGCTGTGCTGTGCTGTGCTGTGCTGTGCTGTGGCTGTGGGTCAGAGCTGCTGCTGTGGGCAGCGACTCATGAAAAGGTTGGATTGATATGGGAGGCCCTGCATTTCCCTTCCTTTTCCCTGCTGTTTAGGACATTTGTGCACGGAAGGTCAGCGGCTGGAGAATAGCCCTGATGTCTCGAGGCCTTCTTGATGCAAAGCGATGACCTAAAGGCTTCACACCACCCAGACCCTTTAATGGAACTATGCTGGTTTCTCTACCACAATTGTTTCTGGCTATTATCCTGGCCATGTTGTGATTAATGCTCTAAGCATTGCCTATTGAAATCCATCAGTGAGATATTCAACTAAATGTAAAAACGTTCTATGGCCATGTCAGCATGGTTGATTGTTCTGGTCGGTTTAAAAAAAATAAAAAGCAAGGGACTTAATTTAACGCTAGACTAAAAAGCTACCAATTTGAGACAAGGAATGCACTCACAGAGCCCCAGGTGAGAGGGAGTAGCTCTCTCTTTGTAAAGGTGAGTCATGATATGTGTATACACCTTGTTCCATCGATTCACTGAGATTCACTGAGGCCATTTCTGATGAGGTGGGAAGATGCTGCCGCCTCTCTTGTGGAGTGTGTACCAGACACACCTGCGGCAGCAGGCATGGACAGGTGCCTCTGTCACATCAACACCCAACATGCACATCCTCCACTACCAGAGGGCGAGAGAGAGAGAGAGAGAGAGAGAGAGATTGACAGAGGAAGAGACAGACAGAGAGAAGTAGTCAGACAGAAAGATGTGTGGAAGAGAGAAAGTAGACAAAAAAGAGTGGAGAGAGATGAAAAAAGGAGTGAGAGAATGAGCGTGTGTATGTTCGTGAGAAAGGAACAGAGACATTTGATTTGCCAGAGGAGAATGCTAACGATGTCTGATGGCAAAAGGCAGGATGGGAATGGAAGCCTTCTCACCTGTAGGCAGTTTGGATGGGTAATTAAAGACACAACCTGGTGAAGAAAGCAGATAACAGCATGACAGGGATTTGGCAGTGCTGAAGTCTGGAGTATATGAGATACAAGCAGTTAAAAAGTTTGGTGTACGTGTGTGTATGTGAGTGTGTGTGCGTGTGTGTGTGTGTGAGAGAGAGAGTATATGTTTGATACTCTTGTCAGCAGAGAGAAAGAGAGAGAGAGAGAGAGAGAGAGGGAGAGAGAGAACGAGAGTGAGAGAGAGAGAGAGAGAGAGAGAGAGAGAGAGAGAGAGAGAGTGAACACGAGAGACTGAAGGGGACAGGCCTGTCTGCCCTGGTGTGAGGAGGTGTGGGTGAGGTGTTATATGCCACTTCTAGGGCTTCAGCCTGACAGTGAGATGCTGAAGGAGACACTGCTGTCTGTGGCTGAGAGGAGAGGAGAGAGGGGGGGACAGGTGCAGCGGAGAGTGGAGAGTGCAGGGGCAAGTGGATGAGGGAGAGGACCTGCGGGCCCCAGATACAGGCTGAGACCTCGATCAGGCAGAGGCACCTCAGCTGATGCCTCCTCGGGCCTGGAGGGCACTCGAGCATGCAAGCGGAGAAGGCTAGTGGGGTCGGAAATGTTTCTTTAATGTGGCAGAGAGGAAGGCAGTAGTTCCTGAATTCTGCAGGTCCGAGTCAGGCAAAGAAGATGACACCTCCAAAGCCACATACATTTCCAGTGCCATTACTCCTTCAAGGCTTCTGATACCCCATCCAACAACACAGAAGTAATCACACAGGGAAGCAGAAGAGGGAATTCTAAGTGATCATTCCACTCAGGTGGCCTAAATCTTCCACTTTCCCTCCCCACATTCCCGCTCTGCCAAAGCCTAACACATGCAAATTCTCCATTTTTTCTTTCCCTCCCTCTCATCGGCGTCCAGACTCTACTTATGTCCACTTCACGTGGCGCATCCCACTCCTCCGCGTTCTCCACACGAACCAAGCAGCCAGCCAGCCAGCCAGCCAGCCAACCCAGCTCCCTCTCACAGAAACACTCGCTCGAGAAACACTCCCCTTTGGTGCTAAATAACAGGGGTAATTATCGCAAACACGTGCAGGAATTCCTCTCCGCTCCCCCATATTCAGGGGGGACGTAAGAGGAGCAGAGTGCCGGTGCACACAGTTGTGGTGGTTAATTAGGCTCATTTGCTGCACCGCAACAAATGTTTCAGTGACGCAAGGTGCCAAAATGACCTTCACGCTTTCCATTATAGCCGTTTCAGGTTTTTTTCCACACACACACACACACACACATACACACACACACACACACACACACACACACAGCATCATTCCTTCTTGATGTTTTTCGCCATGGCAACCAGAGCCGGTTTACAGCCGAGGCACGCTCCGTGGTCACGTGGGGGAGTCGTGTGATCAACAGGTCGGCTTTATTACCTGGACGCCGCCTACGTGGTGGCACCGCACACACAAACACACACACACACACACACACACACACACATACACCGCCTACGTGGTGCCGCCTGCTGTCAGGCCTGTCAGAGGGGTACAAATGAAATGTGTCACATGATGGAATTACATGCCACAGAATTCTCTACACACTAACTTACAAATGGCGTAGTCTAAATGGGTGCTTCCTTGAAAAAGAAAACGTAAGAGTTGATGACAGCAGAAAATCTGGTTGTGTGTAGGCCTGTGACATGTGACTGTGTGTGTGTGCGCACGTTTGTGTGTGTGTGTGTGTGTGTGTGTTTGATGATGAGAAGACACAGCATCAAGTATCTATTTTTCACTCTTGAGCGGAGTGCTTTTTCTAGTCGTGTTGTTCAATAGCCTGTTTGTGTGCGGAGATAGCGAGTCTGTGCGGTTTGCGGGGAGCGCTGCGTCGCTCGCCGGATGCCCGGGGACACAGGGCTTCTTTGTGTTTACATAATTGATGCCGAGGCAGAAAGCATATTGCTTTCTTTCACACAGGCTGCCCGATCCCCCACATGGCAGCGGGCAGATTAAAAATTCTAATTTGCGCGAGGGCTTAGTGGCGGAGCCCAGAGTCTCCCAGTTGGAACAGAGGTACGCCAGCCCGGGCTGACAATGTGAGGGATGACCCACTTGGATTCGCCCAGACAAGGCTGGAGAGAGAGCGCGCCACGCAGGCAGGATGGAGTCGTGCCCCGGGGCAGGGTGTTTCATTTCGAGTGGAGGGGTGAGAGGAGCAGGGTTAAGTGGGAGGTGGAGGAGGTGGTGGAGGGGGAAGGAGGGGGTGAGGGATGGCGGTGGGGTGCTTAGTCGGCGTGTCTCCTCCTCGTCCTTCAGGGAGCCCGGAGCTCAGAGAGAACCAACCCACCGTCATATGAGGGAGGAAGAGCAGGTGAGAGTCTCAAGGACTCGCACTACAGCACGGCCTCCACACCTTCAATAGGACTCTTCCCAATCCTGTGATGGCTTTCAGAACATCAAAAATTAAAATCACCTGAACCTCCCCCCACCCTTTTCCTAAACTCATGCTACTTTGAGGGATTAAAATGCCTTATTTGATCTGCCAAAGAATCTAAGCTCTTGGTTCTTCATTTCAGAAATGTGCTAGCTGTTGAAAAATGAATGACTTCCAATTAAAGCGCACAGGAAAGTCTTGCTGCTGATATCTCACATGCTTACCTGTGACAAACCAAGTGGCAGGGACGATGTCGGGAGACACGTAATAGGGAAGGAAGGGGGGCATCTGCCAGTAAGTGATGCTTAAGTAGGGTAGGGATGATGCAAGCAGGCGGAGGCTGTCCGGTAAGTTGGGCTGTCAGGATACGTGTGTGTGTGTGTGTGTGTGTGTGTGTGTGTGTGTGTGTGTGTGTGTGTTAGTGTGTGTGTGTGTGTCTGGTGATGGTGTCATCCCTGATGGGGAAATGCGCTTCATCACCAGCTGCCCACACACTCAGCTGTCTGTCATGCGAGGCGCTCAAAAGGCCTCGGGAAATAATGATCCCAAACTTTTCCCCAACACCTTGTGGCAAGAACAACTTTTTTGGGGGGGAAATCTGTCCTTTTCATCTCGGATGTTTCCAACAATGTGACAGCAGAGAGGAGAAGAGACAAAAAAAAACCTTCTCAAGACAAGGTAACATGAAAGATGCCTTTGCATCTAAAAAAACTGGCCTACACACTACTCTGTGTTTTATTTAAAACAGTATGGCAGCAGCGTTTCAAAACCACTAGGCTGTGTAGGCCAGGCCATGTCGAGACGAACCCCTTCGAGAGGAGCTGGTGGAGGGGAAAATGAACGCTGTGAGGGTACTGAATGCACAGACCCCAAACTGTTGGAAATGCTGGATCATATACCATTGGTGGTGTGAGTTACCGCTGCAGCCGAAGGGTTGGACAGCATGTCAGGATGGGCATAGTCAACCCCCACCCCCGACTACACCCCCGCCTCCCCCTTAATTCATGGCAACAGCACATATATATAGCCCCTGCTGGTCTTATGAGCCTGTCAGGCCTGACACCCAATCCCAGGATTCACTGCCTGGACAGGATCTCAAAAAAAGAGAGTCTAAATATAACTGTCTCAAGTGACGAAAGAACGATCACAAGAGTGGAGATGACCTACATTATACCTACTGGAGATGCATATGGATGTTAGTTTGCAAACAAGCAAAGACTCTGAAATCCACTGAGGGAGATAAAAGAAACCAGGGAAGTCTTTGGGTGAAGATCAGGAAGGCGTTTTATATCTGTCACACTCTTTATGAAGTAGGGCAGTCACAAAGGGCTGTTTGTGTGTGAAAGTAAAAAAACGCTTCTGTAAAAACACCTGGAAACAACATAAAATGTGCATGAAACACTTCTGTCCTACAAGGCTTTGAGTAAAATACACAGAGACTATTTATGCCAGCAGGTGATATTACATATTTTACTGGCGTGCTCCGGCGCCATTCATTTGAATTGCACCTGATGTGCCGAGTCAAAACACCCGGCGGGTGTGCTATTAAAAACTTCATGAATAAACCACATAATCCATTAAAACACATTTATCATTTAAGGAAATACAGACTTTCCTCGCCAATGATAATGAATTGGGCTCTTTTGTCATTACCGAGATAACAAATGTGTTTTCCATCAGGGCTGTTGCTTGTGAAATTGGGTTATTTCAGCCAACAGGAGACTCTGCTGGCCTCTACAGACCGGCAGTGGTGATAAGCCAAATGAGTGTCAGACCCTCAGCGACAAGAAGCATAGGGGTGATGGATGGGCCGTGGTCAGACTCAGCACTGCCCCCCTGTGGTGCAGGACATCACGCCACCTGACTGTGGTGATCAAGGGAGAATGTGTGGTGGCACTTCACCTGAGCCCTGCTTCATAAGATTAACATAACCGTGTCGTAATTTGGCACGGCAGCTGTCATATATGGTTATAATTATCCGTGCCCAGTGATGTGACAGTGTCATGTCACTAGAACTGGTTAAATGTCATGACTGTATTGAAGCTATTATGGCATCTAAAATTTGGAGGACTGTCCTGACAGCTTCTGATAATGGCAATAAAAACATGACATTGTCAAATCACAGGACATCAGCTGTCATGATGTGTATGACAAATCAGCCATGTTTATAACATGGTTGTGTCAGTCTTATGAAGCAGGGTTCAAGTAAGGTGTTCCTGAATGTGTTTTATTAGTTCAGGCATTCAGAGTGAGATTTTTCTTACATAGCTATTTTTGCTTGCATTCTGCGTTGCGTTAGCTTGCATTATTGGCTCATAACTCCTTTGGCACCCTGTTGATGTGCTTTAACTGAAGGGCCATCATGGCTCCTGAGCAAGCCTTTATGAGGTAATGGAAAGCTACATCAGCAGGCAAGCATGATGTAGTTGAGGTTTGTGGAAACAACAGTGGGAGCCACACAGGGACACGAACAACAACCCCCCCCCCCCCCCCCACACACACACACACACACACACGGCTCACTGGGAGGTGTGTATGATTCAACATGAACATGCCCAGTGTGCGGACCTGGCTCTCTGATCATTGCCACTGGGGTGTGAGAGCAAACAAAACACAGAAACAAGACTCTGAAACATTTAGTTTCAGCTTAGGAAAATTATTTCATGAATGTTCAAGGGCTACTATTCATTCTGACCTAGAACGCAAACATGGCTTTATATTGTGGGGTGACCTTGGCACAGAACATCTACAAGAGCACCTTCAGGGACAAGTGCTTCTGCCAAGCAGTGCTTCTCCTGATGGAGGACTGTCTGTTCCAAAGGTAGCATTATTGCAGCCATTGTCATACAATCTCGCCACCAAGGCTGACCATTCAAGTTGCATTTGTTGACAGAATAGACAGTTGTGTTATTAACAAGCTGCTCTGATGGAAGATTAACAGAAGGACTAACCAATCTGCCTCACTGACCCTGACTGTCATTGTGACTGAACAATAGCCGAAGCCTCTTTCAATGCCTAAAATGTATTTTGTAGTCTTACACACAAAATCTTACACACACACACCTTGTATGTGTATGTGTATGTGTATGTGTATGTGTTTGTGTATGTGTATGAGTGTGTGTGTGTGTGTGTGTGTGTGTGTGTGTTGTATGTGTATGTATACAGTACATTCGGCAATTTGTGTATTATGTTGTGTTTTGTTTTTGTTTTGTTCTGTGCTTGATTGACATCATCTCAGCTGTGTTGTTTATTATCTCTCACACAATTGTTTCCTCTCACCATTATACCAGAGTCAGCTGAAAAATGGGTCAGCTATCCAGCGTGCTTGTTACACATGGCAAGTCCTAAATCTTGACAGCCATCAAGCAAAAAGTACAAAAAGTAAGCCAGTCTTGAACTTGGAACGTGGAAATGAAACTTATCCCAGAAGAAAGGTGAATCATAGTTTATGCACACAGATCAAAACACTTCTGCACTGGCAGGAAACACATCACATGTATGCCACCACATACAGTGTCTTTTCAGTGTACAGGCGCAGTGTGTGTCCTTGAGATAAAAGCGGGGTGATGTTCTCTGTGCCAGCCCTGGAGATGAAAGAGAAGGAGGCACGAACGCGGATCATGCGGGCTGTGATTTACTTCCTTAATATTGCTCTAATCCATCTGACAGGCACAGATCAGAGCAGACACGGCATTTGTCTCCATTAGGAGGCCACGCCACTGTACGAGGCTGCGTCTCCCTGGAGACAATCAATCAGTGTCACCCTCATCATCCTCCCCTCTCTCCGTCCTGCATGCGGATGAGAATTAAACCTCCCCTTCCCTAAGCACTCCAATTAGGTGAGTGTGTGACTCGGGCAGCTGCTGGCGCTTCAGGTGCCCGAGGAGAGGCCGGCGCTGTTGTATGATGATGCCGGCGGTCATTAAAGGTTATCAGCTGGACACATCCACAAAGCCCCCGGTGGACGCGGCACCAAAAGAAGGAGCAGAGGTCGGAGGCATCGCCAGAGCATGCTGTCATTTCCCGCACCGCTCTTGCTTAATCTTTCAGTCAAGAGTTAATTTGGTTGTGGCAGGGTAGTATTCCCTGCAGTTAACATCAAGACAGCTCTTAGCCGCTTGCCTGCTGTCACCAGCTCCACCGGCTGCATTCTGTGCCCCAAACATCACAGATAAACCACAAGGGGGGGGGGGGGATAAGAAAGGACATGCTTAAAGAAATTCATTAATGTCTAGATGACATGAGAAGACTCCACTGAGCTGTTTGGACACCACTGTACAGCCCTTTGGACTGACATAACTTAAAAGCTTAACGACAGAGTCAAATTCAAACACATGCGGTTCTGTGACAGAACTCCACAATGGACCATTTAAAACTCATCTTACATCTGTGAAAGCACTACCACGGCACTTTCCCCTGGCCCACCCAGTCGATAAATACACAAGACGGCAAACAGCAATAGATATAGTGAAAGGTCAGGTAAGCGTTTCCCCCCTCATAATTAGGATCACTGTTAAGACCAGCCCTAATCCCACTCCATTCAAGAGTTCGACAATCCCAGACGAGTCTAATCCTCTCACGCCCGCATCCTCACAATTCACTTGTAATTAAAGAGGACCCTGGTCAAAAGCTGAACCAGACTTCCCCTCAGCCCAAACTCACCTTTCCATTATCAACTCTTTCAAGCAGAGGAATGGGTATTAAAATGAGCAACTCATTTATAGAAACTGTATAAGCGCTTTGAGGCCTTACGTGTAAGGATTATAGGCAGAATAGGATAAATGTGTACTCTCAAGATTAAACTCTTTCACTGTTTATCCTTTGTGTGTAGGTTCCACTTCATACATGTGTGAAAGAGCAGATTGTACACAGGAGAGCTTCCCTTTCACACAGACACCCCGTGACACACTACCCCCCCCCCCCCCCCCCCCCCCCCCCCCCTCTACATACACACACACACACCACACACAGTATGCTAATACTGACTTGAGGTTTACTTAAAAATGAAAAAATAAGCGCTACATGCATTATTCAGCAAGTGCATAGGCCATGATTTGTTTGGACTACCTGTGCATTATTGAATTTTGTCCGAGATGGCTCTTTTTGCACCAAAGCCCACACTGTTTTCCATCATAAACAACTTCAATAAACATGATGGAAAACCTGCAGAACAGAATGGTTGTAAAATGGTGCCACAGAGAGGGGACAGGAAATATTTTGCCAAAATCAATAACAGTCGAGAAACAACCTGTCATGAAGGTGTAATATATTCCTCAGGACCATCAACACATCTTAAACAATTTACTGGAATCAGGGCCGGCATCAGACTGCAGGAAAATCTCACTCTGTCATTTTTGCATCTCACATAAAAGACAGGAAATGGAATGTCGGGCTAAAAACCATGACAAAGTCCCCTCTATACCTCTGCAGCTTTCATCAGGGACCCGTAGCTGCAGAGAATGAGAAACAAAGCAACGGAACGCATCATCATTCATCATGCAGCGTTTAACTGGCAAGTTTTCCTCCTCATACACACACACGCACTGACACACACACACACACACGCGCTTAATCTCCTCGGGAGCTCGTTTCAATGCATTTTTCTCTTTTTCGGCAGCATAAATGAGAAAATTCCATTTCCCCCTCGGCCACATTATCAAACCCAATTTGAGAGGCAGAAGCAGCTGGCACTACACCTGATTAGAGCCTCTATCGCATTGAATCTTTAATGCCATGCCCTCTCACTGTCCATGTTTCTTTAATTTTTGGGGGTACTGTTCTCTCTGCTGTAGTCTGCAGCGGCACGGCACTGTGTCGTTATTAGGTCAGGGGCTGCCTGAATTACAGAACCCTGTGTGATGATACTGTGAGCTGGAGGGGGGGAAGCTGGCCGTGTAGAGTGAGAGTCCAAATAAAATTATGTTCCGCTGATGTGAACTGACCCCACGGCAGCCACAAAAGTTGTGGGGAGCCTAGTGGCTCAGAGTATCTGATTATAAGCACTAAAGCTGTTTGTGCTCAGTGTGACTTAGTCTGAAACAATATTGCTGCAGCCTCACTCCTGTAATGCTTGCCAGTGTGTGCAAATTAGCCCCGGAAGGCAGAGGACACTGGTTCAAGCAGTGTCTCTGATGCAACATGGCAATTTAAGATTTGGGATTCTCACCCATGAATTCAAATACGCACAGCCTCTTGCCCAAATGAGAATGAAAGATCAGATAGAATATTGATGAATATAGACATTTCCAGGTTCGCAGTTGCCAGAACTAAAACCTAAACTTTCTCCAGCAGTTCTCTATGGAATTGACAGAATGACAGCAAGCCCAATTAAGTATCACAGCACACATACTCACAGCGCGGACTGTCGAGGGCCTCGCAGACATCTTGTTCAGGCTTGTTCGCGGGAGAAGAGTATCCTCTGGGATGGCCTGACACTCCTGGCCAACGGCTCCGCTCACCATGGTGTCAGTCACCCTGGGGGTTGGCCCAAGCTGGGCACACGTCATTTGGGGTTTCTTTAAAGCTCTAAAGGGCCTTCTCATCAACAATACCCCCTCCCGCCACCCAGGTTCATTTCCTGATTGAGTTTCCACTGTTGGCTGGTAACACTATCGCCTATCTGCTCACCAGATCCTGGCCCAGACATCGGTGATGCAGACAGCACAGCACCAGAAGAGAAAGTGAGGCGAAGCACCTGAAATGCCCTCAGAGTTGGTCTTGCCTTCACATTCTTCTCCGCTGGCATGCTTCAGACCAGCCAGCTAACCTGCAATAAAGTCAAAAGGGAGAACGTTTCAATGGGGTGGCCATGATGGATGTGCCCGCCGAGGAGGCGGCAAGCGAAGGACACAGGATAGCCTTGCAGAGGAGGGGATGTATAATTTAGCATGGGTCAGTGGAGCGCCTGTAACTCAACGCCGCCTCTCGACTCGACTCGCTATTCAGGTCACTCACGTTACTGTAGCAAAGAGAGAGGGAAGTGAAGGCTTTCCCCTTCAGCCAAACAGATTACAGGACTAAATGTGCCTTTTCCATCTGCATTCACCCCGTAAGGAGTGGACAACTAAAGAAGGGCAGCAGGTACGACCGGCAAGGCCTGGATATCCAATACGCACCCATGAGAGAACATGACACCCATAATTACAGAGGGCACAGGAGAGGAAATGATGTACGCTAGTAGTTAACTAGGAGACAGTGGTGAAAAAAAGTATGTTGTACTTTGAATCCAATAACCTTGGTTGTTTTGACCAGATTGATTGAGATTGAAATGGTTCTATTATTAGCAAACAAGTACATTCATCATACTTCATACTGTTAGGCGTTAAACATTTCATGGACCTAAATATAACATAAACTTCACCTCTTAACATATCAGTTAGTCAATTATCAATTAGATTCCAGAGTACCACCACTGAATTTTACCGTAAAATGTACATGAACCGTAAGTTGTTTTTCTTTCATTTTCCACAGTAATAGCTAGTTAATATATTCTGCATGTTTTTCATGGTTGGATCCAGGTGCCTGAACAAGAGGCCCAGGAATGAAAATGCACCACTCTGCTTTGTGGACCACTTGAAGCATTAGAAGAGAGAATGACTCATCCTGAGAACTAGTTACCCATCAGCTCTCTCACGCATTGGTAATATCAACTGATTCAGTTTACTCTGCGCTTCTTTAGCCATCCCTCTTTATTGCGGCACCGTCTTCTTCGAAATGGTAAGGTGCAATAACACTGGATGCTTCTTGTTCATACTCAATATTTATTCAGAACAACATATACAGAGAGTGCAAAACCGATGTCTGCAAATCCCAAAGCACAGTGCTTTTTCACATGTTCAGACAACCAAATCTTACCAGTCAACCCTTTTTAGGATATATTTACACAAGCCAGACATGAGAAGAAAGAATGAAAGTAAGAAACCAACAATTGAAAACACAAAGCCCAGCTTTCTTTGAACTGTGTGTCAAGGCATGCCAATAAGCTTTATTTTGGGAAGTGGGGAGGAGGGTTTCTGAACCATTTTCAAATTGTAGCATTTGTGTTGCTTCAAAGGCTTATCTCGTGGGGATATAAACAGATTTGTCATCGTTATAACATAAAGTTTTAATGTAGGAGCCAAAGCGACATCACACACCGCACAGGCGCAATTGCAGATGAGTGCTAATGAGGACGCTAAATCAAATCTACAGAGCACAGCAACAGGGAGCGGGACAACGGGTCCGCGCACGAGACAAAATCTACCCCAGAGAACTCATTTGAGCTAATAAGTGTCACTTGTGTCACACACGCCGCTCACTTGATTCATTTTAATAGGTAAGCGCTCCATCGCTGACTCATTAGCGCGGTCTCTTAAAGCAGAAAGGGGGGGGGGGACGTTTCACAACACAACAGACCGTAGCTTAGTCACCTCAAGGACACGCACCTGAAGGATGACGAATTTAATCATGACGGATGCACCTGCGGTGTGCTTTCAGCGTCATGGGGCAGGAACTGGGATAACTTTTAAATGAGAGCAGCTACAACAGTGTTCCAGAGGAAAACATTTTTCTTTCCATTTTAGCAATTCAAATTTTAAGTGTAAAACAGAGGTACGCGCTTCACTGCACAGGAAAATTAGGTATGAGAGCAGAATTGTAATGCTTACGAAAAGCACTGTGACATGAAGGAGCGTAATTCAGCCGCAACTCATCCAGGCAGAAGTCGGATATAACAACTTTTTGGGTAATACATTCTATGAATAAATTCGGCTAATTATAGGTCTTATACGAATACCTTATTATGCCACAACATGCATCAGTGTAAACAACACAATAATTACAAGTTCAACAGCAATTATATTCTGTCATCGACGGCAATAACAAACACATGCAGTAGGCATTTTGGACAGTGCATTAAAAAAACATCGGAGAGTATCTGAAAATCTGTGACTATTCCAATTAAGTTCTAACCAAATTGTCGAAACATTTCTTCCCTATATTTCAACTTAATGAGGCACAAAACTCCAAGGACCACAGGGTATTTTTTTTCTATAGGATCCTTCAAAAAAGTAATCTTATAGACCAAAAAACTCTGAAATAAATGAATATGAATATGCCCAACATGGTAACATTGTACTGTGCTTCCTATATTGAGTAAGTTAATTAGTATATTGAGAGAAAGCTCCAGGCAGTAATTATAACATAAATACATTGCATGTATTTAATAGTTTGGGGATGTGCATTGTTTAGTCTGGAAAAAGGATGATCACACGCAAAGACCATGATTTTGTTAAAATAATTTAAAAAACTTGAGTTCTTCCATTGCTTGTCAATGTCTACATCTTTGCAGACAACATAATCTTAGGCCTCACCTCCAGCAGCAATTAAATGCAGCGACAGGGGCCGCTAATCTGTGCAGAGTTCTGGAGAACAGACAATAACCCGCCACCAGAGCGCATCATTTCTCTATTACATCTGATCAGACCAACCTCTCCCACCTCTTCTCACCCCATATCCTTCACTGACTAAGTCAAACGTCTTGGCACTCATATACGCACATACTAAAATGGAATGTCAAGACACACTACAGCATTGAGGCCATCAAAACCCTTTCCACTTAGATCAGATCCAGTACTTCAGAGTGAGCCTGTGCCCCCTGCTCCACTTTTTCCAGAACAACCAGGGGCAGCAGTCCAGATGACAAAAACACCTGGAATAAACTGATCTCTATGCCCCAAAACCGTTGACTTTATCTTAAAACACACAGTAAAAAGGACAGACACTGTTGCCTTGACTATCATCCTGACTAAACCTGTGGACCGAGTATTCCAGCTGCTGTCCTCTGGGAGGCGCTATAGATCACAGTCCTATAAAACACCTGAGGTATCCAGCAGTTTCTTTCTCAGTGTCATGTGCTCAGTGAAGTCCCTCTGCTAACCCCATATTCACACTATGCATGACTGCTTCCTGTTCCAATTGTGTGCCTGTGATGATGACTACTACCCTATGTACGTATGTTCCATGGGTTTACTGTTGAACATTTAATCAATTATCAAGTACTTTCCAGAGTACCACCAACAAAAAAAAATTCTTTCATCACAAACTGTACCAAAAGAAACTTCCATTTGCTAGGATGTGTGGTCAATAACAAATCTATTACAGTAAATATGTTTTTTTTTTAACCATGCAGTATCTTCTTTGAGTTTCTAATGAATTGTATTATCTGACCAGTGATGTACTGTTGTTGATACACTGTTGTTGTCCACAGATATATTGCAGTGTTTATATTCATATAGCACAGCAAAGTAGTCAACCAAAATTAAAAATCTTCTTTAGTTGTCAGAAGCCCTGTGGCTCAAATTTACCATTTGTCAGTTAATTAGACTTAATATCGCAGACATGTCTGAACATGAAACAGAGTAACTTATCTCTTAATTTCTTTTTATTTGAACAATTTGCAGTCTTCCATTTAAGTGATTTAATTAGCTGCAAAAATGTAATGTGATTTGCATAATTGTGTACTTTCTTTGTTCCTGACACTTAAAAAATTCTGAACCATTTTGCACAAAAGGTCCATTCAAAGTCTGTTTTGCTGAGTGCCATCACTGTCCATGGCTCCCTAAGATGGATGTCTCCTTTTCATGATCAGTAAAGCATAAATACGCAATTAAGGCGCTCGCTTAACATCTGCAAAGCTGTTTCCCTAAGTTCAGATGAGGCCGTCTCACTAGATTTAAGTCAGAAGTCCATTTAGCTGCAGACAGCATTGTTCTCAATGTTGTGCCACCCTCACAGTGTCTCAGTTCAGGCCCTGCAGTTCATCTCTGTTCTCACATGAACACACTGTATAACAAACCACGTAGAGCCTATTGGAGGCAGTTTAAGTGAATTATAAGGTTTTCAGCCCAAGAACCCCTTGGCTGAGAGAGATACTGAGCAGGGACCCCCAACCCCACCGCCCCAAATTTAGGCCTGATATTCATATATTTTATTTGGATACACATACACACACACACACACACACACACACACACACACACACACACACACACACACACACACACACACACACACACACACACACACACACACACACACACACACACACACACACACACACACACACACACACACACACACACACACACACACACACACACACACACACACTCCCCTACACATGTTTGAACAGAATGACACATGTAGCACAGAACTCGTTTCAATGTATTCTGTTCATTATTGACATTTTGTCTCCCTTACAGTTAGCCATCACTCTGTATTAAATTAGGGACGGACAAAGAATTGAGTAGCTTGAGAAGCTTAAGTATGGATGAAATATCTCATACCTAGTGATAGGCCTGACCCTGGTGAGTGGCACAGAGCTTGTCTATTCTGGGGCAGGCTGCAGTCTTGACCTGTATTTGCTCTTCAGGTAGGCAAAAGAGGAAAATCCACTTTCACAAAGATATGTAGTAGCAAAAGGTGAAAGGCTCCTCATTGCTTTTGATGTCAATTGAGGGATGTCTTTCTGGCAAGAAATCCAGAATTGGATGAGTGGCCATATGTATTCCTGTATGTGCTGTCAGTGGATGGCTCAATGAGCTGATCTTCCTCTGTCACTGTTAGGCTTGAGCCATCTGCTGCACTATCTTTGAATGGGAATAGTATCCATGTCTGTGCGCCACTTGTCTGCATTTCCCAAACCCATCATAAAGTGCCTCCAAATGTGCAACAATTGTGTGCGTTTTTATTACAGTTTCTTACGATCGGATACACACAATTTTGACTGCTTTGTTTTGCTTTTCAATCGCCTCACACAATAAGCACAACCACACACCCAATGAGCAAAAACATCAGATCCATTGCAAAATGAAACACTCTTGTAAAATCTATACACTCATTTAACAAAACCATATTTTGTTACCATATGAAACACACACATTGCATATACTGAATTCTGTTTGTACCACTTACACACTTCTGTTATAAACCTAAAACACTTTTAGCAATACTACTTCTCAGTGATTACAGTAGTGTAAGTGAAGTACACAGAGAAAGTGAAAATACACAATACAGTAAAAAACTACCCAAGACCAATGCTGATGAAAATATTATTTACGTAATCCTCTCCATATACCCAAATCAGTCAACATGACAACATGGAGAATCACAACAAAACATGTCCCAGTTTTCATGCTACTTCAGTAGTGTGCATAACACTGTAAGCTCAGCAAATATCAGACAAAGGTGAAAAGATGTTTCCAATACAGGTTACAATTCCATTTACAGTTAAATGTACAGATTTGTTAGTGTCGCCAGTGTTGACTGAGAGACCTGATGGATATTACTGTATTGAAAATGGCATGGTCACCGATAATGTTTGCTTGAATTTCTCTGAGCCTGATAGCATTACGTATTTGCCAAAAGCATGTTTATGATCTCTATATCTTGTTCTTGCGTGAATATGGGCCTGTCCTCCTTTCAAGTTTACTGTATTTGATACATTTGGTCTTCTTCTTCTTTGAGCACATTTTCCTCCTGCTACAGGTCTTCCTCTTCCTCTACTTCCACCTTGACCTCAGCCTCATGGCATGGCCTCTGCCTCTTCCTCCTTCTCCTCCTCTGTGGAGTCCCCCTCTCACCCTCACTCTTATTCTTTTGACTCCTTCGATTTTGGTTGAAGACAGATTACAGTTACTTATCTGCTGCATTTCTATAGTGCTTAAACCTGTTTGTTGTGTCTACAATTAAGCAATCATGTGTTTGGGCACTTGATGGCTGTGTTTATTTGACCGGCTCATAGGTCTGGTAACTTGACAGAGTGTTTTGGAATTGCAAGGAAGTGACCTCTTGATATACGTCTGTGTCTAAAGCATAAAAGTGTGTTTAGTGCTTTGCAAATCACTTGTGTGTATGGTTTTGCAAAAAGTGTGATGTTTAAATGTGCTTATAGTTGTGCAGATCTGAGCCGTTGTTTTGCTCCTTGAGTGAAGGTTTTGATAAATGTGTTACACTTTTGATTTTAGTGTGTATCCGATTGTAAAAAACTGTAAGTGAACATTCTTTCAGCATACCCATAGCCATTGGAACTGTTAAACTGCCTAGACTGAGTTGTATGGTCTGTAGATTAAATCACAACAGGCAATTAAGAGTCCATTTACATGTTACATGTGTATTTTTACAGTCAGGCAAGTTACTGCCATAATCCATCCAGGATTTACATAACTAATATGCGTGTGTTATATAATGTACATAATATAATTTACTCTCAATTGAAGTCATTTGCAGTTCATGTTTATGCACAACAATGAATAATACCTAAGATAAGCTGCTAAAGCTGCAATCGAGAGTTTAAGTCGAAACCTAGCAATCTGAAACTGAAAAGGCACGCAAACACCTCACAGACACCAACAACAGCAGAGTTGGCGCTGATAAAAGGCTTGCCAGAATGCTTAAGGCTTTTATTGATGTAGTTGGCAAAGTTGTGCAGCAAACAGAACTGCAGAGTACATAACCTAGGCGGCTTGTTGGAACGAACGATAGGTGTGTTTATCTGTCCTTCACATGATCATAAACCATAGAAATTAATTTGAAGATGAAACCAGGGCCAGTTTATAAAACTAGCTAATAAATACATGCCTGAAAAAGAAGGAAACTTTTAATGATAGGCCCCCGGTTGACAATGATAAAAAAATTGCTGTTTTTTAAACAGATGCCCATCAGCTTATCTAAAACGATGTCTCTACATGTCTCTACATTCATTCAGTTGAATATCAGGTAAACTTGTATTTATTTGATTTGATCACACACACCCTACTCTTTGCGAATCCCTGCTTTAACATTTTATGTTCTTCGTTAAAAGCAAAAGATCATGTGACTTGTGCCACGACCCGGCCTGGTCTGCGCCTGCCCCGCCCCCTGCTGTCAGTGCTCTGTCTGTTCCCACATGCAGGTAGCAGAGTCTTTGCCGGTGCAGGCAGGTGCGCGCAGGTGTGCTGTATGGTGGCTTGATGAGCTCTGCTATAAGAAGGCCTTGGAGCAGACGGGCTCCTTCTCCTCTATGTGTCGTTTTGTCATCATTTGTTTGGACACTGAAGGGACTGGTTAGTTGCATTAATTCCAACTTATTTATACCTAGTATAAATATATTACTTTTATTGGCATTTAAACATTTCTTGGTGAGGGCTCTTTGTTCAGACCTGGGGATGGAGGTGAGAACTCCCTTCCCCCCAGGTTTGGGCAAAAGTGTCTGCAGCCATGGCCTATTTTGAATAGCTGGTAACACCCCTTAAACATTATGTATATAAGAGCCTGTTCTCTAAGGAGTAGGTTAGATAAGCTAAGGTAAAACACTGTGAGTGAGTGTGTGACTTCAAGCCTCTGTCTCAACAATGTGTGGCCGCCATTGTTAAGAATAAACCTGGATCATGACTGACAAATCCATGACTGAGTCTTCCAATATATGGTAGTAAACTAATTACCATCCACACATATACACCCCTAGACACCTGCTTGCACTTCACTGTTATTTCTTGCAATTATACTGACTTTTTCTATTATTCTTTAATAAATATTCTTTATTTGATTATAACCTTGCGTGTGGAACTCTCTATGTTCATGTGCTTGAGCCAGCATATGTAACACTTGACAAATTGTGTAAATAAAACTGTCTTAAGAAACATCTCTAGACCTCTGTTGTGTCTTGGTAAGCCTGAAACGGAAGCCATAGCAGTGGTTTACTAGCGGCACCTACTGAGATTTTTTCAACATTACAGCTTATGAGGACAATTTTTACAAACATCTTTTAGCCATCTAACTGCTACCACACTGACAGGTGTATATTTAGCATTTTGGGGTATTTACAGACATCACTGTGTGCTACTAAATGTATGACATTAACCATGACACCACAACTTGTTACCTACTCATTCAGTCTCCAGCTCCTCTTGCTCAATTTGTAATCAAAATGGACAATGTATACAGTCATACACAATGTATTGCATGCATATTTTACATTTAACAGTGCCAATGTGTAACAAATTACTAATGTTGGAAAATATTCAAAGGCTATATCTTGCTGTGTTTTCAAACTTTTTAAGTACAAAGGCAAGTATTGTGTAAAACAACAAGCTTCCACAATGTAAAATACATCATGCTGTGCTCATTATATTTTAAAGTCAGCCGTTCTGTACATAGAAGATGCCATATAGTACTTCTTACAGTTTTAACCCACAGTGATGGCCATTAAAATGCAAATATTTCAAATGATGCCATATTGCAGCATTTCAGTGGAGTCAATTTTACTATGTATGCCAAGACAAAACCACAAAAACAAAAAAAGGAATATTCAAATTTCTTCTTGTGGCCAAGTAAACATGATCAAGTTCTCTGATGTAGCATTTTTCATTACAACTGCACTTATCTAGGTAATGTTCATGAATCAAATAGATGGAGACCCCATTTTTAAATATTAATTTCTTCTCCTTGTCACAGTGTTAAATTGTCCTTGAAGATTGATTGTCTCTAAATATCCAGAAGCCTGTGCTGCTTTCCACCCTCCTCCTCCACAGAGACTTAGCTCGTTTTAATTTGGCCACCACTGCAGGCCTGAGGATCTCTCGTGTCGTACCGCAGCGAGAGGGGAATTTTTGACACTACTCAGACACTCTGCATAACTCAATTCCCCCGATGCACAGGGTCCACTGGGGCAGAGCCGTGAGTGACAGCTCCCCCGAGGATCTCACACTGAGCGAGGCAAGCTAACAACGGTCTGTAGCATTGCTGTTTTTATAACACAAAACCTTGGTGGGGTGAACAAGTCTACGCTTGAACAAAACATTCAGCACATCTTTCCCTGGGCTAAAGCATGTCCACTGAGGCCTCTGTCTTTGTCAGCATAGTGCCACACCACCCCTCAGTGGCTTTGTGTCACTGTCACATAAACCACACCAGACTCACCCTGATAGGGACTGCACTTGGAGGACCCCCCCGGGGAATCCCAGGTTGCTGTAGGAAGAGCTAATGGCGGACCAGACGGGAATGCTGTTGTCTCTAATCAAAACAGTCCCAGTTTCAGTTACCCACTGCAGAGACTGGGGTCGGAGGGGGCACTGGTGTGTTGTAATACTGGAGCTTTCCCCTGAAATGAGCTGGGAATCTGAGTTCCTGACATTCATTAAGAGGTCTCACAGGCCCTGGCACTTGGGCGAGTGCACGCGTACGAACAGGCCGACCAAAAGAGGTGACCTAATGTTCATCACAAAAAATGGGTGGTAACACAGCGGTAACACAAATCATGAAATGTACAAATTCAATTAAATTCCATTTTATTTATACAGCACCAAAATATGAACTTTGCTTTAAGGAGCTTTACAGAGCCCAGGGCCTGAGCAAACACAGAGAGAACAAGGGCAAGGGAAACAATCACATAACAGGAAGAAACCTACAGTGGGACCTTGGCTCATATGGAAGGAAGTGGAAGTATCAGAACAAGGGTGGAGCTGCATCAAAACACGATATCTCTGTGCCAGTCTGCATTATTCTGGACCAGCTCACTACAGTATGTTTTCTATGTAGGCCTTCTATGTGCTTTAAGGATGACAAAATATGACATCACTATCTCAAACTCTTTTTGGACACTGTAGTAAAGTTTCTTATGTAATCCTAGATTAGGATTCGATTTCTTTTCACTATATTTTAGTATTCTTAGTATGTCCTGATTTACAAAAGTTCTGCCTTTGGAAAATGTTTTAATCAATCTTCAATGTATGTATCTATGCCCTTTATGTATTCCCTTTGGTAATGGATACTTTGTTTGGTGGCTGGTGATTGCCTATTTTTGTTTCTGATAAGTGAAAATGTTTCATCTGTACAGGCTACCTACTTATGCTGCTCTGTTCTTGCTAGAATTATTTATTTCTATGTCCTTCTTATTTCTAATATTATTGAAGATTCTGTCTTCAATGGATTGAAATTGCATTCAATTTAGCCTAAATCGGTTCCTGTTGACGTCGTATGAGTGCATTCGGTATTCGGCATTTTTTGGTGCGCTTGACTACTAAAAGTCACTAGATGTCAGTATAGTAATTTGATAAGAATTTAACTGGAATGGTAAGGGGACTGCTGATACCTAGTGGCTGTAGCCAGGCAGTGCAGAACACTGCCAAACCGGTCAGTCTGCAGTTGTTAATAAGTAATAATTATCAGTATTAAATAGGCTGTGTTTATCAATAGACTAAATCTAAGACATTCAATTATTCACCTTTCATTTCAAATCATTCGCTTTAATCATATTAGAACCAGTTCGAATTTTCATTATTCTGCTTGAAATAACACACCATTCGCAGCATAAATACAGTAGATTCTCACTAAGCAACATAATCAAATGGCCAAGGAGATGTTGAAGATATGTAGTTAGCCAAATGGTGATTTAAGAAGGCCATCCTGTCAAAATATTGAAAGCTGTATTATTGCCTTAGTCTGATGAATTGTCTGTTGTAGGTTTATGACAAGGTATCTGAAGTATTTCAAGTAACATCCTTAATGGAGTTCGATTCTGCAATTTAACGCGCTGACTTTTCTTATTCACTGTCCCGACATTTTATTCACATTATTAATGGGAATCGACCTGCTTGACTTCTCAACTATACCTAAATATGCAGTTATTAAACTGACGGCGAAATCATTCCTGTCAATAAATAGAACACAGCCTAATTCTGGTGGCAAATAGCCTGCTGAACACATTCACAACACTGCAAAAGTTTAGTAACAAGGCTACCATTATGGAGTGTACAGTGGCTCGTGGGCCATGGCTAAGGAACGCCAAGCATTTAGTCTGGTGGTAGGCTGTTCATTCGTAGTCACAATGTAATCCAATGCCAGTGAAGGTGTCTCAAATTCGAAATGTAAGGTTTTTCTCACAAAACGGTGTCACTCATTATTTTGTATAAGCATGGTAACCTTAACAGGATCAGCATACCCTTTGCGTAGCTATCTAACATAACGTCACATTAAGCTTGTTGAACATCTTAAATTGTCACTGTATAACACTATTCAGGGGTCGTGTCCACGTTTAAGATTACCTTAGTTCGTAAAAGGCAAGTCTTGATTCCTTCATCCATGGCTGATGATTGGCCCGGCGCAGTCACGTTGTTGGTGGAGCTGTCAGCCCCATTCTGCACCATTGTTTCCCTAGGCAGCCGGAAGAGCTGTCCTGCCTTGTATGCAATTGTGTAGATGCGACAATTGCCGGGTAGGCAAAAATCCATTTGAGCACCGACAACACGGGCTACGGTCTCTACATTATAAGTCTTAGATTGTGTTTGTGCTCTTCGCCGAAAACGTCTCAGCCACACATGTAATTTATCAGAGAAGGCGACAATTGCGGTTGAGATTGAATGCGCTGCTCTCAAGAAACATGATTGTCTAACAGTATGAATGGTAAGTTGTGATTCAAGCTCAATATTTACTACAGACAGTGATGATGTTCAGGTTAATGTATCAGAGTTTTGCAGATGCTTTCAAATCGGTTGCACATGTGTTTCTTGTCAGTATGAATACGCATGTGATGCTTTGCAATGTTCTGCATCCTTTGTGTTTTGTGGGTAGCTTTACAGTTACTCAGAGCCTTGTGATTGCATCTGAGTTGCGATGTGTTGGGTGTATCAACCCGAACAATTGTTGACTAAAAGAAAAATCTGTTTGTGTTGTCCATAAGATAATGTATACATATATTAAGTAAGCATTTCATTGATATATTTTTGTGTATTTAAATAACTGTTAATGTAAATGCATGAAACAATGCTCATTTCTAAACAATATTTCTGTTGTTTCATGAATATGGTTTTATCTGCATGTGATGACTCAATATCTAGTGCAAAATTACACACCCTCTATTTTGCTGTCTCACTCACTGTCTCTCTCTCATTCTCTCTCACACTCACACACACCCACACATGCACACACACACAGAGACACATTTTCACTTATAGACACTCTCCACACTCATTGACACACACTTACAAACACACACATGCACGTGCACATGTAATTGCTCACATTCACATAACACACACTCTGTCACACAAATGTAAGTGCATAGATGTAAGCTCTCTCTCTCTCTCTCTCTCTCTCTCTCTCTCTCTCTCTCGCTGAACTGTGGGTCGCTGCTTTTAAAAGGCAGGGCTCCAAGAGGGGCTGGCTGCCATCAGAGCCCTCCTGGAGAACAGGCAGCTGTGTCAGGCAGAGTGCAAGCCCCTCCACTGCCTCCCATGGGAGTCCAGCCCCCAGTAATGAGGAAGTGCTCCAGAGACATGGCAGTGGCTGTTATTTTCCCTGGCCATGGCTCTAATGGCTGCATTCTTCTATTAGATCATTACATTAGCCTGAATGATCCACCCAAGCTCACCGATTAAATATAGATATTAGAGTGGACCGGGCATGTTGCTAATCGTTTTTTTTGTTGTAGTTGTAATGTGTCCCTGAGCAAATCCTGCTGGAGGATTTAAATGGGTGTGATTAATTTGACTAATGTGGTGACTATCATTATGATATCAAAATGCCATTTTAATGTCTCTTTATGTTTTTCACAGAAAATTACACGATAACTACATTTTGTCTGTAAGGTAAGAGGCAATTTAATGTTATTTCTCCTCCAACCATGCTGTTATAGTATTGCAGTCAATGCATGATTGTAAGTTGGTTATTACTCACAATTAATGTGTTGCCACCTGTCTTAGTAATGGGCCCGCATGCTGAATGTCTGGCAGTGAGATTGTGTTAAAAGCATGCACAGCTGCTGCAGCATTACACGAAGAGCTCCTCTGATTAGTGATTGGGAACGATGTCCCATTGATGTTTGAGCACACAGCTCCCTCTCTCTCTATCTCTCTCTCTCTCTCTTTCTGAAAAACCTATGCGTTTCTGTTTGGCCAGTCTGCTGTGGAATATCTCCTGCTGATAATGAGTAACGATGCTGCGTGCCAATTTACAGCTGCTAATAAAATAGGTCTTGGGGTGGATTCGGGAGGATTTGGTCAGATTACACGAGGCCCAACAAAATACCCCCGGGGCAATTCCACCAAAGTTATCAAATGCTAATTTGAAGGGGTTCACAGGAGCTGAGTTTCCCAACAGTTGATCATATTTGATACTGCCTGTGACCTCCTCTATTGAGCCTTGTCATTTGTAGTCTAGTTAGTGGTGTTTGTCTCGATCGTGTTTCTTTGTTGGTGAAGACAGGGACGACAGCAGTAAGATCTGTGTTTAGATTAGCAGCTGGAGTGTACGTAAATGCAGAAGGCTTTGTGGGTTCGAACCAAGTCACGTTAAGGGGAGCTTTTCCATCATACCGATTGCTCATTCTTTATTTATAGGTGTGTGATGGCTACTGTACAGCAAGGTGGCCGAGTTCTGATGTGTGAATCGATGGGCAGGCCTGGCTCCTGGTGAATTTAATGATTCAATCTTTTAAATTGCTTCAAGCTAAACAAAATATTGCATACATTTTAAAGAGGATGTTTGGAGTCAGTGGGGGTGGGGAGGGGGGGGGGGGGGGTTGTGTTAATTGGTTGTCAGTGGCTTCGCTGGCAGGATCTGGCGGGAGCGTGTCGTGCCTGTGAAGCGGCAGCTCGGGGTTTGAGTGTGGCAGCGCGTCTCGTTATCTGGCTCTGCCTCCTTTGTTGCGGCTCAACCAATCCCTTTTAGCAACAGCAAGAGGAGGCAGCTGTGTGCGGTGCCCCGGCATACCCACACAATGGCAGAGAGATGCACACACACACACACACACACACACACACACACACACACACACACACACACACACACACACACACACACACACACACACACACAAACACACACACACCAACATGCATATGTGCACATAGGCTTACATATGGGTACATATGGGTACATCTAATCTGCCTGTCCATGGAGATCTGTAATTGGTGTTTTTCCATAAAGCTCTCAGAGCTCTCATGACTCTATATGTCTGTACATATGTAAGTATGTATGTATAATCTGTATAACTACATTGCATATATATTAACTATAAATCCTCTGAAATCCTCTGAAATTAATGAATATGAATATGTCCAACACGGTAACATTGCATATTGAAAGAAAGCTCCAGGCAGTAATTATAACATAAACACATTGCATTTATTTAATGGTGTTGGGTTATGCATTGCTGAGTCAGGAAATACAATGATCACACCCACACACACGCACACACACAAATATGTGCACATCGGCTTTTACATGGGTTCATACTTGCATCTCTTATCTGCAAGGCCATGGAGTTCTGTAATTGGTATTTTCAACACAGCTCTCTGTGCTTTTTAAACTCATGCCTCTATGTATCTGCACATATGTTAGTATGTATTCACCTTATATAAATACGTGTGTGAGTGTGTGTGTATGGGGAGGGGGGGGGTCAAATGTACATGTGAGTGAACACTGTAATTAATTCCATGAACGTGCGGGACAATACATCACAGCCTCTCTGCCCCCTCATGGGAATGTTTATTTAATTATGGCATGTGACACACCTAAAGGACATTGCAACATTTACCAAAATGTGTTTACTGTCTGAGAGGAAGGACCATTAAGCCGGGGTCATTTGAATAACCGAATCTTCCTTGCTCTGTGCGTTTATTTTTTTGCTGAGGCGTGCCACAGATGGTGGGGGCTGTGCAAGCGGCGCCACTGAATCTGGGCCATTAAAGATGCCCGGGAAAAAAAGGTGTCACGGCTTTTAAAGATAACAGCGCAGCGGAGCGCTCCGTCACTCTGCACGGCGCCCGCGTGGGTGGGCGGTCCCAACATAGGAGGTTCACGCGCAGAAGCCAAATCAATTTGCCTCCCCCTTTTGTGGGGGAATGGACGGAATCCATGCATGATTATAAACCTTACTTGGAGCTCTATTCACAGCCACTTGTAAAACACAGAGGGAAAAGGTCAGGCGGTGAAACAGCTTCAGGGGGGTGAGAGAAAAGGGGATAGACTGAGGGACAGACAGAGAGAGAGAGAGAGAGAGAGAAAGAGAGAGAGAGGGGGATAGACTGAGGGACAGACAGAGAGAGAGAGAGAGGGGGATAGACTGAGGGACAGATAGAGAGAGAGAGAGAGAGAGAGAGAGAGGGGGATAGACTGAGGGACAGATTCAGGGACAGAGAGAGAGAGAGAGAGAGAGGGATAGACTGAGGGATAGAGAGAGAGAGAGATAGGGGGATAGACTGAGGGACAGACAGAGGGGGAGAGAGAGAGAGAGAAAGAGAAGAGAAAATGCGAGTGCACAGCAGCTGTCCGTCCTGGACGCTCTGATCAGTTTGATCAATGAGAGTGCCCGGCTCAGTAAGGCTTATCCTACAGGAGAGAAGGAAAAAGGGGAAAAAAAGAAAATCAAGTATGCCTGATCTGTTTTTGATTTAAGGAACAAAAACCACCGACCAGAGTATGGGGGCTGGGGGTATTTTAACTGAAAAAAAAAGCTCAGGGGGAAAACCATCTTGAATGTTTTATTTTCTATTTAGGGCTCCCACTCCTATAGGCTTTGTGTAGTGGAATGCAAGTCCTCCTTCCCAAAGCAGCATGAATCCCGCTCAGTATGTCATGTATTCATGGATATTATCTTCACATAAATAAGCTTAGTGTTCTTACTGCAGTGTGTCCAATTTGAGTTTCTCTGGACCAGCAGAGAGGAGCGGATGCTTTTTTTATGTCAGTCAATCATACCCTCAGACCTGGTTGCTTCCCCCTGATCAGGCTGGAATACATTTGCACGGCCGTGAGTCTGGCAGAGTCTCCCAGCACACAATACCATGACGTGGACAAGGAGTGTCCAGCCTGCTTATTAGATTCCCAAGAATAGCACATGGTCTTAAACACACACAAAAAAAAACTCCAACCTTGCCAGAGAAAATGACACACACTTCCCAGTATATTCAGTGCGCTGTTTTAAAGAACAACCCGGCTGTTGTTTAACTTTAAGCAATTGACCAGAGGGGAAAAGCACGGTGGCTGAGTGATCCGTCACTGCGTAGTATCCAAGTGTTGATAATGTCACTGATCACAGTAGTAACACCTCATGAAGGCAATTAGTGGTAGTGTTTGTCTTTCAGGGCTTTGAATGCAATGGCAGATGTTGCATTGACAGGGAAAGCTGTCATCTGCTCACCTCTCACTCTTGTCCTTCATCTCCGTAGAGGAAGGCTCCACGCTGGAATTCAAGAGAGCTGCCAGAGAGCTAGTCTCTGTGAGGAGTGGGACAATTTGTCATTTTAAACTAGGCCAGGAGAATAACACTGCCTAGTCACTAAAAATACATGCAGCAGTTTTATTATTATTATTATTATGAGGTGTCTAAGGGTTTCACATGAGGTTTCACTCACACAAACACTACATGGATGAGTATATTTCAGGAACCTAATCATGTATGTATGGTATATGTATGTATACAGGCATGGCCATAGGATAAACACCACATTTTATTTGAGTGAAAAGCTTTAGTGAACAGCACATAATACACTGTAATATTGAACCTGTGGAATAGTGCAAAAGATGTTTCATGAAGCATATTTCCAGTAGTGACTTCCCCTGAATGTCCCTAAACTATGGATTTTAATGTGCTGAACATACCATACCAATCTATTGTTTCACCAAGAAAAATCATAATCGCAACAGTTTGATAGCAATGCACAACTGCACAGCAGAACTACAGACAGTTTTAAATGCAGTGGAAGCTGTTTGTTGTGGCATGTCCTGCTGTGTTCTGATTACAGTCGCTACACAGCTGCGCTTTTCTGAGACGTCTATTTTGATTCTTAAGACAACATGTTGTTTTTCTATGGGATATACTGTATTCTCAGCAGAACCTACCCAACGTGCAGTGCCACCACCATCTATGCCTGCCATTACCATGGAAACGAGTTTTAATGTGGGGGAAAAATCCTTCAGGAGACAGATGCCAGATCTGAGTGTGTTTGGATGTGTCTATTTGATAGGAATATGGAATTACATCAATACATGGAGTGCTGTGCCAATTGTGAATCATATGTAGTATGGGTGTGTTTTTTCTTCTAATAAGTACATCATGAATCAGTCATGTGAGATTCACAAGTGGAGTCTCTGATGCATAGCCCCCCCCCCCCCCAAATCCTGCTGCATTATGAACATTTAATTATAGGCATTTCATTCATTGGTATTTTAGGTTTACAGCATGCCTCTTAAGTACCTGGATAGAGGTGTAATGTCTTTGGTGTGTTGGTCTAGAGAAAGACTCTTTGCACTCTGCCATAACATAATCATGTGTCTACTATAGTTAATTAATGGATTATGTGCTCTGCAGAGCCAAGGTTAAAGTCTGTCAGTTTAGTGTGAAGGTGCTTGGAATTCATATGGGTATGATGTGTCAGTAATCTGTCACAATGTCAAAGGCAGCGAATAGTCATTTAAAAGAAATTAATATTATGTATACATCATTTTTTCAGTCATTTTGACACTGACGTACTTTCGTTTATGTATCATCACCTGTAATTGTAGGTTCAATAGACCAACAGCAGGCAGTGAATTAATGTGCCCCACTGTCCTCACCTCCCCCATTAGTCCCAGATTGGGAGCAAGCCTGGATCGTTTCCTATTGACCGTAGAAATCTGAATCCCCTTAAACTCTACTTGGAACGGAGTGCTTGTTTGCTTGAATGGAGAGGTTAGTCATCTTTGTGTGACAAGCTCTCCTCTCCCGGGGTGTCATTTCTGTCTCGGACTCAGACACACACTGCCTGTTATTTGCTTCGTGCCGAGCTAACAGACGCACGATTCTCAGTTCTGTTTGAATAAATGACTTGTGGATCTCTGTGTGCAAATACTGTGTAATCACACTTTCTTTTTTTATGCATTGTGTCTGATGGAAGAGGGTATGATGGTGCGGAAAGCTGTAGTCTCAAAGCATAGCAGGCAAGGGCCCTTATTTGGCAGTAGGACACTGTGTGGCTGTTACTTGTCTTTAGTCTCACTGAGTTACAAATTGTGTCTGCCTGGAATGTCTGTCTTTATTTATTAGAGTAACCAATGGAGAGGTTCCTGTGAGGTCCTAATGGGTTAAGGTCATGGACTGTTTATATGCAGCTCATATTGTATAGGTTACTTGATGTGTAGGCTTCATTTCAGCCATGCCTCCTCACCCTCTTCAATCTCTAGAAGATAATGGGATCTGTCTTGTCAGTCAAGAAGGAAACCTCTCTCACGTTGTCATTCACATTCTCAGATATCTTTATTCAGATATCTGATGTAACGCTTTGATGTGATAAGAGTAAGGCTGATTCTCGCACACATCACGATTAAATCTTTAAGATCCAAACACACTGAACTCATACAGTCAATGCAAATATGCTGCGCTTAACAAACCAACCGCACTATCAAAGTGGAATGTTTTACCTTATTAAAAATGCTGCAAGATCTCATTGGGGGAAATGAATGAGTAATCAGAGTAACAGAGAGGCACGCAGACACCAGCACCCCCCCCCCCCCCCTCTCAAACCACTCCCCTCCCCCTTCCCTCATCTCTCCCGCAGCCTGTATTAAAGATGAAAGCAGCGCAGTCTTTGTGAGGTGCTTCAGCAGCTCTGTTTCTGTCAGACTGTGGAGCTCCTTATAACTTTTTTTGGTGGCATGGGAAAATGCCGTCATAAATAAAATATAGTTTGGAATGAATTATTCAGACAAGCATTGTGATTGACAAGAGGGGGGGGGGAGTACCTGATTATTCCTTGGCACAACGTGACTAGAATTTGGTTTCCTTTCGTGAAAAAAACGATTGAATGCGACTGCAGAATGGCAGAACGGCGGCGCACTGGCAAGGCCCGGAAAGTTGATTTTGGCTCCTATCTGCATTTCTGTAATATCACATTTCGAGTATTCCCCAGGACATCAGACTGGGTGCGGAATGTCATTTGAGTTTTTCTCTCCCTCTCTCTCTCTCTCTTGGTTGGCTCGGTGTCCTCACATTTGATTGCCGTTGGACTGAGTTATAAGTTGTGTTATGTGAAGTGTACTGAAATATGTGTGCAACTTGATGCTCTGCATATTTAATAGTATCCTGGCTGCACTGGTGAAAAACAGTCTTTTGAATGTTAAAAAGGAAAACCTGGACACCATCAGTTTAGTGGACAGTAATAGCCAGAAGCATGACGTGGCTGATATTTTAGATGAATATGGTTAGCATAATACAAAAATTTAATAAAAAACGTTTGGGTTGGGGAACTTAGTCACCCAAGTCTCTTAGTCACTCTGTCTGCACATGTTAATGATTCTATAATTAACAATAGCCCTGGCTTCAAAATGAGGTCTTATTGTTTTAGATTATACCTCATTGTTAATACAGCTGTAGTTATATATGTGATAATATATGAGTGCATGACATTCCTCCTGTAAGATTTTACATATTTATTGTCTTATACACTACAGCTATTTTAGTAGATAATTGGTGAAATCGCCTCCCCATCTTTGTTTTAGTTTCTTTTTTACAACGTATTTTACAATGCCCTGTTTTTAACGACCAGACATTGCATTAAATGCTCTTTAGCGTAAGCAGAGTACAGAGCCTAACCATAACACTCCTCTGATGAATACTGCCGTGCCTTAGTTAGGCTAGACAGACCCTTCATTTATCTGTATTTCCTTTCTGTGTCAGTCATCACTGCACTCATGTTCTGTGTTGTCTGAAAATAAAAAAAACAGCAGTCTCTCCATTGTTCTTTGGAGGGCGAGGAGATCAATGCTGTGCTGGGCTGTGTACTAGCTGCAGCAGTCTGCTCCGTGTGGAGAGTGCTGAACAGAATCCCCCCCCCCCCTCCTCTCTCCATCTCTCTCTCTCTTTGCTTCTCCCTCCCTCCCTCTCTCTCTCTCTCTATCGCTCCCTCTCTCCCTCCGTTCCTCCCTCTCTCTGCCTTTCCCTCCCCCCTTCTCTCTCCCTCTCCCCCCCACTCTTTCTCTCATACACGCTCACTTTCTCCCTCTCTCCTTTCATGTGTGTGGAGCTGTCTACAGCCTAAGGCAACTGCAAGTTAACAAATGTACAGCGCCTGTGTGAAGCCTCGTTTGCATAAATCACTAAGTGTACTACATTTGACTAAATGGGTTCCTTTGTCTTTAATTGCCTCGTGTTTCCTATCCTTGTGTTTTTCTCCCCCAAAAAACCCAACGCCAGGGCAGATGCACAGGCATTTCCCCTCTCAAATTCGGTGTTGGAGTTGTAGCGAAAGTGTGTTGGTATTGCGGTGTGAATATTGTGTTGTGGTGTTCTTGATCGATGTCAGTCCCGCACACTAATGCTGATGCAGACAGATGGATTCCTCCAGTGAGTGTTAAGACACAGTGTTTTTCGGAGCCAAGACCTTCAGTCCTATTGAAAATTGCATGACTTGCTAAACTCAGATATGCATCGACTTAGACAAGTGGTGATCATGGTTAATTAAAACAATTTTCGAAGTGGAATGAACTGATGCACAATGCATCACAGGGTCAAAATAGAAGGACGGTGTGATCATTTTTGTCAATGGAAGACAGCTCAGGTTAATGAATCACCAGCCTTAAGCGGTGCCTGATTTAGCTTTGAAAGTAGAATCCTTTGCAAATTTGGTTACTGCAGAGGTTTACGAAGGATTGACTCATTCATCAAAAAGAAAACAAATCCATAAGGCATTGACTAAACACTGTTTTTTTTTTTTTTGTAGTATACCCCCTTTGAATAATTCACTCAGAGTTTGATTCTGAGACGTTCAAACAAGATGGAAATCAATGGCATTGCATATTCCTAGGCAATGATTTCCCCTCTTGATTCAATTTGTTGTGTATGTGACCCAAGGCAGGCTTCTGACGCCACAATGCAAATTTGTTGCACGAGTTACGTCACGTCACATCACACACCCACAGCGCTGTTACAGAACACCTCGGCCCGTGGGCACAGTTTATATGTAAAAAAAAAACAACAACACCCCCCCCCCCCCTCCCCCCCCTCTCAAAACCCTGGCGCAAATGTGGAATGCAGTATCCCTCTGTTTAGGTTTCCCTGTGGCAGGGAATCGGGGTCTTCGGACGGCATCATCTTGTGATATGTAATAATTCCAGGCTCCGGCACCTCCTCAGGGGATCCCGGCTGAGAGCCGGCCCTCTCAAGGTTGCTGTTTACGGCTCCCCCTGACACGGGTGATTTATGAGGTTAAACACAACCTCTGAGCTGGCCAGCGACCAGCACGGCTGGGATAAAAACACCCAGTGCTTTTTCTTTCTCTCTCTCTCTCTCTCTCTTTTCTCTCTTTTCTTCTCTCTCGCTTTCTCTCTCTCTCCCTTCCCCTACTTTCTTTGTCTTTTCCCTCTTTTATAGTATCTGTTTGTCTCTGACTTTATCCCTTTCTGTCTTTTTTTTGTGGATGTTCATTGGATGTCTTTAATAGCTGTGGTCACTGAGACAGCATGTCTGTTGGCACAGGACGATGGTAAACCACTTCAAAAAAATGTAGGAAGAGGGGAGAAAAAAGCAAAGAGTCCAGCCATCTGGGTTGCTTTGAATGTTTGCTCTGAGCTGCGTGACAGTAAAAACACTGACACTTTGTGATGAGACGGGCCATATTGAGCTTTGGCTTAAACCATCTCTTTAGCGCTCTCTCTCTCTCTCTCTCTCTCTCTCTCTCTCTCTCTCTCTCTCTCTCCGCTCTGGCTCCAGACAGCCTGTGTCTGCCACCAGTGCTGTCGCTGCCTTTTCTACCGCCTGCCAAAGCAGAACGTGACCTGTCCTGGCCCTTCTCTACCCCCGGCATTACGGGCGCTCTTTTGTCTCAGGGCCAAACAGAGTTCGCTAGCTGTGCTACACAAACGTTAATTTTTGAAGAGCACAAGACAAGACAAGACAAGATAGCCGCATGCGCTATGAGGTTTTAATTTGAATGCCTTATCTCGGCATGCAGCATCAGCCAACACTGATGTGCGCTCATCAGGTGGCGGGGTTTGTTTTTTTGTACTCTAAATCAAAAGCAAAAAAAGCTCCCTGCTCACCGCCATTATCGTGAAGGCGCCCATGTTGCCCTGCTTAATTTCATTGCTAGTTTAATTCATGATTGTAGTGATCCAATAATTTGTTTGTTTGCCCTGGAGCCCAAGTAAAGACTTATGAGGTTCTCTTGAACCCACGCACCCCACCCCACTCCTCTCTCCCATTCCGACTGCTCTTATGAGTATCTCTTCCCTCATTTCCTGGCCCCAGGGCCCATGGAGGTTAGTGCCATGCTAATTAAAGGCCAGAGGAGGCAGACACAGCAGTAGCAGCAGTAGCAGCAGCCATAGCATTCTCTCTAGCATGTTTGCTTTGTGTGTAATCCTTCGACTGTGCCGTAGCCCTCAAGAAGCGACAGCCAGTGGTTAAAACAATGTTCTTCTGCTTAACAAGCTGAGTAGAGGTTGTAGCAAACCAAACCTCAAAGCTGTGAAGACTGTATCACTAATGTGTAGTAAGTGGAAAGCCGGCTTATTATGGAAGCAGACCTCGGGCATTTAACGGCATCTTGGCAGGAAAATACCAGGATCTTTGAACCTCTCAAAATGAACCATACACCAACAATAACCCATGGCCAGGTACTCATTTCATTTTTATCTTTTTGGGTGAACATTACATATGGCATGCAAATAAGCATTCAGGGCAGTTTCTGAACTGGCGAGGTGATTCCTGGTAATAGGCTGGTGATATATTAATACCTCCACACCTCCCACAGAAAGCTACAGGAGAAAAATACATCCTTTTCCTCCCTCATCAAGACCTTTGAAGCTTCCCCGGGGTGATGTCAATACAAGCTTTAGATTAGCTACACTACACACATACTGTGATGGGATTGAATATGCTATGCGCTATAATAGAAAATCCCATACACATAATGGTTCTATTTAAACAATTCATAAGCCTGAGAAATATTAAGCGTCCTGCGTTGTATACGTGAGATAGGTGATGTTAAATACACGGCTTTAGAAAAGGGATGGTACTCACTGAGTCAGCCAAGGTAGCGAGTGGTTCTTGGCCCTGTTCCCACTCCTGGCACTGAAGCAGCTGGCCCTTAAGGAGAGCAACACAACTGAAAGATATTCCCATCTCGGAGCACAGATTCATAACGTACAGGGGTATTTGCTGTATCTCGGGAGAGATGGGGTGATTAAAGATAAGGGTATTACACAGAAACCAAATACTTAATACAAAGCATGTTTGTCTTCAGAATGCCGTAAACATCAGTGCGATGATTGCAGAATGTTCTCATCAGGGTCGCCCTCTGTAATAGCTTTGCTATGAAAATTGATGTCTGATGCTAATGTAAGCAATTAGGAAGAAGGATGAGAAGAGTCTGGTGATTTTACAAAACTGGGCACCTTCAGTCATTTTGGAGGTTTCCAGAACTTTGATGGGGAGGGGGCTCAGCTGCTTTGCATATGACCTCAATAGAGAGTGAAGCATTGCTGTGTAAATTAGCTCTGATTAATCTCAAAGAATAGATGCCTTTCCTCCAATGCTGCTCAAACCTTGACTAGGGAGAGGGCACATGTGAGATTGAGAAAAATATAGGTCATCATCAATGTTGCATTGGTACCACAATCAGGCGGGAAAAAAAATGCAATTTTTCCAGCTTATGTTTTGCATTTTATGTAATGGAGCCGCAAGTAGGATACCCATAAGAGAGGGAGTGAGAGAGAGGGAGAGAGGGAGAGGGGGAGAGAGGGAGAGAGGGAGAAAGAGCGAGAGGGAGAGAGAATGCAAATTAGATATAGCAGTCGCACAATAGACGGATATTCTAGATGGTAAGGAAATGAGAGGAAATAATTACATTTTAGAGCAAAAGTAGTTTCTCTGATTATTTACTCATACACAATGATTCACTCTGGCAGGCTCATCAGCTACCATAGCCACTGCAATGTACTGGGCAGAAATCAAAGGCTCTCACATATGAGATACATTGTTGCTTGGTCAAATAGGAGAGCCCAGAATTAATTTATCAGAGAACCAGTCCATCTAGTGGTATTTTATTTCATTTATCTAAATCCCTGCTTGAGTGCTCCGCCATCCGCAGATCAATATGTGATTCTTACAGGCTCAGGCCATGCAGTGGTTCACTTCCTCTATCCAAAAAAAGAAAAAAGAATAGCAATGCAATAGAAGACGGTACAAAGTCCTCTTTATTCAAGGAGAAACCCAAGACCTTTGCGTAAGAGCTGACTTTAAAAAGAAGGCAGGAATGACAAAGGAGATTCCGTACTGTAGGTGTGTCTGAAACCTCTACTTACCCGAGCAGAAAGGCCACCTCTTCTCTTTCCGTGTGAGCAGTGAAAAAGAGAAAGAGAGAGGGAGAGTGAGAGAAGTGTCACTCCCCACCTGTTTCTATCTGCCTAGCGTCTCCAGGTTAGTTCTGTAAGCACCGTGTTGATCTTGGATGCTTTCATCTCCTTCCTTAAACAATTTAGTGTCAAGCCTGATTTACAAAACTGATAAGCAGACGCAACCTCTCTTTGAAAAAAGAAGGAAGGTGTTGTTGGGGTGGGGGGGATAACATCTATAGGGGCTATTCGTTTTTCTGCTTCATCATCGAGAGAATTACTGGTTACGGAGCAGAGTGTGTATTAGCCGTACGCATCTCTCTCTCTCTTTTCTCTCTCTCTCTCTCTCTCTCTCTCTCTCTGTCTTATCACTCAGAGCTGATAACAGATGCGCGGCTCTAAAGAGATGTGAGGGGGTGGAGTACAAGGGTGTTAAACAGAGCGGAGCAGTTCTGCCTATTAATGTCTCCTAAAGCCAGACTGAGGACATCAAACTCAACTGTCTTTGCGAACACAGGATTTTTCCCCAGGAACCGAGCTGACGGTGTCAAACAGGATCAGGGAGAATGGCTCTGTCTTTATTGGCGAGAAGGAAGGAAGCCATGTTTATGCATGTACAGTCAGCTTACATGTCATGTTGTTTGATAATAGAGCTTTTTTTTTTTGTGCATTGCTGTGATTAACCAGCGACAGACCGTGACCTGCTTTTCTGAGATTACTCTGGCTGCAAACTTAAGCAGACACATTTTTCTTAATGCCTCCGAGACAATAGATACAGTATCTCACTTGAACTCCACATTTTTGTCATTATGGCATTTTTTTTTTTTGCCTTGAGTGCCACGTAATGGGCCCATCGCTTGAGGAGCTTGGAACGGAAAGAGGGCTGAGGCGAATCAATAGGGGCCTAAATGTGCCACATTTCCACCCCCCTTTTTGATATGGGCTCCTTGGCAGTAAATCAGCGCGAGCAACCCAGCGCTATTGTGTGCACGCTGCTGAGGAGCAGGAAGTTCATCCTGGGCCTGAGAGAGGGAGATCAATATCACTGTGGCCTCCGCCATCACTCACAAAGACTTCCTGGGACAGGAAGGCTTTACATTGTAATGACCACACTGGTGACAGCTATACTACGGCCCTCCATCAGGAGCCAATTGAGTATTTACCATAACTTGCCATTCACTCTTAATAGCCCACAGCCAGAGTAGTGAAATCACAGTGGCATATTTTTAATTAGGGATTAGACAAGCTGTGCAATAGCAAGGCTGCTTTTGTTACAGGGAGTTAGTTGACTATACTGTGGTGGTAACATAGATATATTTATATTCATAAATGGCTCACTATGAATGATTTTTATTACCGCTTGCTGATCAGTTTTATTACCTTTTATACCAACCAGCATATGTTCTTGAGAATCTCAGTTGGTGTAGGGTTGATGTCACAGAGCAAGCCTACAGTCAACCCACTTTAAACTGTTTTTAATTTAAATTTCACTGTAAAAATGTTACGCCAAGATCTGAACTGTGTGTGGCTCCAATTTTATGGTTTGCACCCATTAATCTGGTTTGGGTTATTGTGCTGTAGCTCATACTGACTCTTGCCCACCTTTTCCCCAATGACTCTCTCCCTCTCTTGCTCTCTCTCACACTTGCTCCCCGTCTTTAAAGACATGCTCTCTCTCACTCTCTCTCTCACTCTCACTCTCACTCTCTCTCTCACACACAGACACACACGCACACACACACACACACACACACACACACACACACACACACACACACACACACACACACACACACACACACACAGAAACACACACACACTACCTCCTCTGCCTCTCTCTCTCTCTCTTGCTCTCCCTCTCCCCCTCTCCCCCTCCCTCCGCCCGCTCCCTCCCTCTCTGGCTCCTGCTGGTAAAAATATCTGCAGACAGCAGGCACACAGGCACGCCTGAGTCTCTCTCAGACATCCCACCCATGTGATCTCACTGCTGCCTGCCTGCCTGCCTGCCTGCTCTCCAGTCAGGCTCCAGCCCTGCAGCCGGCTGCAGCTAATGAGTCTTTGTGTGGCTGGAGCGAACGAGAGAGAGAGGGAGAGAGAGACAGAGAGAGAGATAGAGAGAAAGAGAGCGAGAGAGAGAGAGAAAGGAATGAGAGCAAGAGGAGGATGAGAGATAGAGAACCAGAGAAAAGAATGAGAGAGAGAGAGAGAGAGAGAAAGAGAGAGAGAGGGGGGAGTTAAAGTGAGTGGGTTTGTGGTCTTCTCAGCATAAAGACAGCAGTAGAGCCTGGGCTGGATCATTTACAGGTTTCACTGTCCTCTTTTTTTCCTCTCTCTCCCTCTCCATCCTTGCCTCTCCCTCCTTCCACCCCTCCCCCCTTCCACCTCACACACACGGCCCTCAGTGCTGGGGTCGCTGCACGCCACTGGACTAAAGCAAAAATGGGACTCCTTCCTCTCGGGCTGTTTCATCTGACTCTGACGCGCTGCGTTTAGATTGGCTTTGCCTGAGCTGCTGAGCCGCGGCCGGGACACGGGAGGCCCGGAGGGTTCCGCACAGGTCAGTGGCTGCGGCGGCTTTTTCAGGGGAGGGGGGGAACCGGCGCGGATTGTAGTGGGCTTTGAATGTGTCATGACTAACTCCAGGCGCCTGCTGCTGTCACTGATGGTGTTCGGAGGTGTGTGCATGCGTGTGTGTGTTCGTGTGTGTGCGTGTGTGTGCGTCAGATGGACAGTTTCATTGTCAAGCTCATTATACTCTTCCTCCACAAATCTGTGATGCAAAGTCTGCTGTGCGTGTTCCCTGCTCGGAATACAGAGCAGTGCGCGTGTGAGCGCTTCAGCGTCAGTGGAAAGAAAGAGAGAGAAAAAAATCTGGGTTGAATCTGTGCACAGCCTGGTCACCGCGTTCTCGGTGTGTGTGTGTGTGTGTGTGCGTGTTGATGTTGAGGGAGGGGCTGTATAATGCTACTTTTATTGCATGACTTTGACGTGGAATGTCTAGATGCAGAGGAATGGTGGGAATAAAACACTGTCAAACTCACAAGCAGGGAGAGAGAGAATAGGATACAGAGAAAGAGACCGAAAGAGTGAGGGAGAGTTAGATGAATATAGAGAGCCAGAGAGAGAGAGAGAGAGATAGAGAGAGAGAGCTGGATCAGACAGAGAGAGGAGAAGAATGAGGCTGTACTGGACTGGACGTAGGCTAGTGGGGGGATAAGAGCTGTGGTGGAGTCAGCTTTCATTAGACCGTAGATCTGCGCGCCTCTATTAGATGTCATGCCAGTTCATTGTGTCAGGAAAATGAAAAGTTGCTGTTCTGAGATCAGGTCACATCCACTGCCAAAGCCCATAATGAGCACACTTCTGTGTACTCTTAGTCATGCAAGCACGATGACAAGGGAGATTATATTGCAACAGCGGGTTGATTTTGTATTGTAGTTGTTCTTCTGGGACGACACGCAAGCTATCGTTAATTATCTATATGCTATCTTGTGAATGATTAGTAATTGCAGCACTGCCCGCAAAGAGGGGTCTCTAATTAACTTCTATCAATAATGACGGTTTATTTTAGGCTATTGTTAGACATTGATGTGCGCTTGTATTTGATCAACATTGGCTTTCAGTGGCACCAAAAAAACATCACTGGTGAAATCACTATTTGTGCAAGTATATTAGTATCTCCATGGTAACCACTTTGGGAATGAGGGAACAGTACTGCGTCCGCTGTGAGCAGAGAACATGCGGAGGGGATGAGGAGGGTGGTGGTGGTGGTGGTGGTGGTGGTGGAGGGGGGGTTCTCAACAAAGGGGGAGGGGGGGTGTAATTACAATGATTGCAAGGAAATAGACTTACATTGTATCCCAGAAGATGGAGAGCCTTTTCCCATTCCCCTGGCCTCGGCAGCCTCTTTCAACTTCAATGCACCACATGACTCACTGTTACCTGGGATTGCACTCACTGGCAGACAGGGCTCAGAATTTTTAATGAACAAAAGCATGAACCATCCCCCTCAATAAATATAACGAATGTACCGCTACATTGGACGGATGTCAAATCAATGAAAGAACATAAAACACAGATGTTGTTTCAGCATGAAATGAAATGTTGGTGGACCGTGCCAGGGAGTGCTTTTGGCGTGTTGTGGAGGGGAGGGAGGAGAGGTCGGGGGGGAGATGGGCCAAGTGTGGTGGCGGCCCGGAGCCTTAGGAGGAGGCCAGGCCACACATTCCGCTGCAGTAAGATAGGATGGTTTGCTTTGGATCTCCTCCAGGTGCTGGTCTCAGTGCGTTCGGCTAGCGAGCAGGAACAATGGGGGCTACTGCAGAGGCAGTCAGAGAAAGAGAGAGAGAGAGAGAGAGAGAGAGAGAGAGGGAGTATGTTCCCGAGAGAGGGAGAGAGAGAGAGGGACAGAGAGAGGGAGGCTGATAGAGATTGAAAGAGTGGAGGGAGAAGGATAGGAAGACAGAGTGATGCAAGAGTTAGAGAGAGCATGAGAGAGAGCTGGAGAGAAAGAGAGATGGAGAGAGTGAATGAGAGAGAGAGGGAGAGAGAGATGGAGAGAGTGCATGAGAGAGAGATGGAGAGAGAGAGACATGGAGAGAGAGAGAGAGAGAGAGAGATTAAATGAGAGAGAGGAAGAGAGTGCATGACAGAGAGCATGAGAGAGAGATGGAGAGAGAGAGAGCGACATGGAGAGAGTAAATGAGAGAGAGGGAGAGCCACAGCATTAGCAGGGGGCTGGGAGCTGCAGGCAGTGCATGGCCTCCACAGGTTCTCTCCTCCCCTCAGGGCTGCGTCTGTCTGAAGGCAGCACTGCATCTGTAATCAGCTGATAGCGCAAAGGGGATAGAGCCGCTCAAGATGAAACAATATATCCCCTGGAACAGCAGTGGAGAGGCCCAAACTGGCTGCCGTGGCTGATAGGCAGCCAAAGCTAGCGCAAAGTTAATCTGCCGTTTCCCTTGCTCTCCCTGTCGCTCCCTCTGCCGCTCCTGCCGTCTTGGTTTTTCCTCTCTGCTCTGAGTTCCCAGACAGGAAAGAAAGAGAGAGAGAGACAGAGAGAGAAAGAGAGAGAGATAGAGGGAGAGAGAGAAAGAGAGAGAGAGAGAGAACCTGGCAGCTTCAGCATTATGTGGTGCAGCTGCAGACTGTGGACTCTGTTTAGAGTTTCATTCATCTGCATAATAGCTTGTCTTATTATCGCAAATGTACTTTATGCTCAAATTACTAGTAAATTCAGGTGTCTTCTTTAATTGCCGTTGACATGCCAAAGACGAGGACTTAAAAACAGCCAAAACATAGCAGAACCCTTTCAATACAAATGTGAAATTGAGCAATGATTGATGTCTGTAATAACAGTGTATGTGGATTTCCACATTGCTCCAGTAGTGATACGTTAGCCCATTACATCTGGCACCTCTTGTCATATGCATCAAGCAATATTACAAGTAACTCACCCAAGAATTGCTTCCTGACTATGTGTAATCTCTCTTCTTAAGATAAATTACCTCTTTATCCACTGCAAAAGGTCAGCTATACATTTTGTAAGATGATTGTGGTTGGATTTTCCCCCATCTTTTCTTGTTTATATTTGTTATTAAAGTCTTGCTCCTTTTTCTTACTAGCTCCTCATTTATGTTCCAAGTGCGATATGTTATTATAGTTAAATGCTCCTTTTTTTATGAGCGCTTATGAGATAATGTCGGGGGAAGCAGGTTTCCCTTTTTTTGTCTTGTGGCCACTCAATCAAAGACAGCAGTGTGCACTTCCAGACAGAGAGGGGGGGGGGGGAGGGGAGGGGGGGGGGGGGAGGGGGGGGGGGGGGGGGGTAGAGCTAGCATTCAATTAGCATTTTTCTCCTCCCTCCATCTGAGGCTTTTTGTGGCAAGGTGATCAATTGCCTGGGGAGTGTAGAAGCAGGGCCTGAGTGTTTATGCCTGGGAGGGTGTGTGTATGTGTAAGTGTGTGTGTGTGTGTGTGTGTGTGTGTGTGTGTGTGTGTGTGTGTGTGTGTGTGTGTGTGAGTGTATGACGGGGGGTGGAGTGTATCTTATGTGGTGCTAATTGGGTGCTTTGAGGATTCTAGCAGGCATAAGCAGAGTATTGAGCAGTCGCCCGTACCTCACCGTCTTTCTGTGTGTGTGTGTGTGTAAGTACATTTCTGAATATCTGTGCAGATGTGAGTGAGTACCTATGTGTTTTTATAGGTATGTTAATTTGTGTATGTGTCTCTACATGTATTTGCATACATTGTGCACACACACACACACACACACACACACACGCGCACACACACATTTGTTCACTCACACTCACGTTTGGGCCGTTTGTTTGTGGTCCAGGTGCGGATGACTGCCATGAGTGGGATACTAAAGAGGAAGTTTGAGGAGGTGGAGGCCGCTGCCTCCCCGTGCACGTCTCTGCGCGGCTCCGAGGAGGATGAAGTGTCCAGCAGCGAGAGTGGGGACAGCAGAGACAGCCTCAACCCGTCGGCTTCCCGCTTTTCCCGTGAGTCAAAACCACCACTTCACTCTCTCTACCTTCTGTCTCGCTCTCTCTCTGTCTGTAAAATTCAAATTGAAGTAGCTGCATTAGCATAACCGTTCATGTATATTGGTGCCAAAGAAAGGTATTACATTCAAAACGTTGATAATGGTGTAAAGGGAAAAAATCAGTGCATCAACAAGGTTTGATAATTAAATGGAAATATCAACAATGAAGCCAACTGTGGGGAAGGAACACTCAAACATGAACACACAACAGTGAGGGATTGTCCTTTCACACAGAAATACCGGTACCCGGTAAAAATGACACAGAATAGATAACCCATTTTCATTCTCACTCAGTGTCCATAATGCTTCAGTTATGGGTGTTGTGTATTCCCACCTGACTGTATCTAACAGGATGCTACAGAGCGCGAACGAGTTGTGGATGCTTTCAGATGGAAAGCGATCCCCACTCTCTCTCACACACCCACCTGCCCCACCTCTCATCTGAAAGACAACAAACTGTACAGTCATTTAAGCGAAATGTCTCCTCAGTGAGGTAACCATAGGAACAACTCAGTAATCAAACCACGTCTGGATAGCCAGCCTACCGTACATTTTAGAATTTATACATTATAAATTACAATTTGTGCATTTTCTTAGTCTACATTGCTTTTGATGGAAAAGTTGTTTCATAGACTACGTAGCCTAATATCAAATCACACACGCATATTATTACATTCAATAAACATAAAAAATTGCTTAATATTGTGATGTTTAAGTATCTAAACTTCTTTGACCTGCATTGACCTGCCTCCAAAACTAAAATGTCCTCAATTTTGTCCCTCCAACTAAACCGTGATCGATTGGTCAATTTCATGAAATTTCTTCACCTCCACCTAAAAAGTTGAATATTTATTTTATCTTGGAGGCGGGAGGGCGTGTCCCTGATGTATGTTACCAGTTACCACGCAGAAATAGTCTCTGGACTGTGCCCACCCGCAGTATCGCCACCCAAACCGCCTGCCAAGGCCCCACCACAACCATAACCCGAACTAGCAACCGCTGCTTGAGGTGGTGAAAAAGAACCCATGGTAACGCTCACCTCGCGCAGTGCATGGTGGCTAACAAATGTATCAAAATCTCACAACAGGGAGTTGCTTATTACTCCAGTGCTATCTGATATTGCCCAAAGTAAAACTGTCTTCAGGGAAATGCCCCAAGACTAGGGACTTCCTAAAAAATACCTTTCAGTGGATTATCTTCCTTTGAAAGATATGCAGCCTGAGGTTTTCTTTTGTGCATCCTGGAACAGCACACTTCGCATTTTCTCCCCAACGTCTCTGCTTGTTCTTTCCAGGTGGGCTATCGATGAACAGCTAGGTAGATGACTCCATCTTCTTGATTCAGATTGCTATGGGCGGTCATATTAGGTTAATGTTTCTATGTAGAAATCAGGTGCTTTGGTAATTGGCCTCTTCTCTCTTCACCTATTTTCTTTCTATGGCCTTTACAGACAGGGAAAGTCACAGTCCACTTTGAAAGGCCCAGTATGTCTCCAAGTCACACAGACATATCTTATTTGAAAAACAACAAGAAAAAACTGTTTTATAGACAGTTTGTATATATATATAATATACCCCTTTCCTCTTCCTGCTTTGGGGCTTTTCAACTAACACACTGAATCAGTCCATGTCTTTCTTCCTCCCTTCCTCCCTCCCTCTCTCTACACTTTCCTACAGTGCGCAACCACACACAGAGAGACTCCAGCAATGAGCATTAACAAGGCTTATTATATCCGCTACAAGCTCTGACATGGATTATTTATTTGTTCATTACCCACTGATTTATTCATTGTTAATCTGAAAATGGAATTTGTGTCTACAAAGAGACGCCTTTGAAGTGTTTAATTTGTTCTGTGAGACTTTGAGCTTTTGTTTGTCAAGAAAAGTCCAACTCGTGTGACTCAACTCAAGTGGCGGTGGTAGTGTGATGTCATAGCTCATTTCACTGTGACAAACAAGCCCTCCCACAAGCGGTTGAAAATAGCCCAGAAAGGAAAATTGGGTTCATATTGAAAACACCATTTAGGAGATGAGAAGGAGCTGTGGACCAAGGTCCCTCCTCGGGAAGTGATTCATTTGACTCCTAGGTCAGATAGAGGCCACACAGTGCACCGCCTATCTGCTGTGCCAGTGAGGGGCATCCAAGCACACTGGTCCCCCCCAGGGACAGCAGTACCTCCCAGAGGCCCCTTGCCAGCCACAGCAGCAGCTCAGGTCCCTGCCCATAGCCGCCCCGCCGGCTTTGTGAGGCGTTCCCAGTTGACTGTCCCTCTTTGTGCCCCCCATCTCCCAATCTGAGTGCCTGTCCGCCTGCCGTGTTTCCAGAAACAAACCACCTGCACCTATTTTAGCAACCCCAGCGGGAAACATGTGCATTACTTAGCTCTCTGACATGCACACAGCTGTGCCGTGTTTTGTTGTCTTCTCTGACTCTCTAGGTGGTAGTCTGTGACTGCATAGTAGCTACTCTCACGCTTTATCTGTCTCTGTCTCTCGCTCTCCCTCTCCCTCTCCCTCTCCCTCTCTCACGCTCCCTCTTCCTCTCTCTCTCGCTCCCTCTCTCTCTCTTTGAAAATGCTAATCTTGCGGACGGCTCTTTCTTGTGAGGGCTCCGTGGGGTTGACAGGGTTCAGTTTGTCATGATAATGCTAGCGGGCTAGCGGCGGTTCATATTGGGTTACGGGTAATGGGAGTGTGCTCAGCGGGGAGGGATTGGGAGTCTCTGGAGCCTCGGTACCCACTGAAGCCTAGGGCTTTGGGGGATTAGAGCACGTCGTGCCTGTCACTGCCGTGGAGAACGGCACAAGGACTTTGCTGTCATTTTCAGGAGGTATTGTATCACACCTTTTTTTTTTTACCTCTCCTCACTGTCGAGCAGCGGACTGTTTAATCCTAACCCCTTTCCATTTTATTTTTCATCATAGATTTGATTTTAATTAGCGGTAAGTGGCTTGCGGATATTAAAGGCTTTTTGTTGACATTGATGGTGTTGGAACAAAAACATGTCAATTTAAAAGCAATTGAGATATCAAGTCCCAGTATAATCAAAATGACTGATTTTCTTATGCATCAGCCTGATAAATATATTGGTTGGTTTGCGTGGTCCTTTTGAAAAACATGAAGTAATTCAATTCTCCCACTTGATGTTTCACTGCAACCACAAAACGATTTAATATTACTACCTTACATTATAATATTTTTACAGCATCTTCCACACTATATTAAACCATAAGATTACTTGCAAGAACTCCTTTCTCTCGACATCCATCCATGGTTTCCTATTATCCATTCAGCCTACCAGCAGTGTACTTGACCCAATTTACCCAAAGTATTATGATTGATCACACACTGAGCATACACAATCTGAAATGTTTTCTCAAAGCTACACCTGTAATGCTGGTCAAATATGACTGCATATATAATCTGTATTATTGAATAAAGGATTGATTATTCATGACCGTTGACATCAATCAATACGGGAAGCACACAGTGTGTGTGCTCTTTACAAAAAAGCCAACCTGCTATTCTAACTACAACACAGCATGTAACATCTTACTCGTGTCTAACCTCTAGCCAGGCCCTTTAATCCAGTCTGGTCATGCCAATTACAATTTGCAACCTGCCAATTCACAGCATCCCTTGAAAATATCTCTGTTTAGTCTTTGCTTTGTTACACTAGATAAAAAACTGTTCTTGGAACCAATGTGAGTACATTGTCAAGCAGATGACATGGTTGTTTCTCACTGAATACATTAACTATGTTACTAGGATAGGTTCTGTGATACTGGCTGGTTATTCCCAGCCTCTCTGCACCAGCCCTGTGGCCTCGCTCCTCAGACTCTTTAAACCCGCTGCAGTTATGGCAGCCTCGTAAATTTAACAGCTCCACACCTCCTCTTCATTTCATATTTCCAGAGTTCTCCACACAAGGTTACTTCATTAAAAATGATTTGGAGTTTATTTCCCTTCATATGCCAGAAAAAAAAAAGAAGAAGCCAAACAACCAGCTGAGTGGAATATCTCCCAGTAGAATAGCTCGCACTTTCTTACAAGAGCAAAGATGGCCATTCATCAACCTGTGTGGATGTCGCCATGTTGCTTGTTGTAACGTGGCCATATAACAAATCTGGTGATTGCTGCTTCTCTGATGTGGACGTTGTGTCCTCAGCGGTGCTAAGTGTTTCTGATGGATGCTGCCGTCGGTCATTCCCCCCAGGCTCCAGGCTCCAGGCTCCAGGCTCCAGGCTCCGAAAGAGGGAAAGAGGGGGCCCTCTAATGACTGTAATGAAACGCACGGCCCTCATGGCACGGGGTGGGGTGGGGGGTTGAGCTGCTGGAGACAGATGGCTCACGGTCGGAGAAGTACGGTCGGGTATGGTTGCTCGTTCGCTTTGGCTGTGTGTTCTCCACGTCGATTTAATTCCGCTTCCAGAGGCAAATAAAGAACCCCCCCCCCCACCCCCCAGCTCCTTTCTCCAGCCCCTGGTGTGCGTTTGAAAGCTAACGGATAAAAGGCACACTGGCGCCGATATTGTCACCACGGATTGATCTCTAACTCCACTCCAGTCACAGAGACACAGAGAAGGGCTGACCTGAGAGGTTTCACGGCCAGGCCGCCTGTCTGTTGCCGTGGGACACGCCTCACCTACACGTAGCAGTAAATCAAACAGCGATGTAAACCAGCAGAAGCAATCACCACCCTCACGCTCTCTGGCCGCCGAGCTCATTAGGAGCGAGCAGACAGAGACAGAGAGAGAGAGAGAGAGAGAGAGAGAGAGAGAGAAAAATGATTACCTAAATAAATAATGAACCTTCCTCTCTTTCTTCCTTTCTCCTCTCTCTCCCTCCATCCTCTCCCCCTCCCCCACCACCCTGCAGCCGCCTCCATCCTGAAGCGGGAGAAGCGCATGAGGACACGGCGGGTCCACTTCGAGACGGTGACCGTCTACTACTTCAGCCGGCGGCAGGGCTTCACCAGCGTGCCCAGCCAGGGGGGCAGCACCCTGGGCATGTCCAGCAGGCACAGCTGCGTGCGGCAGTACACCCTGGGCGAGTACGCCCTGGAGCAGGAGCGCATCCACCGCGACATGCTCAGGGACCACCTGAAGGAGGAGAAGCTCAACTCCATCAAGCTGCGGGTAAGATGGGCGGGACACACACTATTGTGACTCAGCATAGTCTAATGTAGCCTTGTGTATACATTTACGTTTATTTATTTAGCAGACAGTTTTAGATTTTATGTAAAGCTCGTGTCATGTCAGTCTTTCACATTGATGCTATTCACACAACACGCAGCTAAGCAGAGCAACATAATTACTTATTTAGGTTATATATTAGTGTTCAGCGGCAGGAACAAGGTGAAAAACACTCATACAGTATTTATATATTTTTTGAAGGCTAGTTTATTTTTTGGGGGAATTATAGAGTACTGCCATTTCTACCCACCAACCTGATTAATTTTCCATTCCGATCCCTCAACCAAAGGTAACACAGAAATCGCTCACGCTTCCACAGCAATTGTTTCAAGTAGGCATAAGTGCATTACCGCTGGCTTTGAATTATCTCCAGCTTTCCATTTGAAATCAGAGGCATGACTCATTGACTAAGGTGGGCACATGGATATTTCATATGCTTTCATGTTCAACTTGTGGTGATTAGATGATTCACCGTGTGGCTTCAATTATGCAGAGTAGGTGATAGTTTCCAATAGGGTTTAATGAGGTAAAGTGCTTCTCTTTTGGTGCTGTGTAGCACAATTTGTGGATACAGTGCAGAGTGAGGATTTACTCAAGGCTCTTGCCATGCCAAGCTTGGGGCTGTTGCAGTAGATCTCCAGCCAAAGTGACATATTTAATATCATTGGACATCCTCTTTTCAAAACTTGTCACACACACACAGACACACAGACCCCCCCCCCCCCCCCCACACACACACTCACACTACACACTTCCCAGAGGCTTAAGTTCTCCCGCCTGACTGGATTTGATCCTCTTAAGTTTCCGTGTCGTTTTTGTCCCCCCCCCCCCCCCCCCTCAGCTGACAAACAACGGTTCAGTGGAGTCTGAAGAGGCCAGCGCACTGACACTGGACGATATCTCGGACGATGACCTGGACCTGGACAACACGGAGGTGGACGAGTACTTCTTCCTGCAGCCGCTGACCACCAAGAAGCGCCGGGCGCTGCTGCGGTCGTCGGGCGTGAAGAAGATCGACGTGGAGGAGAAGCACGAGCTGCGCGCCATCCGTGTCTCCAGAGAGGACTGCGGCTGCGACTGCAGGGTCTTCTGTGACCCAGAGACCTGCGCCTGCAGCATGGCGGGGATCAAGTGCCAGGTACACAGAACATGTCACAGAACACACATGTCGAAGCACACTATGTTCTCCGTCTCGTCAGGTACACATGCCACAGAACACACAGGTCTACGCACACTATGTTCTCTGTCTCAGAACACAGGTCTACAAACACTATGTATGTTCTCCGTCTTGCTCAAATACAGTAGCTTGCAAAAGTGTCAACCCCCCCTGAAAGTCATCACCATTTTCTGTTTTGCAAAAGATACTTACTCAGATTTTCCTAATCAGTATTGTGATTGTAAACCCTAATGCTGGAGCATGGTCTACTAAAATTAAATATAAATAAATACAAAATATAAATAATTAAAATATTCTGCTTGCTTAAGTGTTTAAGACCTATACATTAATACTTGATAAAGAACCCCACTGCTGCAATGGCAGCCTTAAGTCTTCTGAAGTGAGACAGTACCAGCTTTGCACATTGTTCTTTTTGGTAGAATTGATGTTGAACACAGGTTGATGGGATGGTGGTCCTGGACTGAGAGCCACAGATTCTCAGTAGGATTTTAATCAGGGCTTTGACTTTACTGTTTTTGAGCCACATCAGTGTTGCCTTAGCATTGTGCCTTCAGCATTTGTCTTACTGGAAGGTTATCTCTCTCCAAAGCCACAGTTTGACAACAGACTGCAACAGGTTTTTTGTGATATTGTGTAAAATGTATTTCCATTCATCCTCACTTCTAAAGAGTTCCCCAGTTCCTGCAGACGAGAAATATCCCCATAGCCATATTTCACAATTGGGCTGGTGTTTGTTAAGGCATTGGAAGTGTTAGATTTATGCCACATATAGTGCTTGGAGGATTGGCCGAAAAGCTCTATTCTGGTCTCATGACCATAAAAACCTTTTCCCATATCTTAGGCAACCTCCAAACATGTGGATCCTCTGTGACAAAGTTTTTTGCCACCCTCAAATAGAGTCCAGTTTTATGGATAGCTCTTAAGACTGTGGACTCCTACGTCAGCACTGCCACCGGACTTTATAGATGTTAAGGGTGATGTGTGGCCAGTGGTGTCAGCCGTCACCAATTCCACTTCACCACTTCCACTTTATTCACATTGATTAAATGGTGCACAATTGGACAGCACATCACTTGAATGCGTTCATGGGAGTCTTTTTCTCACTTAAGCATTTCAATCACCCTGACTCTTTAGTCTTCATTGCCTCTGTTATTTCTTTCTTATTTCACAACCTGGTGGATGACCCTTTGGCAGAGTGAGTTTTATATCCAGAAGGAGATCTCTTCTTTAACCACTCATGGGTGGTACCTAATTATGATCAGTTATGGTTGAATACATCTCAGTATCATTTGTGAATAACTTGTTGTCTGCTCCAATCTGGAACTCAAAAGCACAGGGATTTGAATACTTATGCAAGTCGAATATTTTGCCTTTGATAAAATACTAGAAACATAAATGTTAACAATAAATATCCTGAATGGGAAATTATTTGTAAGTATCTTTTGTAATTGTGAAAATGGTGATGATTTCAGTGGTGTTAAATAAATTCAAAGGCACTGTGCAAACACACACACACACACACACACACACACACACACACACACACACACACACACACACACACACACACACACACACACACACACACACACACACACACACACACACACACACACACACACATACATACACACACACACACGACTTCAACTATTTGTGGATGGGTGTGAACAGGTGGTTATACCTATAGTGATCATATGCACATACTGTACCTTTATTCACATACAGAGCTTGATGGTTGGTGGTGGGTTTAGTATAAAATACAGTGTGGTCTGGGAACAGGATATCTTCTATATATTAGTTTGCGCTACAAATCCGTTTTGTACATTTCATGTGTGGAAAGTCCCTATCCTTTCCTGCAGACCTCTGGTGAAGCCATAATAAATGAATCCTTTTTTCAGCTTTCACATTCTTTGCTTTGTTCTTTGGCAGGTGTGCCTCTAGTTTACCTGATGAGCATTTCTCAGTTTACCTGAGCATTTAGCATTTTTCATGTCCATTGGATGTGTTACTCCTTTAACGCTTGCGGTTTCGTTCTGTCCAGGTGGATCGCATGTCCTTCCCCTGCGGCTGCACCAAGGAGGGCTGCAGCAACGCCACGGGCCGCATCGAGTTCAACCCCATCCGCGTGCGCACCCACTTCTTACACACCATCATGAAGCTGGAGCTGGAGAAGAGCCGTGAGCAGCAGCAGCAGCAACCGCAGCAGCAGCAACCGCAACAGACGGCGCAGCAGCAGCAAGGTTACCACGGCGAGGGCAACGGCCACTGCAGCGCCCTGGTTCAGACGCAGCACGGCCTTGAGTACTCTCTGTCCGAGTCCGCCCAGCAGACGGCCATCATGCACTTACAGGCCGCCGAGGGAATAGACGAAGGGCTGGAGGATGACGAAGAAGAGGAAGAGGATGAGGACGAAGAGGAAGATGAAGAGGAGAATGAGGAAGATGAGGAGGAGGAAGAGTCGGAGAACAGCAGCTTATGCAGCGGCCTGTCCGACTCCAGCACACAGAGCCTCGCCGCCAGTGACTCAGAGGATGAGGAGGATGATGAAGAAGAGGAAGACGATGAGGATGAGGAGGAGGAAGTGGAGGAGGCGAAGCCGGAAGACTTCCAGAATGGGCTAAGCAGCACCAATGCAACCAACACTACCGACGCCAACACCACCACCAACAACAACAACTTTAATTCTAATGCCAACAGCAACACTAACTCCAACATCACCACGCCTGTCACTCATCTGGAAGCTCCATGCTACACAAACGGCACCACAGCGCAGGATAGCCACACTACTGGCAACACATTTTTCCTGAGCCCTGCAGCGGATTACTTTCAGATGGAGAGCGCTGCAGTGACAAAAGCTCCAGCCAATCAGGAGGCTTACCAAGAATCTCCCGCATTCCAGGACAGGATCACCAATGGCAACGGGGTGATATCGCAGAAGCCGTTCGTTGAGGCTCCCGAGCAGCAGTACACAGACTACACGCTGCAGCCGGACGAGCCGTCTGCCAAAAACCACCGCTTCACCACTCTGTCCAACGGGGCCTCCTCCACAGTCATCTCCTGCTGCGCCTCAGAGCAGGACAAAAGCCCTCCAGCCAAAGCAGCCTTCGGCGACCAGTCAGGACAGCTCATGCAGATGGACTTTCAGAACTACCTGAACAATAACGGACATGACCACTACGCCACGAACGGAACCTGCTTCAGGCCGGAGCCAGTCAGCTCGGAGGTTGCGCACAGTCTGCAGGAGGTGCCAGAGCTACCAGACACCACCAAGGGACCTCCTTTGCTAGAGAGTCTTCAGGAGGTGACCCCAGTTTAGTAGACATGTCAGTTTTAGAACGGCTTTCATTGATATATATATATATATATATATATCGTTTCATAGGGATGTCAGAATTTATGAACATTCGTTTTCGCTTGTTCGACAGGTAACAAGCTAATAACTTGCACATTGATATTTTGGTTTTAAACACTTATGCCCATATTGCGTGATGGGCAGTGGGTCTATAAATATAAAATATAATACTTTTCAACGACCCAGGGAAAACTAGCAAAGAAGTGAAAGCTGCAAAATGAAAGCACTCGAGAAAAACTGTAAGCTTTAGGCCTGTGCAATGTATCTTGTAATTTCAGAAGTGAAAGTTCTAGATTTCAGCTGATATTGTGGGTAGAACTTTTCTATGTCTGTGTGTCGATAGTGCAAAAAAAAAAGATTGTCGCAGTTTAATATGGTCTGAAGTATGTGTATACTTATACTTATAATTGTTTTGATAAAGCATGTAATTTTTTTAGCTTTTTGTTGGCAAATGTTGTTTTTGTATTATAAAACTGCATTAATGTACTGCTTTACAAAATCACGCCGTTACATATGTAAATCATGCTTTAAGTGCGTATGTAAAAGCATGACACTACGCTCTGAAAATGTAACCTCTCCACCTTGTGTTACTGAACATACCAAACACACAAAAAAAAAAACACAAAACAGTAAACTCATTGTACATGAATTGCACTTTCGAAACGGGAGACAGACGCCATTACTGATTTTGAAAACATATCTGAGGTTTTGATCAGAGTGTGACTTCATTTTATTCCCTTTTTGTTGTGCCATCTATTTGTTTTGTTGCCCTTTAAGCCTGTGAGCTCAAAGGAAGTACTAGGCTTGGAAAACAGTGTCGTTGAAGACATGAGAGTGCCGAGGTGGAATTACTTGATGGTGTATACAGGGATTTCCTCTCAAATGCACTTTGAAATGCGTCTCATTTAACCTCTTGTGTCAATTCAAAAGTATAACAGTATTGTAAAGCAGAGAAACTGTGAAGCAAATTGTATGTGAACAAAGAACTGCAGGAGGTTAATAAGGAGGAGGCTGTTTTAGGGTAGAGGTTGAGAATACAATAAAGAGTAGGAGAGGCTACAAATTATGAGAGTTACCTCTGTGTGAAATGATATTTAAAATGATTTCAACAGTAAATATGATATCTGAGTTTATTCGCAGTTTAACAACAGGTCCTGTATCGAGACAAAGAGGGGTTTCTGTTCACACTAATCAGAACGTGAAGTGCAATACCGTGTGGGAGGAAAAGCATATGGGCCCCAAAACGAAGGCATTTGAGGTCACAGATGCAGCCATCACATAGCATCTGTGCAGTTTATGAAGCGAGATGCTCCGCTATGCGTCTCGTTTAGTTCTCATCTCAATCACATCTCATCTCCCCTCCTCAACAGTGGTGGCTCATTTAGACAATAGTCTCTTGATATAGGCTGTCAAGACTGGACAATCAAACGCTCTCTCCGGCTCCGCAGATCACTACATAACTAACAGAGCCACTATCGAGTAACAGTGTCGTGACAAATACCTACTGTAGCTATACTCATCTGGAAATAATTACATATTTTTTTCATTACAAAAAAAAAAAAGAAAACAAAGGTATTTACGATGACTCCATTTACGTCACTCATTACATCATAGTAAGGTGTTGTGTTCTGCATTGAAAAGGGAATTATTGTGTGTTTCCTTCTAGATGATTGCCTTGACTGCGGTACAGTAGCACATTAAGAACAGAATGCCTTGCTTTTTCTTCTTCTTCTGTTGCTCCGTCAACTCGGTTTGCTGTTATTTGCCGCTTGACTGAAACTCCTGTGTGTTCTTCAGGCTCTCCATTGCCTCCGCAGCAGCAGCGTTTGAGTGTATGATATTGTATAGCTATCAGGCACACAGTGCCTGGGGTTTGCTTAGTGCCAAAGCCTACTAGCACAGGCTACACACTCATTGACATCGTATCCAAGTTAGTAACTCGGCTGTGTTTGTTTGTTTTTTGGTATTTATTATGAATGATCCAACAAAATGTGTATTTATTGTGGTTTACTGAAACTGTATGTAATTGAATAAAAACCATTTCTTTCTTAAATGTAGTCATTGTCTTATGAAGAGAATAAATCATTAGATATCACTGTGTACGACACATTAATATGATGATTACATTAATACAGTTAATCATATTGTGTATTTCTGTGGTCTTGCAGTGCATTTCTGCACCATACAAGAAGTATAGTCGCAAAATTAAACAATAGCCTGCATTAGTTTAATATAGTCTTATTACTTATGCAGAAATACAATAGATCACCAAACTATTTTACATTGTCATATTGCGTTAAGTAATTGATTTGTTAGGAGACATAACCTAAAATCCATTATTTATTTTGTTGCATTATTCATTTGCCTCTGGAATGATCAAGGCTACATCTACATGGGTTTCAATCACAGCAACTGCCAATAAATATTTTTACCACAGCGCCCTCTGCTGTTGAAATGTAAAAACTACAGCAAAAAGGGCAGCACTGTCGGCTGTCAGTGGACTTGACACATTATTACATTGTCTGCCTTAGTGGCAGTCACTGGAAGCGTGGATATTGATTGTAAGAAACACTTCTAACTGGGTGGATCATCTGACAAGAATCAGGCCAAAGGAATTTGCTTGATCCATGTATCTTCTCACATGAACAACCAAGTAGTTTGCTTAAATAAAACTATAGGCATTTTAAGTACTCACTCTCCAGACGGTAATTTATTCAGCGCTTAATGCGTGTTTGTGTCTGTATGTCTCCGAAGTCACAACCTGTATATGAGCAGATGCGGAACTTTAGGCACCATGTTGTTGTTTTTGATTGCAGCACGGCTGTCGTTCACCACGGGCCTCAGGTCACCAGGGGGTCAATCGTGACTTGTTTGGTTTAATCACAGGGCTTCACTCTGAACGCAATCCACAAAGTAAAAAACAATTTCGCATGCAGGTTTGATAAGCACATTATTTCCGGCGGTAACAGGGCAATTACTTTATTGCCATCAGTGAGTGTAGGCTTTTTTTGTAAAAGCATCAACACGACTGAAATTGTTGAACATACTCTTGCGCTATAATCACTGAGCCCAGATATCTAACTTTTTGCGTGACTCATATTTGAATAAACAGAAAGATGAGATGTGCGAGATAAAGCCTGTCACATAAAATGAGCCTTTCATGTCTCTCTAGAGACAACTGCTAGTATGTTCCACTCAGAACGGAACAGGCTGGATACTGTTCTAAAGCTTACATAGAAAAGAGTTCAAGACTTTTTTAGACTCCAAAAAGGAAACATTTTTTTCTTAAAAATATTTTACTAAAATCTCAATCTCAGATACTTAAAACCTATTCAACATATCACCCACCTCCAAAAACAAAAAAAAAATAGGACAATGACTAAAATCAACAGAATGTATACTGTAAACTGTGGTGCGGGTCGGCCCACATCATGTTAACCTCCATTTACTTACGGAAGAAAATTATTCACATCTGCCACCTACATACATACACAAGGTCAAAATGAAATGCTTTTTTGTCAACACTTGAAAGTAATCTTTGGTGATTCGCACAAATTAGTATAACACATGGTTTAAATTTGAGATTCCCCATCCTTAAAAGGTTGTTTTCTACAAAGAATGTATTCAGTCTTAAAAACTTAATAAGGGGGATTTCACCAAAACAGACTCTGGAAACATCTTTAAACACACATAAAGTGGGATATTGAAAACATAATGAAGTGTTTTCACGAGGTTGAGCTCAACTCCTAAAACTTCATGAACTTCATTAAAAACAATGTGTTTCCAAAAGTACAAAATGGTTTAAAAAAAAGAGCATAAGAAAAGAAGAAAAAAAGGAAGAAAGAAAGAGGAAGTCAGTCTTCAATCAAGCTCAGTTCAGTTCCAGCTTACACTCTGTGCATCCTCCCTCGAGGCACTTTCATATTAGAGTTTTTGTAGGTTCAACTATCCAGCAGCAGTAATTCAATATATATAAAAAATAAATTAAAAATCTGAATCTACAGTTCAAATGTTCATCCACAGTGGCTTGTGCTGGCACGTCTAGAGACCTCCACATGTTGCTGAGTGTGTCAGAGTGTTCAGGTGAAGAGCCACAGCTGGTATCGGTCAGCAGGGTTGCAGGGCACCAGAGATGGGTGCTCATACCTTGCACTTAAACACAGGTTCCATCCCGTGTGGAAGAACAACTGATTCTGGACAGCATGAAAAGAGGGGAGGAAATTATCCATTAGCAATACGACTCATGAATGCATCCCCACCTAACCATGTTATGGTCCAGAATTAGCCTACAAGCGTAATAAAGGGAACTGTTCACATTGAGTAACACCATCAACCAGAACTCAACCAGTGACTAATTGAATAAAACTCTCTCTCTCACTCTCTCTCTCTCTCTCTCTCTCTCTCTCTCTCTCTCTCTCTCTCTCTCTCTCTCTCTCTCTCTCTCTCTCTCTCTCTCTCTCTCTCTCTCTCTCTCTCTCTCTCTCTCTCTCTCTCTCTCTCTCTCTCTCTCTCTCTCTCTCTCTCTCTCTCTCTCTCTCTCTCTCTCTCTCTCTCTCTTTCTCTCTTTCTCTCTCTCTCTCTCAAATGTAGAATATAAAATACATTTTTTTAATGGTAGATCAGGTAATGTAAGACCTTTTAAAAGACAAAAGTGGGATGTGATTTTGGAGAATGAGTGCAGTGAGTACTGTATTCTGTATTTGTCTACAGCTTGAGTCACTCCAGCCTTATGTGTGCAACAAATGTTACAGACTGTGGCAATACCACCCAACTGACCACAAAGGGCTGTCCAGAGACTCTGAGAAATGGGGGTGTAACAATACAGCTCATACGGCTGCTGACAAAGGGAAATCATGTGTGTGTGTGTGTGTCTGTGTGTGTGTGTCTGTGTGTCTGTGTGTCTGTGTGTCTGTGTGTCTGTGTGTCTGTGTGTCTGTGTGTCTGTGTGTCTGTGTGTCTGTGTGTGTGTGTGTGTGTGTGTCTGTGTGTGTGTGTCTGTGTGTGTGTGTCTGTGTGTGTGTGTCTGTGTGTGTGTGTCTGTGTGTGTGTGTCTGTGTGTGTGTGTCTGTGTGTGTGTCTGTGTGTGTGTGTGTCTGTGTGTGTGTCTGTGTGTGTGTCAAGCTATTTACCTCCTTAAATTCCCACTTCTGCTCTGCTCCCACAAATGTGCTGTGACCTTTATACTGGCACTCCTCCAGTTTGACGGTGCGATCGGTCCCATGCAAACACAGCTCTTTCTGAATGTTGTGCCGGACCTCGCTGCGTGTCGAGAACTCAAAGTACTTCAGGAGGCAAACAAAAGGAGTTTAATGGAATACTTTCTCTAAACAGAGTCACTCTCCACTCCTAAATAAGCCATACACATCTCGAGACATTGGGTAATAGGTTATGGCCTTGCAGACCTGGTTGCCACCCATGCCGTGGCAGGGGTACATGATCAGTGGCTTCCCTCCCTCGTTGTTCTCTCCGGCATCCAGACAGGAGTCTTTGCCCATATTCTTCACCTAGAGGAAATGGGAGAGAGGGAATGAAAGAGGAGGAGGAGGAGGAGGAGAGGAAAGTGGGGTAAGAGTCAGTGGAAATGGGTTCCAGTAACACACAAGCTGTTCAAACACTGGAGCGCCTTGTGGCCGGCGTGGCAGGGAGCACTCAGGCACTCAGGCCGCTCGCCATGCCGAGACAGCCTCATGGATTCTCTGGAGATGCTCAGAGCTAAACCAAAATGGCCAGATGGAGCTGGCTGTGGTTGGGGATATGACAGAGAGAGAGAGAGAGAGAGAGAGAGATATAGAGAGAGAGAATAAAGAGAAATTATGAGAGAGAGAGAGAAAGAGAGCGGAGAGTTGGTGGACTTACTGCGCCAAAGTGGAGGGGATTGAGATCTGGCATGAACACCTCGGGGTAGACGTTTTTCAAATACCAGGAGAAGCTCTTGCACTGCAGCCGCTCCCGGAGGTCCACACGTCGCGAGACTTCGCCAAACGACTTCTGTGGAAACAATCACAATCTGAGCGAGGACTCTCATTACAGGTCAGGTCAGACCCCCCCCCCCCCCCCCCCCGCCCTCACTCTTCTCTCTCCCACCCCTTCTATCCTTCACTCTCTCTCCGTCTTCCCCCCCTCTCAGTTTCTCCCTCTCTAAAGCTGTAGGGAAAGGTTCCATCACAACTCCACCACATCCCACCCCCCCTCTCCTTTCCCCCACAGGCAGTCTAGTTTAATGTGGTCTACGTCCAGGCCAAGCAAAGCAACCCCTCTCTCAGCTGCATTTCATTCAATAATGTCCTCCAGGCAGAAAAAGACACACATATTTATACCTCATGAATCATGTGAGCAATAGCATCTGCCGCAGCATTTATGTAAATGTATGGAAAGCATACGGCTAGCTCTTTACATTGCTGATCACTGCTGATCTTAATCAAAAGATGCTAATTAAATAATAACATGGCGTTATGTATAGACGTTGTGACATTTAAACTCATGTTTCCCCCAAAAAAATGCAAATCTCCAAATCTAGTCATCAAAAAATAAAGAGTCTACTGTAACTGTCAAATAGTATAAGTTACAATAAGGCTGATATTTGATCCTCAGCTTACACAGATAAACGTTTGAGAACTATGCAAGATCAGCGTGAGGGAGGGGGTTTAGAGCCCCCCTTCTGTGACCAACAACTGGCCTGAGAACAGGGGTGGGATGGTATTGGTGGGGTGAAGGGTGGCTGAGTTTGAGTGACATTTGTGCACACAAGCATTCCCTGGCCCTGCTCCAGTTGCATACGCATTCCACAGCGTCGTTGGCCATTCAGCAGCTACTGAGAAACCTGCAAGAGCAATCCCCCTCGGGTTCCCCGGTCAGCTGTCACTTAAGAAGTCACGTCCTCTGTCCCATTCAAAGGTGGCCTTGTGTTCTCGCATTCACAACAGGGTGCAAGTGTTTTTGGAACAATGGCGCCAGTTTATTAACTGAATGTTTCCATCGCACGTTAATGCCCTGAGCATTTCTCGGTCTTCGAACCCTATCCGTTTCACGGCGGTGCGCACCCGAAGGCTAGCAGGAAAATATTGAAAGACTACTCGCCTGAGGGATCAAACATACATTAGAAGAATCTGAACAGAACGGTCTGTGCTCGGCTCAGACTTAGTCCAGACAAAATAAGGCTATTGGAGCCCAGCGTGTGGCTGCACAAACTGGGGGCTTGAGCACAATGCCGTGTAAAAACAAAATAAGTGTCAACTGGCCCCGCATCAAATGTCTACAATGACCACAGAACCAGGCTTGTTTCACCAGCTCATCGTGTCTCTCATTTAGAAGACAAAATATCAGGGAATAAGGGGGGGTTGCTCTCTAAATGTTTTGGCTTGAAGTGAGCACTTAATGTCCTGTGGAATCAGCAGGCCTCAAAGAAGCTTGCAGAAAACAATGTAAACATACTTCCTTGGCCATCTGGGCGGCCTGCTGGTTTCTTCGGTAGAAGATCTCCTTGTAGCTGTCCATCCAGACCTCGGCCAGACGCACCTGGTTGCGAGCGATGACCTGGGTGCCCTTGGGGAAGGTGTGGGGGCTTTTGGTGCGGAAGACGTGACCCACGATGGAGCAGGGGATGATCTCCAGCTGGCCACCGCACTGCCACACCTGCAAGGGAGCAGCAGCAGGGGTGATCAGGTGATGAATGCTTTCCAAAGAGATCATCATAAAAAATACAGAGCCACAACATATTTACAAGGATGCAAACAATATGGCTCAACTGGCCTTTCAGCATACTTTCCCTTTGAAGAAGCAATACACTTTTTAAAATAGAAAATTCAGCAAAATTGCTGCTCACAGGCCTTGAGCTGTCCGTTAAAAAAAAAAAAAACTCTGGTGTTTGTACACAGCCCTGGTTCTGTAAATGGGAAAAAAATATTGTGGCTTTGTCCAAGGAGCACATAGGAAAGGGTGTTATGACTGGCTATTGAGCTCAAATATCAACAACCTTTCACGAAACCGAATCGCAGACTGCATCTTTAATGAGCAGTAGTGTCCTTATATGCAGCCTAGACATTATTACATCTTGCACCTAATTTATTGTTTTTAGAAGATTGGCTGACGGATTTAGCATCTTGGCTAGACTCTCTTGATGCCAGATTGTCTTAACAGTCAAATTTTCTCCTCTCCTTTCTTCCTCTGGTGTTATAACAGGTGTCAGCAATCACAATACATCACAATAGAAGAAGTGCATGGCAACAACAACAAAGAACGGCAGTGACACTACTGCATCTGCCACAGAGTTGCTCATACGAGTAGACACTATCTGTCAATGTGCTCCCAGATGAAAAGGAATTCATATTACAAACATACCCTGAAGGACATCTCAATATTCTCTCCTCCCCAGATTTCCATCTCCTCGTCATAACTCCCAATGTGGTAGAAATAGTCCTTGGAGATGGAGAAAAGCCCTCCGGCAAATGTTGGGGTTCTGCAAATTCAAATGGATGCATTGGGATCATTTCAGGTGAAATAAATAATAATAAAAAAGAAAATATGGCCAAAAATATGTCCTTCCTTACAACTACTCTGAGTCTTAGCATGGTACTGATTTTATTGTTTGTAAGTCGCACTTAACTATTATAACAAAAAGTCTTGCCCTAAATCAAAAGCTGCAGAGGGCAACTTTTACTAAGGAACATCAAGAACGCCTAAGAGAAGAGAAAGACTCTGTTGCTATGACTAACTCCAACTGTCATGCATGACCTCTGCGATTGATTGACAGGTTTGCACTTCAGAGTCTACCGCAAAGAACGATACATAAATAATCATGACAGGCTACAAAATAAATGATAATGGAATACGCTACCCACAAACCCAATAGGAAGTGTATACACTTGTCTTGCATTTCTACTCTGCTTCTGACCTATAGCCAATCAAAACAGTCCGTTGCTATGCATAGCCAATAATGTCTGTCTGCAGTGCTTCAGACCTGCAGAACAACGGTTTCAGCCAGTAGCTTGATGCATGCACCACCATCTCAGCAACAGTTTGAATTAGGCCAAAGTAACTCCAATAATAAATACTTTTGGCCATTACATCGCTTCAACACCTCTGAATCCTTTAATGGTGTTTGCCTATAGGCCTAAGTGTTTGCTTTATGCAACAATAAATAAAATCTGTGCAACAAACATCATACATTTTCAACGCATGTAGACATTTTGTCTAAGTAAATTCAGTTAAAGGTAAAGTCTGACATTCTAATCACTTTTTGTGTGTGCTCAAAAAACTAAGGTGTTTGTAGCCTACAGTGCTGGCTCTGTAAATAGAAAACAAACATATCGGCATAGACCGAGTAATAAACAATTCTAGTCAATCAGCATGTTGCTTCAGTAGCACAAAGGGTAGGGGTGTAATGGATTTTGTGTTGAGCTCAAATATGAACCACCTTTTCGCCTACTGCACCTTTAACCAAATGTCCTACTGCACATGCGTTCAATGCCACTGGCCTGAAACTGTGGGTCTGAAGAGTTGGCTGTGGTCAGACCCCTCAAATGCATAGCCTCTGCTGCGCGTGCATCCCATCTCTTCTGAAGAAAGTTTGAAGGATTTGAGGGCCGCGGTTACGTCATGGCTTACACCTTCATAAAACAATTGGCTACTAACTTGAGTTTCTGTCATTTCAACGATAAGAGGTATGTAATACTAGCCTGTGTCCCTAGTTAACAGATACATTAGCACACAACTCTATGGCAAACAATAACTGAAGAAATTACATCATGCAATAAAACACAATTATTATGATACACACATGTATATCAAGACATGCATATACAACATGGATGTTGTGAGTCCAGGTTTGTGTTGATCAGTTTCGGGATCAGTATCATCAGTCTAACGGTGGGGGTGTCATGGAAACTCTCACCTAGGGCTCCAACACTCTCAGAGCCGTCCATGATCAGACGATGAAACAGTGGAATGTGCGGACATGGAAATTGCTAGCCTCAGAATCTATAGATGACGGTACTTTAAGCATAGAAGTGGACACTCTTGGGTCAATAATGTTTCATTGACGACACATGACGGCTCTAACAGCGAGCAAAGTCTGCAGTGCGTGAACTAAAGCTAAATCAATAACTTGGCTAAACATTTTTCCAATTTAATACCATTAGCAAGACTCTAAGCGCAAATAGCTTCAGTTCATGCACGACTGACTCTTCTTGTTGCCATCAATGACATTAGGGCCCTCTGTGTTTCCTGCCTCCCTTGTTGTGTTCTCCAGGTGCTGTTTATGTTCTTTCGGCTTTTATTTTTTAAACGCATTTGGTTTTGATACGGATTTTGTTACACGCTAAGCCTGCCTAAAACAGTGTTTCCCAACTGCTGGGGATCATTCAAAATGGGTCACAGAGTGTGCTTTCCTTCAGAACTTAAGACCTTAGGCAGACAATTAATCATCAAGTTGAGCACAGGGTGAAGCAAATAGTCCCCAGATAACATGACAATGTGGTAATACACTGGCACATTATAATCACAACTTACATCGCTATTAGATAGTTCAAGCCAGACTTTCTGTCCCTGCCTTAAAGCACTGAATTAGTTCATTTAGCAGAGAGCTTTCCTACCGTCAAGACTTGTACGATATAATTCTATTTTAGGGCCCCCTTTAATACTGGGCCCAGGTGCGTCTCTATCCCTTGCACTCCCTAGAGCACCGGCCCTGATTGAGATGGTATAGTTTTTAAGTGATTCTGCATTTGCATTCCAAAACATTGAGCTGTGGAATGATAGAAACAGCCCTTTTCCATCATTCAGGAGTTGGTCTTACGAGTTACGAATCCTCTCGACTACTTTTTGGTTCTCCCAGACCTAGGGGCTACTTTTCGAGCCAAGTGGCTTTGTAAATTACTTTTAGTAAAAAAAATAAAAAGTTAAGACTGACACACCCCTTATTTTGAGGAATTCTGCTAATGAGGAGCTACTTTTAGCCTTAAGATGCTTTATAAAGATGGGCTCAGATGTTCACCTGATGGGATAAGTCTCATCTTTTCTCCTCTGTTTCTCGTGGTCAGGTAAGGACTCCCAGCCAAAAGACAAACCCCAGTCAAAGTTCCCTCGGTTGTGGTTCTGCCCATATGGGGAAGGCTTCATGAACTCGAACGTATCCAGATGAATGGTGGTGATGTCAGGGCTCACCACGGCCGTGTAGTTCTCCGCTATCCTGGCCAGTAAGGGCTCCAGCCAGCCATGGAAGCACTCGCCTGTTCCGATGGTGCACAGCCATTATTACCCACCACACATCAGCCCTGTCTGTCTACACACTCACATAGATGCCTGCAGCTAAGAAAAGCGATTTAAAGATAAATAGAATACAAAAAGATAAAAAAGGAAGAAAATGGTCTGTTCTCAATAGCGAATAGGACCAAAATATTCTCATTTGCTAGGACCAATATCTGTTCTCAATAGCGAATAGGACCAATAACATTGAGCCTTTGCATGCTATTGCAATGCAATGCAATGCAATGTTTTGCACTTTGCACTAGATAAGTGAGACATGAGACAGTGCATATGAGGATGGGTATGTCTTTAGCACAACACGCCTATGGCGTCGGTTCTACGGCAGAGGGCCACTCACAGTGGGCATCAAGGAAGGTGAGGATGTCCCCGGTGGCCACTCCAGCCCCCAGCAGTCGGGCGGTGATCAGGCCCTTCCTCTCACGCTGGCGCACCACGCGCACGATGTGCAGCCTCTTCAGGTACTCATCCAGCTCCTCTCTCAGCCTCTCTGTGGAGACAGCAGCAGCAGCAGACACGAAGGCACACTGTGAAACAGGACCCTTGAAAGCATGGTCTCCGTGGTATGCTCCATTCAGAGTAAATCACTACTGTGAAATGTTGCCTTTGTACACTGACGTTTTTGTTCTGGGATGTCAGTTTACTCATGCCCTCATAAATTTCAGCTCTTACACGCCAGTGTTGAGCAACACAAACCTCCCATTACAAATGTGTTAGTCAGCTAAAATCTTTCTTTGCTCAACTGAATTGCAGTAGTTCTTCGTGAAATGAGCCCTATGTTGACTGCATTCTTTGGAAGTTGACATGGAGAGAAGCAGGGAAAAGAATGGAGGAAAGTAAATGACACAGTGGGGAGAGAAGAGAAAGAAGAGAGGGGGGCGAGCGAGAGAGAGAGAGAGAGAGAGAGAGAGACACATTGCTTTCATTTTTGACATGGCCTGCTGCCAACTAGGTCTGACCAGTCCCTCCTGCAGGAGAGTCATCCAATAGGTTTAATACTCAGGGCTAATAGCAGGGCTATGCCTCCAAATGAGTGTTAGCTAGACCCATACTGCAGGCTGTGCACATTCATTTAGTCTCTCCGCCTGGGAGCCTATTTACAGCCGTAAGTGCTGACTCATAACTCCCTCACAACACTGAAAACACACTCTCTCTTCCTCATCCTCATAATCTTTATCTCTCTTTTATTCTCTGTCTTGCTTTTTTTCTCCCTCTCCTTAATTCTCACTTTCGCCCACACACGATTCTCTCTCTGTCTCTCACACACACACACACACACACACACACACACACACACACACACACACACACACACACACACTCAGTAACTGGTCACAGCCTTGCCCCCTCTCAGTAAAAGCATTCTCCAAAGGAGACACGCTTCCTGCTCTAACCCCAACCACCACTGCTCCTTCACTAGCAGCCAGGGCCCCAGACACATGTCTGCATGCTCCGTGGCACGGCCACGAGCGAGCGGGCCGCCCAGTGGGCTGCTGGCTGGAAGCAGAGCTAAGGCAGGGTGGTCCGTCTCCCGCAGGCCGACTCCCCAACCGCCTGCCTGACTGACTGCCTTCTACCGCACCTCACCCCCACCTCACCTCACCCCCTACCCCTACCCCACCGCACCTCACCCCCACCTCACCTCACCCCCTACCCCTACCCCACCGCACCCCACCCCCACCTCACCTCACCCCCTACCCCTACCCCACCGCACCCCTACCCCACCTCACCTCACCCCCCACCCCTACCTCACCCCACCCCACCTCATCCCAGCCCCACCCCGACCTCACCCCCACCTCACCGTCCTCGCTGGCGTCGTCCACCAGGATGATCTCCTTGAGGAAGATGGCGGGGGAGGTGTGGAGCACGCTGTAGACCGTCCTCAGCAACGTGCTCCAGGCCTCGTTGTGGAACACGATGATCACAGTGGTGGTCATCAGCGGAGGGCAGCGCTTGAACTTCTGCTCGATGCACCTGGGGAGGGGTGGAGGGGTGGGGGGGAGGGGGGGAGGGGGTTGACATGACAGAGGATTGTCTTTTCATTCACAGCCGTCTTAAATATCTGGGCTGAAGCTTGGCTTTGCTTTTCATCACAGTGCTCCTACTGTGACATCCTTTTAACAATCCAATTCTCAAATAAAACGGCGGCAACTGTGGTGTAAATTACACCCATTAAAAATCACAGGAACGTGAACAGACTTGTTCAATTAGCCAAGCTAAACACCGTTTTCTCTTAGATCAGCCAGATTAACTGGTCTGGCATGCTGAAGCTATGTTTCAGGACAGTCTGTCTGTGGTTTCAGTGAAATTTCTTATGTAACTGCAGACAAACATCAGAGACATGTTTGGGTTGTAGATTTATTTCTGTTGGAGGCAGATATATGGAGCGTTTTACTGCTCTTTGATACATGTCCTTTTCATGTGTCGAAGTTCTACACTGTAGAAGGTAGGCTACCCACAAAGATCCTCATTGCAAATTATGAATGATATTCCGCTTCCTGAGACACCAGCCTTTTTTGAGCCACTAGATGGCGCTGCATTTTCACTTGGAGCATCCTTCTGATATTTTTCAGGTTCTACTGCTAGATCTTTGACAACTGCATGAAAAGGTCAAACAAAGTATAACACACTTTCATTCAATAAGAATACACTGGTAACATATTGTCTATACTAAAATAAATTCTTGTATAAATTGTTTCTTCAAAGCAACTGTACTATCTCTGTGAATGAGAAATGGTGTTTAACAAGATTGGCTTTGCCTAGTAATAGCTGATATGAGTGAAAGAGCAATTGAGCGAGTGAGTGCGTGAGTTTGACAGAAAGAAATACATACTCTGGGGGTCTGGTGTCCGGTCCAAGGTCTCGACTGAGAGAGATGCGATCACTGGCGTAGAGGTTGAAGCAGTGCTTCCCCTCTCCCCTTTCCTTCTCCTTCTGATCAGCTGGCCCCAGGTTCTCTGTGTGGAAGGACTTCCCCGATGCTCCCGGTGCACTGGGGTCCTGGGGTGGGCGCTCGAGGGCAGGCCTGAGTTCAGCAGCTGTGTAGTACCCAGGCAAACATGACTGCCCACCTGCTGTCTCAGGTTGACGGACGGGAGCTTTGATCTGCATCTTTGGCATGGAGTCCCTTAAGTTATTAACCGCTCCCATGACCATTCCCAGCACAGCGTCCCGCTTCACCACAATATCCTTAAGCCATGGTTCTTCCTGGGGACCCTGGCTGACCACCTCCCGTTGTATAAGGAACAGAAATGTGACAAAAATGAGGGCCACAAGGACCAGTTTCCATGGGTGTAATCGCCGCCGTAGTATTCTATGAAAGCCACTCATTCTAAGCTTGACAACGTCCCGGTAAAATGACAAAAGGTCCTCTTAGAATGATGAAGACACACTTTTGCCAGAATTAAACCTGGGTCAGAAACATCACTGCTGGGTAGACCTTTAAAAGAATGAAAGGAATACAGTGAGGTATGTGTGTATGTGCTTGAAACCTCAATCTCACTTACATTCTTTGTTTTAAAAAGGATTCATATAAAATCAAATTCCTGAACATTTCTAAGGTAACAGTACAAGCAAACTATTAAGTCATTCAACCCCAGTCCTCAATATCCTTCTAATCCAAGAGAAACATTTACACTGATATTTAAGCCTCTCTAAGAATGACAGAAATAATTCCTTAAATGAGTCATTATTCACATTTACACAGAGCAGACTTATTTTTAGTTTATTGAAAGGAAATAACCACATCATACTTTAAGACTGGTTTTGAATTAAATACTGCATCTAGATATGACAAAAGATGCTTTAAACAACATGACATTCAATTGAAGCACTCCTTAAAAGTCAACTACTGAACCTCCCCTAAAAACAACTGTTGCAAGCTTTTTACTCTCTCCTTAACTATTGCAACACCCAGACTACGCTGGTCTTCATTTAGAGGCAGAGCACATCCGGCTAAATGGGTTGCAGAGCATGCGATATCAGTGCGCAGCTAGCCTTTAAACATCAAATCTAACACATTGTTCCAACTCGTAAACTTACTAAAATCTTCCCAAATATGTTTTAAAATTAAAACCAAGCTAATTAACCTTTGGAAAGTCTGGGATCGTCACCAAATTCGTCGAAATCCAGTCGAGTTCCATTCCTCTTTGGAACCCAATCACGACTCAGGGATACATGTCATTCCTGAACAGTATGCCAGCCTCACAGTCAGATTCAGAAGTCTCTGCACAGCACTTCCGTCTCGTTGGATCCAGGTGTGCTTCTCTCAGGTAGAGGGTGGAGACGTGTTGACACGCGTGCGTAGAATGTCGCCCACCTCTCGCTCATTTACTGAAGGTAATAACAGGGTTCTGGTGATGTGGTGGCCTTTCTTGTAAAAATGTACGAGTTTAATGCCTTTTTTTCTTGAAAAAACTCCTTATGATTCTAGTCTGTGACCTTTTCGGGTAGGCTTGTTGTTATGAATAAGGGACGTATCCTTAACTTTGAAACAGATAAAACTCAAACAGGAATAACTGAAAATCCTACAGGAAACCGCTGTGTCAAGATCAGGGTAGTTCCGTAGAGTATTCTCACTGTGGTGGAAATAAGTGTCACTATTTCCTTGCCACTACCCTCTTAAACGTCCTCGTATCAAAGTTAGGGAATATAATAAAATATTGACTGCATACCCACGTTTTTCCTGGGCAATAACCAAGAACACCTAACTCGGCAGGATATCCGACCTCATAATAGTGGTATCAGTCAATTCTTATAGTAACAGGATTTGCTCAACCATGCGTTCAATGAAACTGTTGCTGGGATACAAATAATCGGCTATGTCTCGGCTCTCGAACCGCATCGAATTGAAGTACGGTACCTCAAGACATCGACTCGAGGAATAGACAGCCTACTTAAGAAATGGAATTGCTTCAGAAAAAGGAACCCATCTAGATTTTATCTGAATCCATTTATGATTTCGGGAGCAAATTAATCTTTTTGTCATAAAATCAACTTCATCATTGCCATAAGCGAGATCAAAGGGTTGAATGAAAGTAATTACAAACATAGTCACCTAGTGTTGTAAAATTAAAGGCAGGAGAATTCACATTACAGACACTGCTGAGAATTTACTGAGACACAAGTTAGAATTTAGCGAGAGGCAAGCTCTTCCAACGGGGAAAGTCATCTTACCGAACACGTTGGACTGGTGGACAGATCATCCATGTTCGCTTTTGCTAAGTGTCATCAACATGCAGCTGTTCTCAAACTTATCCGAGATCTGTTGTGAAGCTCATTTGATCGTTGTCCGAAAGAAAGAAGTTGTCAGAAATTCTAAAACCAATAACGATAAGTGCAAGACAAAGCGCCGTGACTTCCCACTCTGTCTCTGTGGACACCTCTAACTACATCGACGCCCAGTGGTGCTGGGGGTAAGGAAAGCTTAGTGATATGACAACTGCAACCGGGGATTTGTTAGTTCTCAGGCATGGGACTGCTTCTGAAGCCATCAAATCTTGTTATCGCACTACGATCACTTCATGAATTCGTAACCGTATCAAACAACGGTTTTAACGAAGGTTGTAACAGGACGCTAAACATTTTCCTCAGTGCAGGTTGTGAGTTAACATATATTGATTTTTATGAATTGGTGTGCGGACTAGTATGCAAATGCTGTGAGATCTCTTCAAAAATGACAATAGGTGCACTCATCCAAATCTTCAAAAGTCCCCACTTCCTTGTGGAGGGGGTTACTCTGGAGTCACAGTTCAAGAGCCTTCTTTAATTAAAATGGGAGGCATTCTTCTTTCTAAAGAAACTCTAACCAACTTTATCCTGATTGGACTCAAGGAAGCCGAAGCCAAATCCAGTTTTTTTTTTCTTGCGTCCTGCTCAACACAGCAGTTGTTCTTGTTCAAAGGGCACACAAATAGTACACTTCAAGTGAGAGAAAATTTGACACAAAATATACTATGAAGGTGTATGCAAAAAGAATGTCTACAATAGTTTTTATACAAACATTCTTTTAAACTGATGGTTCTCTGTAGATACATTTATTAGAGGAATTTCTAGCTTCACTCTTATACTTTTCCCCCAGTAGATATGCCTCTGGAAAGTGACAATAATTGTTGGTATATAATATAAGTAATAAGTCTTACAAAATGCAGGCCTATTTGAAATGTTCAACATAATTTTAATGATGAAATGCACTGCATCCATTAAATCATGATTGTGTCACAAATTGCACTATCAGTAATACAAACCGGTGGTAATTCTCGACAGGTTTTCCAAACATAAGGGCATCCAAATACAGATGTACACATCCCCCTTTACACACCCCTTCTCTCTCTCACTCACACTCACACTCACAGTCACACTCACAATCACACTCTCTCTCACACACACACACACACACACATATACACACACACACACACACACACACACACACACAGACACAGACACACACACACACACACACACACACACACACACACACACACACACACACACACACACACACACACACACACACACACACACACACAGAAATCAGGCTCCTATGATCTTAGAGAAGCTCGTGCTTTGTCCAAGATGTCCTTCCTTATCTTTGGATAATTTGGATGGGCATCTAAGACCTATTAAAGAGAAACATGATCATTATTAGTGAAATACATTTCATTTCAGATAAACTGATCAAATTAAATTCTGACCTCACATATGAACTTACTTTATGACACACATCTATTGCATCCACATATCTCTTCGCTTTTAGGTAGTTGAACGCAAGTTTGTAACCTGGAAAATAAATGTGGACACACTCCATTACTACACAACGACAATAATTGCAAACAGCATTAGATGGCAGTTGTACATATACATTTTCTCCAATGTTACCTAAATTGAACCTAATATATGGCTTTATAACTAATATAACTTATGACTAAAGTTGAAAATCCAAATGACATAGTCCTCTACATCATCAATACTATGGTGTTTCCATTGCATACCAATAGTTGGGTTGGTCTGATTGCCGTACTTCCACGCCATTTCATAATTCAAGGCAGCGTCTCTAAAGGCTTTCTCTTTCTCCATGATGTATCCCATGTATTCATATGCTTTGCAACAGGACTACAATGAGAACATAAACATGTAGATTACATGATGCAATCGTCAGGTTCAAATCAAGGATGGCAAACAGAATTAACAACATAAGAATAGAAATCTCTGTCACAAAAAGATGTCATTTTTAAAGATCCTCTTTAAGACTACTTAAACTTGAAGCATGCACTGATTACCTCAAAACAAAGGTTGAGAAGTATATAAGAAGGGGCGAGGCGTACAGAATAAGTCTTCTCTGGCTTGTTGTGCAAAAACCTTACATCAGTTGTGTGTCCGCATATGTAGAATGCTTCTGATAACCTGGTGTTCACTTGGTTTGAACTCACCTTATTATGACGTAAGCATCTTTTCAGCAGCTCTCCTGCCATGTCATATTTGCCTGATTGGATGTAAATATCAGCCAGCAAGAGCCAACTCTTCTCAAACTCATCAGCATCAACAATGTTCCAGTTCATCTTGGCAATGCGTTTCAGCTGGTTACGGGCTCGCGGGGTCTGCTTGAGGATCATGTAGGCCGTAGCCATGGCCAACAACGCAGGGACATGATCTTTCTGGAGAATAGATAACGCACATAGTGATGAGCCTTACTTGAACAAAAGCCTGCAGTTATTCATAAAGGACCTTGAAATAATCTAATCTAATCTAATAATTGAAATGTAAGTGAACGGCTGAAATGATTAGAAAACTAGTCAGACCACACAAATCCATCCCCTTAACAGCATAGATATCTATATTAAAGGCTAGATATCCTGCCTGCGTTTCTGGCCGACGGAGTCGAATGTCCGCACATTTCGGCCATTTTGAGGACGGTATAGCTCACTCCCCCTTAACATTGTGTTGGTAGTGGTACTTTTTAAATAACCAGAACTTGCTCAATTTTCAACCGATTTTCAAACGGGTTGGTTTGTTATAAACGTAAGATATTTCTTATGGCACTACATACGTACAGTGCCACTTGAAAGTATGTGAACCCCTTGAGCACTAAGAGTTTTCTGTTGTTTTACCGTGATTTTTCATTTTTTTTCATCACCAATTTTCCATAGATGAAATGTCAGGTTTATGTTTATCATTTGCATGTACTTGTTTGGAGGGAATTGTTTGAGTAGCCAAAAAACTACATGAAACACGGAATTAGTCTATTTCAAAAGTAAGTGAACCCCCAGCTGAACTGGTAAAGTCAAGCAGGTAACAGATTCGGTGAAACTTATTTGGGTGCTTAATTAGTCAATTAAGCAAACCGATCAACTGAGACATCCTTAGGGAAAGGTTTGGGCAACACAGATTAAAAGAGAGAGGAAACCAACCAAACTACTGTAGTGCCAAGGTGTACCCACACATATCCACCATGCCGAGAGGAAACGAGATATCCGAGAACATCAGGAAGAAGGTACTGACAGCCCATCAGTCTTGGGAAAGCTATAAGACCATCTCCAAAAGATTCCAGCTTCATCTATCCCTCCAAGACAAAGAATTTAGAAATGGAGGGCATTGAACATGACCGCATCTCTGCCTAGAAATGGACGCCCATCAAGACCATCACCAAGAAGCACCAGAAGAAGAAGAAATCAGGTAAAAGTCAACCCACACATCACCTCTAAAGAGTTTCGGACCTCTCTGGCAGCATCTGGGGTAAATGTACATGGGTCTACAATCAGACGAAAATTGTTGGTTTTGATCGTGACCAAATAATTCTATCTCGGACTCATCTGTCCAAAGAAGGGACTTCCAGAAGGCCTTTGGTTTATCCAAGTGCTCTCAGGCAAAGTTGAAACGGGCAGTTTTGTTCTTTCTTGAGAGCAGAGGCTTCCTTCTAGCAACCCGATCATGAATGTCATGTCCATTCAATTTCCGTCTGATTGTAGACCCATGTACATTTACCCCAGATGCTGCCAGAGAGGTCCGAAACTCTTTAGAGGTGATGTGTGGGTTGACTTTTACCTGATTTATTCTTCTTCTGGTGCTTCTTGGTGATGGTCTTGATGGGCGTCCACTTCTAGGCAGAGATGCGGTCATGTTCAATGCCCTCCATTTCTAAATTCTTTGTCTTGGAAGGATGGATGAAGCTGGAATCTTTTGGAGATGGTCTTATAGCTTTCCCAAGACTGATGGGCTGTCAGTACCTTCTTCCTGATGTTCTCGGATATCTCGTTTCCTCTCGGCATGGTGGATATGTGTGGGTACACCTTGGCACTACAGTAGTTTGGTTGGTTTCCTCTCTCTTTTAATCTGTGTTGCCCAAACCTTTCCCTAAGGATGTCTCAGTTGATCGGTTTGCTTAATTGACTAATTAAGCACCCAAATAAGTTTCACCGAATCTGTTACCTGCTTGACTTTACCAATTAGCTGGGGGTTCACTTACTTTTGAAATGGACTAATTCCATGTTTCATGTAGTTTTTTGGCTACTCAAACAATTCCCTCCAAACAAGTACATGCAAATGATAAACATAAACCTGACATTTCATCTATGGAAAATTGGTGATGAAAAAAAATGAAAAATCATGCTAAAACAACAGAAAACTCTAAGTGCTCAAGGGGTTCACATACTTTCAAGTGGCACTGTATGAAGAATTATAAACATGGGTTTTCATATGAAAATAACATTGACAGGTCTCTAACAGGTCTCGTTTCAAGGGAGTGTTCAATAGAGCAGATTGCACAAAATTCTGACATCTTCATTGGCAATAAAGTCAGCAATTTCCTGTCGAAATCATAATGTAAGATGTTTAACAAACCAACCCGATTGGAAATCATGTGCAACTTCAGTTTTATTATGTGCAACTTAAGTTATATTGAAAAGAAAGAACAATTACTCGCCAATTGATGTAAAATGACTGATACACAGAATAGCCGTGATACACAATTAAGCTGCACATTTCAACATGTTCAAGCATCCAGTTCAAGCATCCAGAATTATTACCAAGAATTATTACCAAGTTAATGACGATTGTAAATCAAGTCATTTGTAAATCCGTCAAAATTTCCGCGAGATAAAAGTGTAAACGATTGTGAAGATCACTGACGTTAACGTACCACTGATCCCTACTGATCCCTACCGGAAGCTATACTGTCCTCAAAATGGCCTCCTGTGCGGACATTCAAGAGCCATCTAGCCTTTATCTAAGATATCTATGCTTAACAGTTAGCCTGGATACCAGCCTGAACTCCGCCCACAAAATTTTTGTTCTGGGAGATTCAGTCTGGAGTCGAGTTAGTTGGGAGGGTTTAAACGGCCCCGAAAAGTGATCTGACCATTCAAATTGTAAGGGCGGGCTTTATACGTTGATGGACAGATATAGATAGAATACCGGTATACATCGAACAAAGATGGCGCCGTCTCGGAAGCTTAGTGGGACATATTTTATATGATTTAAGCTATCTACACGACTTTTATATGTCTACATTGACTCGGTTAGTTGTGTATACGCAAAACGAGTGTTGCCCAGGATTATAGGTCTTAACTGAAGCACTCTAGAGCCTTATTGATAGGTTATGCTAACGCGTAGAAAAAAAAAACATTCAAACGAATGGTAGCTTCTAGCCTTGAGTGCTAATTAAGTAACGTGATTAATTTAATTAATTTTGAAAGAGGAACAGAGAAACGCGATCAAGGCATTTGTCGATTGAAAAGATGTTTTTGCCGTCCTTCCTACGGGATCAGGTAAAAGTTTAATCTATCAGATGGAAATACTACGTTGCTCTGATTGGTTCTAGGTATCCAATTCAGCGAAGAGGAATTTTCTTTCCTGGTTTGTTGAAACACGCCCCATAATCACAGCCCAATAGTCCGGTCTCAGACTCATATTCTGACTAGAATTATGAGTATGACATCGTCAGGCTACTTAACAGTGCTTGTTATAAAGATTTATATGTTAAAACGAAGGCCAGCACCACATAAAAGTACTCCACATCAGAAGGTCATCTAAAGTTCCGTATCTCCACAATGCGTCATAGTAATCTCAAATGCATAATGACATGTCACTAAGGAAACTTGCACTGCTCTCTCTCTGTCTCCTACACACACACATACGTACACATAATCACAATAGGTTGCAAGGCTCTTTTTTTCCTCCTCACGTTCACTTAAGGTGCCTAGCTGTTTGAGCACCGGATTCATATGTAAACACTGTGTGCAGCCAAAGTCAACCCAAGGCCTGTGATAAAAGAGTATCCCTTGGGCAGGTCCCATTTGCACTAGGGGTGTGGGTGTGGCGCCTACCTGCCACCTGCCGTGCGTTGCACGCTCACCTCGTTGTTTGCGATCTCCGTGAACACACTCAGGGCCCGCTCCACGTTGGCAGTCTGCTTGGTGGCCAGGAAGCAGTAGTGTTCCAGGATGCGCAGCTGGATGTGGCCCTCGGCCGTCTGTGGCCTGAGCTCCTTCAGCAGCTTCTCGGCAGTTCGCACCGCCAGCTGCTCCGACTCCTGCTTCTCGGTGGAGTTCCTGAAAGAAAGGGGGAATGAGGAGAAAGAAGAAAAGTAGAGTGAGAAAAAAAAAAAAACACATTCCCTTCAAAGACCTGACATTTCCCATGCCCCTGCACTGTAGCTTTAAGCTCAAATGACAAAAAACAAACATAAGGTAACTCAAAGGCAGGCCGCAGTTCTGAACAGAGAATCGCAGACAAGCCACACTAAAAAAGGTAGCCTAAAACAGCTTATGCTTTAAATACAGCGTGAGTGTGTTTGAATGGGAAAACCCACCCAATGTCACCATCAAGGTTCTCAAACACCTCTCCACCGACAGTTTCATTGTCAGGGTTCAAGCAGATCTCGATCATGTTGTACACTGCATTCTGACCCCATTCATTGTCCTTTCTTGCCTTGTTGAAGTGCCGTAGCCCGTCATTGGGTTCACCTGTATACCTTATGTACAAAATAGAAAACTGCGTTAAAATATGTTGCTTCTTTTTTTATTTTTCTAGTTCAAGGGCTTGTAAGGAGTTCTGTAGACACGTAAGAGGTACATAGGCAAATACGCGAGATAAGTTAAGAGCTTTACCACAACAATTCATCTTTTGAAGGCCATAAACAAAAACTCAAATAAACACATGGATGATTACATGTCTCTCCACTTGATTAAGTTATTAGGTCTGTTGTCAAAGTCCTTCCATCTTCTGAAGAGACACTAGGATAGTTGGTCCCACTCATGTTCATCACCATGTTTGTGGAACATCATGTGCTTACTATCAGATGACGCTCTGTAAGTGACCTTACCTAGGGGACGGTTTATGACCTCTACAGGTCTTGTAAGAATCTGTTGCTGAAATCCAAAAGAAGACTTAAAATGCCATCAAACTTACCACAGGTAAAGTCCTTTACAGTAGTTAAACCCAGAGTCAAACTTGGCCCTGGGGGAGTGCTTCTCAGCCATGTCCAGAAAGCGGGGAACTTCGTCCAGCTTCCCTGCTCGTCTCAGCAGGTCGATCAGACGTGACAGTGTCGGGTAGTTGTCTTGCAGAGAACATATGCAAAAGAAATTATGGGCCAACCACCAATATTTACTGTGCATGTTTGAGTTTCCATCTCCGTTTACAGCATTTCCATGATTTTGAAAAGGGGAAATTCAACATGCTCATAAAAACGGAAGGGAACGTGACCCATATCATACCAGGTTTGCGCTCGAGAAGCTGCTGAAAGTGAAAAATGGCCTGGTCGTAGTCCTGCTTCCTGAACATCAGATCTGCCATCATCTACAGAGAGGAAATCACATTTTCACTGCAATCCCCCACTATACTCATAGGACTATAAGTGTATTAAACATTTAAATATCTATTAAACATTTTAATATTGAACGTAAGTGTATTACTAAAGCACATGATTGTACAAATGGAGGCTGAAGAACTGACCAGAGTGGCAGATTCGTTGACTTGGTCGCTCTTCAGTAACACACTGCATTGCTGCTGACAGGCCTCCAAATCATCCAGAGTCAGGTACAAGCGAGCCAGCTCCAGCATCACCTTTCAGCGAGAAGGTCAGTTTTCAGGATATCAGTGACATTTTGGAAGTTTTTTATGTATCTGAATTAAATGTGAGTATCAAAGTTTGCGCAGACGTAAAAGGGCAAAAGGGCTGTGATGTTTCTGAAGATAAACTCATTTAAAACGGTGTAGTAGTAAGAGTGGACAAACACAGGCCCCTGTGAGGAGAAGGCAGAATGGAGAGACAGAATAAGCAAGTGAGAGAGAGAGAGGAGACTTTTGTGTGATCCAGCTGCAGAAAGACACACTGTGAGCTACTCATTCAGGCCCACTGACCTTGCTATCGCTCTCACAATAAACAAGGGCCTCTTTGTAGAACTTGACAGCTCGCTCGTAGCCCCTCTGGCTGGAGTAGTGCTTGCCGATTTCGGCGCAGATCTCCGCGGCGAGCTGCTTCTGCAGGGGCACGGCATCCGGCTGCTCCAGCTGCACCCGCTTCAGCACTTTGGCCTGGACATCTCGAGCCTGAGCAAGGAGACAACGGCAAACATCATGGATCACGGCGTTCTTCTTTTTTAGACTCCACCACAGGGAGGTCAGACAGAAACCTAGGTTCGACCTTGGCAAACGCCAAGGATAAGTGTGACTCGATGGACCAAGCGAGGCAAGATAGTAGCAGGACTGAGTTTTGTGTGTGGGGGGGAGAGTAAAATTGACAGACAGGTCTCATATTCGAAAACACAACCTGAAGTGAAAATACCCACCCTTGTGAGGGACAGAATGGCTTCATTATTTTTGGCAACCTTGCTCTGGACCTTGGCCAGCAACACCAGATACCGACAATCCTCTGAGAGCGCTGACAGCTCATTTACTGCATTAGAGACCAAATAAAACACAGAAATGAAATTACCAAAATGTTGAAAAAATATATACTGAAAATCTAATTATCCAAAGACAGGAAACAACTACTTTAATGAGGTATGCTGGAAACACAAAACTGGAGCCAATAATGCAGGTAATTAGTGAATTTAACCTGCTAAAACAATTTTGTTACAAATGTATTTACAAAAACAGAGCATAAATTATCTTCATAAATTCCAATGAAATGAGTATCTTATCCAAGTTCAAATGTACTCTAAACAGCATATTAGTTTGTGAAACACAGTACCTCCTGGGATGCCATGAATACAAGATGCTAACATTCTAACACAGCCAAATCTAAACATGCTATTTCAAACGCATGACATGACACGGCACTGCACGTGAAGGGGCAAACCCACCAGCATCATGAGTGAGGGCCTCATGCAGGACTTTCTCACAGCGCTCATACTGCCTCAGCTTCAGCAGGAGCTCTGCCAGGTCGTAGCGCAGGAAGTTCTGCTGCCCACTCCGCAGGGCCGCCTCGTAATAGTTTATTGCCTATAAATCACCAGATAGCGGGCTCTAATTAGGTGTCCACACATTCAAGTGCGCGAGCTGGTTATATGAAGTCTTTACCAAGCATTGGTTTGGACCGGTGCAAACCTTTGCATAATTGTGAGTCTTGACAAGAGCTTTCCCAATCTTGCTGGCCAGAGCACCGTCTTTGGGGTTCTTTTTCAGAGCCAGCTCGTACACCTCTATGGCCTTCTCTGGCTGCAAGGAACACGTATTTAGATTCACATATTCCCCAGACTAAGTGAGTCATCAGAAGCAGGATGGAAGCCGAATATGTGCTGTTTACATTATTGAACAAATATTTGCAAAACAAACATGCTATATAAACTACTTGTAGCGTGCAATGCAAAAATGCAAATTCATGCAAAAAAGTAAGTCCGTTTTAGCCTTGCTTGTCTCGGTTAAGACGTGATTCACATATTCTAGCAAAAACATCACAACCAAATGTACAGTAGTATTACCTCTTGAATGTCCATATAGGCATCACCCAGTAAAAGATATGTATGGGGGCTGGGCATTTTCTCCACCAATTCTCTGTTTTGAAGAAGGAACATATTAAAACACCCACATCAAACACTTTAATTGTTATCCGACCTGCACTTACTTGTGCCTTTAACAGTGCCTAAGTTCAACCTTTGTATGGGGCTTTGTGCATGGCGCAACTGTGCTCCCCCTGCTCGTCAACACAAGCACGAAGGCACGTAAGGAGGGAACCTGGAGGCTACGTGATGACAACTAAATAAGCCCACTTGAGGAGCAGCAGAGGCCGTCTGGACAAGTCGCAAATTCCATCGGGCTCTTGTGAAACGGCATGGTGTAGCGGAAGTCCCGCGAAGTGCGGAAATTAGCTGAAGTGGGCCCAGATGGGCAGAGCTTAATTGGGGGTTATGTGTCTCAAGATACTCCACACAACACCATGAGTGGGCCGAGTTAAAGGTGCACACCTGAATTATATTCCAGATATAGTCCCAATATATGAGAAAAGGTTGGTAACTATGGGGTTAATTTTGTCACACTATGTAGACTACTGTAGATACTAAAATAATGATGGGCCTTTGAATCATGCCTCTGATTATGCAGTGCTGAGTCTGTGCCTATTTTTAAGGCACAAATACATTTTAGAAAACAGTAACAGTAATTTTCAGCCTAGTTCCTCTCACCTGTAGCAGCTGACGTACAGACGTTTCTCTTTTCTGTGGTTCAGGTAGATTTCCGCCATTTTCTCTTTGGCCTGGATGTAGTAGGGCTGCTCGGGGGTGATGTTTCTGAGCATGCTCAGTGCCAGCTCCGTGTCACCGCGCAGCAGTGCCAGGTCGGCATTGGCTATGGTGACTCTCAGCTCCTCTGGGGTGCCTGTGAACTCGTTGATGGTGTCCTGCATCACTTTGGCAGCCTCATGCTGACGGGGAAAAATCATCAAACATTCAGTTTTAGACCAAACAAACCTGCAATGACCAAATACTTACAGACTAGAAATCAACAACTTCCTGAGCAAATACCACTTGAAGATTAAACAGACACCTCACAACTGAGAACTGCATCTGGTCAAATTTAAAGCTGAGCTAATTAGACAGACTGCAGTTCACCCATCCCATTATGTCACAGCACTGCATGTGTAAGCACATGGCTTGACCTTCATTTAACCCTGGCTGCTGGCTCACCTGCTCCCCGTTCACCCAGAGGGCCTCGGCCAGCTCCAGGAAGATGGAGACGCAGTCGGCCGTGCCCAGCTCCACCTTCCTGCCCTTGCCCTTGTGGGAGCCCACCCGCCGCACGCCGGGCAGACTCATGGCCATCTGCAGGGTCTTAATGGCCTCCTGCAGCTCTCCCTGCTTCCTCTGGGCCTGGGCCTTGATCAGGTGGTACATCGGGTGCTCGCGGATCTGGGAAGGGCCACAGGTTTAGAGGTATATGGATTAGTGTCACAGAATGAGAATGCCTAGGTGCAACTTAGTTGTCTTGGGTATTGTTACCATCCTAACTAGAGGGACACTATGAGAGATTAACAGCAGATGGCTGAGAAAGACTAGCTTTTTTGTATAGCACAAGTACAAAAAAAACTAAATGTAAAGACAAACAACAACAATGCAGTGCGGATTAATTCAATCTCGTATTTTAAAGTAGCCTGTTAGGTGTGTAGTTAGGTCAGTCGGACAGACAGCAGGTCAGTTTAGATCAGTCTGACAGGCATAGATAGACAGACAGGCTGAGAAAAACACAAGAGTAGAATGAGTCCTCACCTCAAAGTTGTGGCTGAGGCAGAGCTCCAGAGACTGGGAGGAAAGCTTGAAGCTGCCATGCAGGAGGTGGATCTGGGCCATGAGGAGATGGGCCTCGGCGTGAGAAGGGCTGAGCTCCAGACAGTGCTGAAGACTGCTCTGAGCCGCCTCAATGTCACCTGCACAAAACCATCATTACCCAGCAGAACTTCACTAGAAAGGCAACTTGGAAAAAACCCACACTAAAACAATGTTACCTACAGTGGCATGACGGCTAAGTGTGGTACTATAAATGCTAAAGTCAGGTGCTAAGCAAAGATCAAATGTGTACCGTCATGGCAGGACTATGGGCTTTGGATTAAAGCATCTCCAAATGATATTTAAAAGACATACACCAGTGAATACAGAAGAACTAAAGCTGGAATGCCACCTAGAGCTCTCTCAGACTTACAGTTTTGCCGTCAAATGTGAAAATACTGAAACCCCATTGTATTTGGGCAGGACAACATGCAAGAGCATCCCACATTGTGCCACTCACCTGACAGAAACCTGACCTTGGCCATGAGATATAAGGCCTGGAGGAGGCCAGGGACGATCTTTACCACCGTGTCGAGGACGGAAGCGCAGTGCTGAAGCTGTGGTGCTGGAGGCTGCCCCTGGACTGGAGGCTGAGGGGCAACGGGATGATATAAGATGGGGATGGAACAATACGGTTGAAACAACACCTATCATTACAGACAATGAAGGAGCAGTTTAAATGCTTATCCCAGGAAGCTGAAAGCGTACTATGACTGACAGGAGATGTTGTCTGAGGGACCACGGGATGATATAAGATGGGAATGGAATAATACGGTTGAAACAACACCTATCATTACAGACAATTTTCAAGAAATAGAGAACAACATGGAAAGAAAAAGAAGTGCGGGACCGTCACTGCTTAAGTGCAAGTTAAGCCAAGGTGCCAGTTAGGGAAGGGAGGTGCGCTCTGAAGAGTTGGGTCTTCAAGAGCTTCTTGAAGGTAGAGAGAGACACTGTCGTTGTCGGAGTGCTGACCTTAGCAGGACAGAGTGCCAGGTACTCAGCAGCAATCTCCAGGAGCAGGTCGGGGTTGAGGCGCTGGAAGTACTCCACTCCGAGCGGCAGCCCCTGCAGGGTGGAGAAGTGGGTATCCACCGCATCGTTCAGCAGGTTGGTCACCTCGTCCTGGGGCTTCCGGCGCTTCACGGCCAGCACGGCACGCAGATACAATAGCTCCTAAGAGAAAAGGAGAGAGGAATATTAAACGAATACATAGATGAATGTTAGAAATGAATGAATGAATGAATGAATGAGGACCTGATAGCTGAGTTTTATTCAAGAATAGGCACATTCCTATCCAGCATATAGTCCTTTATCTACTTATCCACCCTCACCTATTACTGCCTGCTTTAGTGAAAATGCCTCATAGCCAAAAACTTTAATGGAGGGACCTACAAAGCTCTTGAGCTCCAAATCCCAAAGTACAGCTCTAAGGAAGTTTACAACTGAGTGGGTGGAAATTGCTAAAACACACTTCAACAGAGGCAGATTGACCAAGAAAGGAATAAGCAAAGATTGGCAATACATCGTCTTCCAAGAAAGCAGGTTTTTCATCCCATGACTAACCCTAGCTGGTGCCATAACTAGGCACTTGGCTCTCACAAATAATGGTTATTACTCAACACAGACGTCTCCTTTTCATCCACAACCCACTGGATACACCGAGCCACTCCTCATATTCGCTAAGCTTATGAAACAAATGATATGCATCCTCACTATAAAAACATCTGAAATGAATAAGCAACTTCCCACAAGAGAGAGAGAGATGACAAAATACGGGAGAGAATTGGAGAGAAAGAAGCCAGACACAAACAAGGATCTCTGACTCCACTCACTGGTGGTGACCCTCTCTTGTCCCGCCTCTCCCCGCCCCCACTCACCCCTGATTTGCCAATGGACTGCTGGATCTCAGTGAGGAACTCCAGCTGCTGCTCGGCGTCATCCAGATGGCCCTCCAGGAGCTGACACTTAATAATACCTACAGGACCGGGGAACACAGAACCGGACAGGGGAACATAGAACCGGACAGGGGAACACAGAACAGAACAGGGGAACACAGAACAGAACAGGGGAACACAGAACAGGACAGGGGAACATAGAACCGGACAGGGGAACATAGAACCGGACCGGGGAACACAGATAGGGACAGGGGAACACAGAACAGGACAGGGGAGCATAGAACCGGACAGGGGAACACAGAACAGGACAGGGGAAAACAGAACCGGACAGGGGAACATAGAACCGGACCGGGGAACACAGATAGGGACAGGGGAACACAGAACAGGACAGGGGAACATAGAACCGGACAGGGGAACACAGAACAGGACAGGGGAACATAGAACCGGACAGGGGAACACAGAACAGGACAGGGGAACATACATAGAACCGGACAGGGGAACACAGAACAGGACAGGGGAACATAGAACCGGACAGGGGAACACAGAACAGGTTCAGGATGAGAGGGAGAGACCTGCCAGGACTTCCTCTTCTTCCTGTAGGTCACTGCTCTGAGATAGTAGACTTCATTCATTCATTCATTCATTCATTCATTTATGTATTGTTCTCCCTGGTTTAAGAATTATGCTGACTAGCAAATCCATATGGCTGTTCCAAAGTCTTTAAACAGATTATTTCACTCTAAAAGGCTCTTTTTGCCCTCCCGGAAAAAAAAGGTTGTCTAAAGATTTTCTAAAATGAAAATGTTAACAGACAACTGAGCTGCATCAAATCAAGAAATGACATCCATTTCTGTGTTTATTTCTTAGTCAACCTGAGTTTGACCCTTGCTTTTCATTTAACCATTAAAAATTATTCTGTCAAAACACAGATTTTCCGTCCAGGGATGAATGGATTTTTTTTACCTGTGATTTGCTTTCCAATCTTTCGAGGTCCACATTTTTACTAGGGACATAAATTATTTAAATCGTCCGCTATTGAGTTAGAACGCTATGACCAGCAACTGCAAAATGGCTCTACAGTGTAATCATACGGAGAAAGCATCTGCACCAAAGTAAACTGCACAATGTATTTATAAGTGTCTGACTACATGGAAAGGATCCCCAAATAGATGGACCAGTCTGTTTACCTCAGTAACTGTAAAGAAGCTCTAGAAAATGATTGTAAAAACAGTAACTGAAACTACAGGAACTGTAGAAACAGTAATTTTCTACTGTTTCCCTTTAAGGCGAACAGGTTAAGGTTCAGATTAATAATAGACAATCTAATGTGACTTACGGAAAGGTCAAAGAACATCATGCAATGGCAGCAAGTCATTTAGACTTTCTTCTATGTCACTGGCATCCTCTTAAAACCAACTGCCTCTTAAATCTAGTTTACATGTCTAGTTGTCTACACAGAATATCTGTTTCATTTTGTCGTCACATGGTTCTATGTACTTCTAAAGGATGCTTGAACAAGGCTGTAAATTTCCGGGTCTGTAAAATCATTGCCTGAGGGTTGAGGGAGTTGAGGGAGGTCAGTTAAAGGGGATCTTCAGGGAAAACAACCCTAGGCAACCTTCTTTGAAATTGTGTGGTGGTTAACTGTAATGCCTGGTCACGTGTTCTCAAAGATTAGAGGACCTCCAGCCGGCCTCACCCATCAAAGCTGACACACTGGTCTCGTCCAGCGTCATGGCCGTCTTGTACCACTTCATGGCCTCCTTTATGCGACCCTGCAGGACTAGCTGATAGCCCATCTCCGTAGCAAGGTCGGAGTCCCTGGGTGCATGGGAGAAAGCCCGCTCCACCATAGAGGTTGTCTGCTGGAGGATCGGCTCAGCTCTTCCACACTATAGACAAAACAAAAATAAAAAACAGAAACAAACAGATCAAAGTCATCCAATCGGTACAGTTGCTTTGCCTGTATATTGACTGTTGCAGGCCACATATTCAGACAGGGCTTGTGACTGAGCAGTGATGGGGGGGTGGGGTGGGGGGGGTCTGAAATTTCAACATAATTACGAGAGGGGGTGTCAAGTGACAAAAGCTGATAAATCCTACCAGTCGGGTGAAGGCAAGAGACATCCTGTAGTAAAGCTCTGGGTTATGAGGCTCCTGGATGTCCAGGTTATGGACCAGTTTTGAGAGGTGATTTACTGTCTGTGGAGCGGAGAGAAGGTGCAGAGTGAAAGTGTGACAGAAAGAGTGGAAAATGTTCCTTTCTTACAGTCAGCATGTCAAATCTAGAGCCCCACTAGACGCTAAATAGTCTCTTGTTCATATTTAACAGTTATGGTTTTGTTGACTGTTGAAAGAGCTCTTGACGGGGTTCTAGTTCTAAGTAATTTAATATCACTTCTCGTGATGTTTCAGATCTTTCTGCTTTTGAAAGCTTGAGGCATATATCAACATAGATGCACATTTGTCTATATATAACAGATCTTACTTAACACTTGCGTAAGCAACAGAACAGTGTCAGCAGTGATATAACAAAGAACAACATACATGATTGCTCTGGGAATGTAAATCCCAAAGAGTGCCAAACTGAAGACAATAAATATTCTTCGGAGCTCAGACTACATCATGAAACAAAGTAGTCCCATAGAGAGTTTTTAAACCAAGCTTAATAAAGAGCTGATCAGGTTGTGGGAGTTGATTGGCCTGTAGGTGTCTTTCTTGCCTCACTGATGTCTCCCTCTCTGCACAGGGAATGAAGTGCCAGCATTCTCAGGGCCTCCAGGTTGTCTTTGTCCCTTTGCAAAAGCCTGTAATTGACAAAGACACAAGCAGGATGGTAGTGAAGGCCAAATGGTGATAGGATTTCAGTGGGATTGTGAAAGACCTAAAGATAAAAAAAAAAAAAAAACAGTATTGGAGTATGAATGCCGGAGCAAGTTAAACTGTAAGGAATAACGGATGCTGAATAACTGATTTTCAGAGGTCTTACAACTTAAGGTTATTTATGTATTTTGAAGCCGTGCCATTATATTTTTGATGAAGCTCAGATCTTTGAAAACAAAGGATTATTGTACTTCATGAATATCGTCAGAGACGTATACACGATGGAGATTAGAAGGAAGGATATACATCCTAGTGTTACCAGGTCAGATCACCCTTCCCACATCCATATTTCCCTCCATCCATCCATCCATTCATTCATTAATTTCATGGTCAGGTACTGAGAAAGTGCTTGCAGGCTGATCACACAGTGAATCCACCTGATCCCTCCTCCTTTTTTTTTTCTATCCAGCTACCGGTGCTCAACGAGCTGCATCCTGGGATCCGTGTGCCTCCAGCACTGGGATTCAAAGGCTCTTTATGCTGGCTAGGCTTGGCCAGGGTCTCGCCTGGAGAGCTTTGAAGAACAATGACTCACTCAGTCTACACAGGCTCAGTGGCACTGCAGTTGATGTTCATTTGCACTTGAATGATGCCTCACTTTCGCAAGGGTATGCCCGCGTTTGCTTTTGTGATCAGTACCTCGCCCCAAACACACAAACACACTTTTTGATCCTCTCTTCTAATGTGCAGAAATAAGTAAAGGTCAACATCTCATGAGGATAACAAAAGCATGAGAAACAAACGCTAAAAGTGTGCACATCTGTCAGAATGTCTCTCAGGCTTAGGCCACCTCTCTATAACAGGCCTGAATGGTGCTGAAAAGTAAGAGAGGCTGCCAACCGCATTTCAATGATGAGAGGGTTTTGAACGGAATGACTGCAAATCGTACCCAGCTTTGGTCCATCAGTATGGTAACCGTACTCTGTGTGACTTAATGACATGGCTAGTCAATGATTTGTTGCCCTATCTGACTTCCTTTTTCAGTGTGTGTTGTCAGCCTATCAATTTGAGGAAGGACAGTGGCAAACAAAAACTGTTCACTTTCCTAAAATCTTCACATGACTTATAAATCCTACATAGTCACTCAATAGTATGGATACTGTGTGCTTTGTGTAGCTACCGCTGCAGCCACTGTAACCACTGTAGCCTTTTCTTTTTCATTTCCTAGTTATGGCAGCAAGACAAAACCAGTTCAGTAATGATTAAGATCTTGCACTGGTTAAATGCGGTATGATCTAGCCGTACGGATCATTCAGTCCTATGGTGGTTGATACAGTAACATACACAGTAAGCTTAAAGAAAAGACATCTCTCAGTCTGTATCTTCAGGGTTAATGTCAAAAAGTACCTCTGAGCTTCATCAATAGTCTGCTCCCAATTCTGCAAGGTCAGAAACAGCTGCATCTTCTTCACAAAAGCTGGAAGGAAGCCAGGGAAACTCACAATGACGTGGCTGACCATCTCTAAGGCGCCTGAGTAGTTTTGGCGAAACTCATAGTACTGAACCTAAAAAGAGAAAATAAAACCATACAACTGAGATTCAGAAATACAATAATGTCTAATTAGGCATTTTAAAATTCAATGTAAAGGGCCATTGAGCAAATGTGGTGACAACAAAAGAGAAGTTTTTTTAATGTGGGTGGCCTGACCAACTCTTTGTTTGATGACTCCGGAAAATCTAGCACATACTCCTTGTAGGCTAGACTTTGAGCCTGCTACTCACCTTTCCCATCAGAGCCAGAATACTGCCATTCTCTTTCAAGCCCTCATCAAAGTACTTCCCAGACTTCTTGGCATAAGCGTCCTTATCAGATGTGAGGTCTATCCATCCTTTTAGGATAATTCCCTTGACAACAGACATAGATCCCATTAAAAATAAGTGCTCTTTCATCCGTTTTTGGAATCAATAATATATTGATAAAGCAATGCCCTATTCTCAGTAAAAGGAATTATGCTTGCCAAGTTTCAGTGCCATCTGGTATTAAGGTAATTATTATGAATAGGTTTTTTTTTCTTCATATGATATCATTCACTTTACCTTTCATGCCATGACATAGGTAACGGACTTATTTGACAGACATACCTCTTTAGAACCATTGGATATCTTTATCATTCTATCAATGTATTCCCTTGCTTTATCGTTCCGACCCAAAAGCCAGAGGAACATCGCTGCATTGTACAAAGCCTTTGGGCTTGCACTCTTGCGATCCTCCTTAACTCTTGAGTCAAACTCCTGGATAACATCTTGATCTGACGAGAAATACACGACAATAGAAAGATGCAACCATTAAAGAAAATCCAAACGTTCTCCAAAAAACTAATATAAAATGATAACAGTAGTGCACCTACCTGGATTTGGTTTCTTCTTGTGAGCATACACAAGTGCCATGACGGAGCAGAGAGATACATCACGTTTGTCACTTATTTGCTCAAATTCCTGGATGGCATCTTGGACTTGGTCTACAATATAGAATATATTCATGTTTAGTGTAGTATAGACACAACACACAACCGTAGTGTTGTTCATTTACTTTTGTTGAATTCCTTTTAGATGGCAGCTTACCTTGCAGAAGAATACCATAGGCATGGAAAAAAGCAAATATGGGATTGCCACTAAATTTCGTCTGAGCTTCACTTGCAACTCCAATTACATTATTTGAATACTTTTCCTGGCAATAATACAGAATTGAGGCCTGGAAAACACAAGCGTAAATGCAAATAAATACAAGCGCAGTATCCGAAGTGTTGTCAGATGGCTAACGTTCTACCCTTAACGGTATCTTATGGACGCCTCTTTACAATTCAGTAATGTTATTAAACCATATACGTATGCCTAAAAGTAAAATGATAGCATAAGTAGGCTGCTTGAAGAGAAGACTGTAATATTTCGACAGGTCATCTTCGAGCGCTAACGGTTTGAAAATGCACGCATGCAGACCCCACCAATCATTTTCTAGACAGCTGACAACGTTATATTCTAAAAAAGTGTACAGATGCAACTTCAAACTTTCTAAAAGAGGCACTAAGCTTCATAGAAGATAAATCAGACGATGACATAGCTTGCAGCTACTGTAGCCGCCTGCTACTTACCAGGGCTGTTTCTTCATCCTGTATGTCGGTCATGGTTCCAATCAAATAGCTATACTAAGAACAGTTAAATTGAAATAATGTAGCTAACATAATTGTTGAGGATGCAACAAGGCAACAACAGCTGACGCGTAATACAATCACGTATTTTGCGCCATCTTGATTACACGACAGAGCGTCTTAGCAACCAAACAACCGACGCCATTTTTGTAAGGTCAGGAATGAAACGAGTGTGTCAAGTCGCTCTCACACACACACACACACACACACATACCACGCTACACGCTGACAGAGCTGTGTCACAAAACTGCCATGCTGTTTTGCAGGGGTGTTAAACAAAAATAATGACAAGGACGATGGCTGTCCTTTTGTCGATCTAATCATGTTTCTATAGGCATTTCTATATAGCTTTGTAGCATATTCTGTCAACTTTGCATTCTACAGGTTATAAAAGTAAGTAGGCTACATTCAGTAAATTGGTTGTCATTTGGTTGTGTTAATGCAAGGACATTAAAAAGAAAATTTACTTTAAGTATTTTTAAAGGCAATTAGGCCTACTCCAGTAGGCTACTTTGTTTGAACAATTTTCACCTATATAGCCTATTTGTGTAGTTTACTTGAGCAGTATTATCTAGGCATATTAACTGAAATAATGGAGCTGTGTATCCTACGTTGTCTATCTCTGGCTTTATCTGACACCAGTTTTTCTGGATAGTTAGGTAGTCATTTAAACGACCGTTATACATTAAAATGTTACTTTTGCTAGTTTAGCTGTCTAGCAGCCTGCCATAGCACTGCATAGCCTAGTACTTGGTCTGAAATAAAGTTAATTTTCTGCAAATCAACTCACTAGACAACCGACAATCTTAGGCTCAAAATTATCACAACTACTTGTGGATTATGATAGATGGCTCCAAAAGTCCTTAATCATTACAAAGCTACATAATGGGGTATGTTTTGGTAAATCCCACAAGTCTCCCATTGAATTCGATGGGGCAAGGGCTTTCTCTGGTCTGCATACAGCGGGATGATCCACCCGCCCCACTTGCAAACACGGAAGTGGCTGTATGTTTGCGGCGCTCGCTCCGCCTCAATTCTTTCTGATTAAATGTTGAAACAACACCTGGCTTTGACACTAGATGGTGCTTTTGCCTTACTTTGAGCAGATGCGCTCAGAGGCCAAGTAGGCGTATCGTTTGAAGTCCGCACTAGATGGTGTTTCAGTCTGATCTGGACTCATGCTTCCCTTACCATTTTTTTTAACCTCAGGTAGTCCTATGGAGCCATTATTGAGCAAGTTGGGAGAGAAAGACACATCATTCCCGATCTATGATATTCCACTTGTTGCCTATAAGCCTACATTTTCATGTACTGATGCTGTTATCATAACATGTACTCCTAAAACGCAGGGCGTATCTAATATAACATGATTCTTTACAGTGAATTTCAGTTGTCTCACAATCTTCAAGGACATCCCTCAAAAATCCCTCTAAAAAGTGATGGTGATGTGACTGTGACAACCTTTGGATATGTATTTTTTCCTGACTGGTACATTGAAGTCCACTAGCCTGCAAAATGTCAGCGAATGCAAAATTCAGCTTGAAACATCCGAAAATTATGTGGATCATGGACCAAGGAACATTGGGCAGAAAGGAACATTGTACAGACAAAACATGGCAAAAAGCGGGAGCCACAGTGGAAACTCACAATTTCCATATAATGTAAAACGGAGGTTACAGTGCTTTAAATTAATGGAAATGATCTGTGTGAGATTCTGTGGTTTGGAACACATCTGAAACTCTGAGATAGAATCCATCAGAATACATTTGGTGGTGAGTTGGTAGTCACACAATCTGCCCTGTAAAGCATAGATTGTGCACAATAGAGTTCATTCAGACAAAAGCTGGATCAATGTTTATTTTTTTTATCCACCAGGAAACATCAGTTCACAAAAGGTTTTCAGTCATAAACCAGAATCTGTCACTAACCATTCGGTTGTGATATGAATTGTTGACATTAGCTTGTATTTACATAGTATTCCTTTGTGACACAGTGCTGACCATAACTGCAGCGGCTAAAAGGAAACACACACCCCCGAAGTTGTTAAGTATTACAAAACACAATTGGGTGAAAAAGATTGATTATGGAGATTATGAAACTTGAGCTTTGAACATTTAGGAAGAGTTGTGCAAATGGTCAGTGTCCCGCTGTAGGCCCAGGGATGTTGTCCCAAGAGAGACCTTACACGCCTTGTCAGATACAGTTTCACACAGGCTCTGGCATATAATCATTACTCTCTGTGGCAGTCATGGAGAGTGTAAATCAGGTTGGTATTGAGCCCTGCACATCGGCCATGGTGACTCTGGTTCAGCTGGTTCCCAAGAATATAGCAGACAGACAGCACTGGTATCTGACTCCGCTTCTGCCCAAGAGGGGCTGTTTACATTATATTTGCCCCGCAGTTTTGTTGTATTTAAGTTTTTGAATGCCTTTGGGATAAAGCATGGCATTTTCCATGAAATTCCTCATTAAATTTGAGAGTCAGATTTGAAATCATAAATATCAAGCAACTAATAATCGTTCAACTGAATTTTTTTTTTCATGTATATGCCACATCATAACAAAATACAGTAGTAACCTTACTCTTATAAACAACATCAGGAGACATCAACACTTAGAGACAAACTTTGATGGTTGTTTCAGCTTGAAATAGCATTATCCTGTTACTTGTAACCTATTGTTTTGCTGTTTAATTTAGCAATTTTCAAAATGTTCTCGTCTCTTTCCAAGAATGCCATTCGGTTATATGATTTGACAGCTAAATATTGTGGATTTGCATCCTCAGTTGTCCTACGCGGATGACTGATTTATTTAAATGGTGTTGGTACAACCAGAGCCATTTCCTCTCCATGGTCGTAAATATATCACATCAGCTAGAAAGGTTTGTGTCGGTTTTATAATGTATTTCTGAACCACATAATTGTAGACCTATTGTTGCAAGTGTATAGAGGTTAAGAGGACCCTTTTAAAACCTTTTAGGATTTCATATGCCTGGCCAGCTTGAGAAGAGCCCCTCATAAACAGGCCTCATCCTTTCTTTTCAACCGCTTGACCATGGGTTCACTTCATGCCTCTTTAAAAATTACATTTGTAACCACAATAACGCATTTGGTATTGACAAAGTCCACTTTATCTACTGCTGTAAGTGCTTTAATAAGCTATATCAATAGCTCATAAGTAGCTGTAGGATTTAATTTGATTGATGCATATGGTGCATAGGTCTTAGTTAGTTCATAGAATATTAATTCAGAGAATAGTCTCCATACATCAGAAACAGATTTGGATTCATAGCTTTCACGTTTATGCTAGTTGACTAAAGTTTGGAGACACGTGAGGGTACAGGGCAGATTTTAACTGGAGAGCTTGCAGAGCAGCCAAAGTTCTGAAAAAAAGGAGCTGGCCTGCCCAACAGACACAGAGCAGTGATGTCATGTTGCCAAGCAACAGGAGGGGGAGAATCTGCAACCTCACTACTCATGTCAATGGCTGAATGAGAAGGGACCTCCCTGTGTCCGGTCCTGCCTCCAACACAGGGAACACTAGCTAGTGAGAAGGGGACACTGCTGCCGCTGTGTACACTTACTTCGCACCACATGAAAACAATAAGGAACAGTGGCCTCTGGGGGCTGTAGGTGGTCGGGCTTATCCATTTGTTTGTGCTTTAGCTGAGAGCATATTGATTTTCCTCTGACTGGCACTTTGGAATTGCCATGTGTGAGAGGTGGGGTACCAGGATTTGAAGCTGGAAAATGGTTGTTAAAATATCAGATTACTGGTTCACATGATGTTTCTTGGACAATATCATTATGTCCAACCCATATGAAAAAGCTGTAGTTTATTTCCAAGGTTTAGGGCATTTGTTCAAGCAACCGTTATGTGCAAAATGTTTGTTCGTTTATTGCTTCATATTCTCAAAAACACAACACTACATGTCAATTCCTAATTAGTCCTCATGGCTTAAGCTAATGGGTTTCAGATGACTACAAGTCAAACGTCAGCTATTTTCCAAATTGTTTGGCTACAGGTTCTAAGGATACTAATACTGTGCAGGAATAGGGATGTTTGTGGTGGAAATTAGATGTGTACTCTAGTCTGAGAACAAATGGATGGAACCGCAGATAAAAGCAAGACCTCTATCTCTCATTAATAATTTATCAAAAGCTTCACACACAAGATGTTTATATCTTCTAACCACAGCTTTTGAGGCCCTAAGACACCAGTAGTAGGCTATATTTCCTAGCTGAAGATGGGAAATGTATGGTATGTAATGGTGGATACCCTCATGTATATACAATGCATATAGCCTACACCAACTCTTTTTATTTTTACATTTTGTTTGCTTCCTACAGTGTATGAGATGGATGGCACGAGAGTGTGTTTAGCAAGGCCACTTCAATCATGCAGCGCTGAAGCATTTTCTGTTAAGTGCTCATTACAATCTCTGTCAAATGGACATGCTCAGGAATCGGGGGGTCTTTCCGGATGTAAAGTGGGACTAATGCTGATTGTGGTTGAGCTGAAATTGAAATGAGTGGAGTAACATTCATTAAAATGGGGGATTGGAAAAAAGCTCAGGGTCCTAATGCTTTTGTAATTATGTGTGGTTAGCCACTTGAGGAAGGACCTCCTGCCCATCTTTCCTAGAAAGACATCATGTTGTTCACAATGAGGAGAAGATACTAATCACTTTATTGTAGAATTATTGAGAGTCCAATGCCAGCTTTGTTTTTGTCTCCAGTTACAACACCAAAAATCTAAAACAAAATATACTGTTTTTGAAATTATGCATACATAATCTTAATGGTAAAACTAAAAGATTATATATTTGCAATTTGTCATTTGTCCTGAGACAACCTGAGGGATGGAATAAAAAGTTTCTTAAAAGAAAATATTAATATTAAAATTATTAATTAATATTAATAGTCTCAGCTGTAACAAAAACAATACATTGAACATCAGAAAAACTGCATTCTGAACAAAATGTACATAAGAATACGTACTGAAAGCAGACATATTGTCACATCCCCAACAATAAGTTCAGCAATGCAGTGTCATAGTCACATGCTGTAATTGGAGTGAGCTCCTCAGACATTTTTGCTTTTCAAGTATTTGCAAAACAAAGCCGCTTGACTGAAACAATGTTTGAGTCCATCTCAGGAGACTGATGTGACTGCCATGTCTGACCTCAGTATTTGTGAGACAACAGGGCCATGCAAAGCACTGCGTCGGGCAGAGATCGCTGATGGCACTGAAAGATCATCTTTCATTCGCATGATTATCTGTGGAACCATTTCCTGTCGGCTGTCCACTAGGGTGGCCCGGCTGGCAAATGAGCCAGGAGTTTTACAGCTTCACACAAAGCGCACCTGAATCTGGTGGCTCCTTAACCATTTTGAAATAACTCAACTTCTCTAGACATCGTTTGACATGGACTTCCACATGTTGTTTGCCTACTCCACTTCTTTATATTAAAAGTTACAACAGCTTTGTTCCCTGCACATGTAATAATGTATTGTGTAAGACAGCTTTGGCACAGTACCTACAATTCTGGAAGTAGCATGGAGTTCAATTTAACATCACACTTACATGTAACAAACCACTGTTTGTATAAGACAAGTTGATGAATTAAACTCTGAAGTGAAGGAATAAAAACCAACCTGAGGTACATGGCATCTTTATTCTTTTGGCTTTAAAAAACAGTCTTGTGCATGCAGCCCCATTATTCACTACAAGCATAATGCATACATTACAAAAGGTAGTGTGTCTGTGCAAACAAAACATTCATTATTTGTAAATATATCACATGCATATACATGTCATATACTGTTAGCATATAAATTATACACAGATAATGAATGCTTTTATTACATGCATAATGAGCCAGTGTGACATTTGTAATATACTTAGCATTGCAATTAAAACATGTCATGTGGTCTCTGCAGAGGGATCATGGAAAAAAAGGAAATCATGACCAGATGAAAAAACACATATATAAAAATGTAAACAAATGTAAGTGTCCATGAAGGATGTGTTAAATTCCATGCATTCCATGCACTGCCACAATCATATCCTGCCTTGCTCACTCGAAATCTGCCCTGGAAATCATTATTTACTCTTTGTGCTATGAGCTTGTCATGAACAATATAAGACATGAGATATAGCACATGTCAATAATAATTATAGTTATAATAATAATAATAATAATAATAATAATAATAATAATTATAGTAATAATAATAATAACCACAGCATTTCATTTATACATCTCTTTTGCTGGATCACTTGAGGAAGTAGCTGAATAAAAACTGCAGTTTAGACTGTGATACATATCGTCATATACATCAAAAAACAATTCTTCAAATAAATATTTACAAAGTAAATAGACAAAATGTATATATTACAATATTACTACAATTAGAGAGGAATAGAGTGAAACCAAGGAACTCCCAACAATATGCATAGGTGCATTTGCTTACACAAAAGGGACAATATAATACATTATGCACATTAAATTATATATATGTATTTCATGACATACATTGTACATTTAAACAATATAAACATAATACATAGTAGAACAAATTGTACAATATAGTAAGAAACTCAATTAAATATTGTATGTTTTAGAATTCATATATCTACAGTAAATAATTCATACATACGAGAGCGACATATAGATCAAGCTCTAAATATCGTTGCCATTTCATTATCCCCTTTAAATTTGTACTTTGCAATACCAGTTTTGGGCCCAAAGCCTTCTTGCTGATTGGAGGTATGACCATACCCCAGAGAATCTCAAGCTTTATCGGGGGGGAAACAAGACATGCTCACAATGCACAAGAATGTCGGTGATGCTTTGAAAAGGAAACACACCCCTCCAGATCAGGTGTCATAGATTGCTACATGTTGCCTTAAGCTGGACCGTAGTTAAGAATAGTTTATTGTGGGATCGGTCTGTTGTTCTGAAACTGATGGTTCTTATCAAGAGACACATTTTTTGTACAATGTGCATCTGGCCTGAAACCACTGGCACATGCTCATAGCCTCGAGCAGTTCAGCTTTCTATAACAGAAACCTCACACAGTGTACGGAAAGCCATTCTACATCACCGGGGAGGTTAAAGCTACACACACTATCCTCTGTGTGATTTGCCCTGGGCTTTCATGCAAGAGATGAACACACAAGTCTCAAGATGTTTCATCTTTTGCACTTTGAAATTTAAAGCTAAAATGCTCCTTTTTTTTTTTTTTTTTTTTACAGCACAGTCGCCCCATTGTCAAAACAAAGTCAAATAGTCTAACATACTGTCAATAACAGATTAAAACAGCTTTTAAATGACATATAATTTCATGTATGGCATTTTGAAGACGGACACTGGTTGCAGCAGTGACATTTGAGAGCTGCTGAAGAATACAGAGTTTGCTGACATGAAACAGCCACAGCACTTAGAGCACTTTGGAATGAGCCACCATCATGTTCCTCATATATATATATATATATATTGTATTTTATATATATATATATTTTTTTTTTAACTGCTCAGGATGTTTTTCCCAAATGCCTAAGAATGCCACCAACAGTCATCTTTAATTGCAGTAATCTGCAGGCGCTGTTATTTTGACATCCAAAAGCTGGAAGGGAGTTTAGATGCTGTAACATTTGAGGGCTATGAATTTTTAGCCACAAAAAAAAAAGCATGTGGCTCCTTCACTTACTTGCTTCACTTCCCTGGTCATTGTCTTTACATTTCACCTCCTGCTCCCTCTTGTCTTTCACATACTTGTCTTTTTCTGAAGGGGTCACACTGTTGCAGGACTGAGGAGACAGTGTGGAGGGGCTTCTGTCCAAGCCCTTGTCCGAGGTGGTGCTCTCGTTCAATTTGTCCATCGAGCCTTTGTTCGGGGGGTTTTCTTCATCATCCTCCCTGAAATTAAATAAGCTGGAGCCTTTTTTGATAGTCCGCCGGATCAGCCACCTCCTGAAGGACCTCTGGATGAGAATGGCCGACATGATCTCCTGCTTGCGCCGCATTGTGGATGTGATTGGCTCATAGGACACCTTGGAGGGATTGGAGGCCATGAAACGTTCCTCCATCTGTCCCCTTAGGATGTCCAGCTCACCACCCTCACCCAGCACCCTCTTGGTGAAGGCAAACAAGATGTCCAGACAGTGAATGCGCTCACCACTCACCATGGGAAGGTCCATGCTAATCAGCTTGACCGTGTTGGGCTTGGCCATGCGAAGAGGCGGGTTCAAAGCATCCGCGAAATCCGACAGTTTGTCGTAGTTGATGAACTGTGTGGCTTTGGAGTCAAACTTCTCCCAAACCTCGTAGAACATCTCAAAGTCGTCCTCGCCAAGCGGCTCGGCGCTCTCCTCCGTGGCCACGCTGAAGTTCTCCAGGATGACGGCGATGTACATGTTGATCACGATCAGGAAGCAGATGATTATATAGCTCACGAAGAACGCAATGCCCTTCGCCGGACTCCCGCAGTTTCCTCTCTTAAGGCTTCCGGGGTTCTCCTTGTCCGGGTCGCAGTCCGGCGCAGTGTTGAGTATCGGAGACAGGAGGGTATCCCACCCAGCCGAGGTGGTGATCTGAAACAAGCAGATCATGCTGTTGCCGAACGTCTCGAAGTTGAACATGTCATCAATGCCGTCCTCCCTCTTGACGTAGGCAAAGAAAGACATGCCGAGGATGGCGTAGATGAACATAACCAAGAAGAGCAGGAGGCCAATGTTGAACAGGGCTGGCAGTGACATCATCAGAGCAAACAGAAGAGTCCGGATTCCCTTGGCACCTTTGATGAGACGGAGGATGCGACCAATTCTGGCAAGTCGAATGACTCTGAACAAGGTGGGTGAGAAGAAGTACTTTTCTATCACCTCTGAAAGAAAAGAACCTGGAAGAATAGAGAGAAGTGATGAAACTGACAGGGCCCTGAAATGTTATCGTATAGCTCTTTTGAAACACAGGTCCACAATCAGTACTTACCAACTACTGAAAGGATGACAACAATGAAGTCGAACACATTCCAGCTGACAGTGAAATAGTAATGGCGAAGCGCAATCATCTTTAATACACATTCTGAGCCGAACAGTACGATGAACACCAAGTTAATCGTGTTAAGGATCTCCGTCTTCTTTACGCTTTGGTCCTCTGTCTCCACCATCATGGTTACCATATTGAGGCATATAAGAACCATAATCAAAATGTCAAAAGCCTGCTTGGTAATGAGATCAAAAACAAATCCTTGGATCATGTTCTGGGAAGGAAAGAAGGAAAAAAAAAACAGTCTAATTTAGTTTGCATACCAATGTGGATGTCATTAAGAATAAGAAGTTACTTACATGATACATGACACACTGACCTATGTATGTGGCATATCAAAGTCAATATTAAATGCACTCACATTGCTTTACCCTTTCAACTATTTGAACAGATATAGATATACAGGAGTAGTATGGTGCTTAGACACCTTAACACAAGGCATAAAACCAGGCCCGGTGCTTTTTTTTTTAACATTCCTTGTATATGGCTTTAAATTGTGAACTTTTCAATGGCAAAATGTTACTACTGACTTACTGATGGTCTAGGAATGGGCTTTTGGGGTTTCTTTGATCCAAGCTTTTTCATGGCATTGTAATACTTCTTTTGTTCTTCAGTCATGAAGATATCCTGACCTCCAAAGTAAAGGGGGAAAACCATACAAGTTAAATACTTGCCACAGATACCGTTGTTCTACATTTGTTATTGCAAACATCCAAATGTTTTTTAGAATAAAGGCAATGAAAAGTTTAATATGTTATTGAAGACAATCGTGTTGACATTGACAGAACCCAAGTGTTTTAAAAACAGTCACTACTTGCAACAAGACTTTTAATGAAAAGCAAAATTAAGTGTAGACATCTGTCATTTTTTACTGACTCTGAAAACTGTGAAGATGAATTAAATTAAATTCTGTGCTTTATCATTGTCAAGTAGAGATGAATGTAACAGAACAGTAACAGCAGGGGACATTTGGATTCATGAGCCAGTGCATGCCCTTCAGAAGACTTATCTTTTTCTTCTGCTGATTGAAGTTGTCAATAATGACACCAATGAAGAGATTGAGGGTGAAGAATGAACCGAAGATGATAAACACAACGAAGTAGACGTAAGCTACCATTTTTTCTTCGAACGCAGGCTGGTCATTCACCTGCAGACAGACAAGGGCTTGTTACATCACAACAACAAAAAACAAGCAAAACCCACAACATGATTCAACACCTTCTTTAATGTTTACTCCAACAGCTGTCTTGGAAATGTGCAGTAGTGAAAATTAAACATCATAACACTGACCACCCAGTTATTTAACTGGCAGCGAATTTAACTGAACAGAATATTTTACTTAAGCGATACTGTATATGTTCCATGTATGTATATTTCATTTAGTAGATGGGTATAGTATTTTGGCACAATTGAGCCATTAAGGCGGTCCAGGCACTGGGCTCTGTAAAGCACCTTGAGACAATTTTTTTATTTTTTTTTGTATATAAATACAATTGAATTGAATTGAATTCCCACATACAGTACAGTGTTTAAATGCATTAAAATTCCATAAAAAGACATGTATTTTATTGCTTCATACTCACTTAATTGCAACCACTGATTCTGCTAAATGTTTTGTCTCCCTGTTTTAAAATACTCTTCTCTACGATTTTCCATGACATGGCCATTTGTCTATCTATGCATGATGTCAACACCAACAAATATTTGACTGGTTTCCACTACACATATATAAGTGCAAATAGCAATTCTCCTTGACTCTTCCCAAATCAAATAAGTGACGATTATCTTTACATAAAAAATAAATAAAAATGAGCCACATAAGCAACTTCTACTTACTGCACGCGAGTCTACAGCAGCATACATTATTGGCATCCAGCCCTTATACGTTGCCTTGGGACAGAGAAAGAAAAAAGCAATAATTAAAAACACCATGGAATGTGGCAAACAATTAGTCTGATCTATAGCCTTCTATAGATCAGTTCTAATAGTAACAAAATGACGGGATACATTTGTGTTGTTGTATTTACACCCAATACACAGCACTGGTAAGAGGCACTGAAAACAGAACCAATACACAGCACTGATGAGAGGCACTGAAAACAGAACCAATACACAGCACTGAAAAACAGAACCAAATTTGGGTTAAAAGTTGATCAGTAACAACAAGGAATCATGGCAGTTTATCTAATTGGGTTTCAAACAACATTATCTGTTTGTAAGTTTGATGTAAACTCAGTGTTCATAATACTCTACAGGCAAAAGATTTTTGCAACGTATGAAATGTAATGTAATTTATGGAAGAAGCCACCTTTAACGTGTCTGGGAATTTCCCGCCCCTTCACTGCATTTCATTTGCTCAGTTGGTCTGGCGAACTACTCAACAGCAGTCCACTTCAGTCACGTAATTGGACTCGCCTTTAACCAACCAACGATACTATACAACGATACAACGATTGGTAATAAAGCAAACACATATTTTTTCTTTATGAATTGTTCCAGAGCAAGTTTCTGTTCTGTTTTCAAAGAAAACTTGCCTTATCGAAGATTTGCGGTGCTTCGGCGGCCACCATGTCCAATGTTTAAAAACAGTCCGTGCCGTAGCTTTGGTTACGTAGCCGTGGTTAGTTTAAATACGCCAATGGCGTGCCAGGTAGCCAATAGCCAGTTTGTTATTTGCCCCAAGGATCCTTACAATGCTGAAATTAACTTCTATAGCAAGTTTGCCAGACCCACTTCTGAGGCAAAATCAAATTGGCCGGAAGAAGAGGGGTGGGACTTCCCAGACAAACCTTTAACCCTCACTCACAATCATATCTTTAATCTATGTTGCCCATGCTGGTAGTACACAAACAAGTTTCAACAAAATGTAGCTCCTTTACAGTGTCAGGATGGACATAGTCCAGTTGCATCCCCATTACAACCATTATTTTACTGTCAGGATATGAGCAGAAAAACCCACAGTTGCAGTACTCATACCTGATTACATATAATGACTGCTAAATTGTCTTGCTCAACTTTTTGATCCCCTCCTAGAACACCATTTCTGGTGAATTACTGTGACATTGAAAAACCTTACCACTTGCAATAAGGCCAAGTAACCAGCAGCTACATTGTCAAAGTTGATCTTGACGTTTTTCCAAATAGCCCCGTCTGTCCTGTTGCACTCTGATTTGTTTGCAACTATTTCTCTGGGAAACACGTCTCCTGTGGTAGCATTGGCACAATAATGGTATTTTCCGGCAAAGAAATTGACTCCCATGATGCTAAAAATTAGCCAGAAGATGAGACAGACCAGCAGGACGTTGAAGATGGAAGGAATTGCTCCCAGCAGAGCATTCACCACCACCTAAAGGCAAAAGAATGTATTATTTATTGTAATATTTTAACACTGATTTCCGTGACAGTGATACATTTTTTTTTTTATAGTTTAGACACTAGTTAACTCAAATAGTCTGACTCGGTTGTGGTGAAAATAGGAAAACACAAGAGTGAAGTGATATACTGCCAGTGTACAGTACATATCAATTTCTGCACAACACAAGAGTGAATTACAGCACACACCATTGACAACTAAAGCAAAAACAACAACAACAGAGGAAAGTATTCGGAAAAAGATGAGGAAAAGATGAGGGAAAGTCATATGCCTAGGTCACTGTTAAGGTGTTTACTGTGTGTAAAGTTAAAGTGAGACAACAAAGCAGAAAAAACCTTGTAGAGGCACGGTGAAGTCACAAAATTTTGTTAACTGCAAATGAAAAAAAATGACACATGAAAAAAAAAATCATGTTAAATCCAGGCCTGGTAGGCAACACCAAAACTCAGTACAGTTTCAGAGGAGACGTAAAGGTAGAAGAGACCATAGATAGATAGATTGAGAGAGAGAGAGAGAGAGAGACAGAGAGAGAGTGTGAGGAGAGATAACGAGAAACATCAATATAACTGCAGAGAGAAGAGAGGCGAGCATGCAGACAGGAGAATCCAGTGACTACCACGTGAGGACAGGCCACTGTCACAGCAGCTCTGGAAACTCAACCCACCAAACATGCAAACATTTCATCAATAGGAAACACATTGATTTCCTCCCGACACCCCTCCCCCACCCCATTACATAAACTGAGGTATCTGCATGCTTACTGTATCCACAACTGCTCCATTATAGCTATTCAGTAGAATGAGGGAAATAGTCTCAAATAAACCTGCAGCCAAGTCTATAATTATCCTTTTGTCGTAATTAAAGCTACTTTTTTTCAGACTGTTGAGTGACGATTATACACATACTCTTTCAGGCAGATGCCAAAACAAGGCTAGGTCTTGCTAAATTCAGGGGCCAGTGATCAGTTGTGTAGACTTTAAAAGAATGGGTAGGTCATTAAGTCATGTAGATTCAATTAGTATACAATAATTACATTCCCCCTGACAGTGATTTTTATTCCCAAAAGCTCTGAAAAAAGAAGACATTTGGCCAGAAAAAAGGATGGCAGGGTGAGGAAAAGCATTGTAATTAATCACACATGCACATGCTTGCAAAAAAAACGCTGACTATGACTGTGTACATGTGTGTGTGTGTGTGTGTGTGTGTGTATCTGTGTGTGTGTGTCCTTACATGTGGGTGTTTTGTGTCTCTATGACTGTGTACGTGTGTGTGTGTGTGTCCTTTCATGTGGGTGTTTTGTGTCTGTATGTCTGTGTGAGTGCCATAGATTCAATGGCTCTTACCCTCATGCCCTCGAAACGTGACATGGCTCTGAGGGGCCTTAGAGACCTTAGTGTCCTCAGGGACTTAATTGCACCTTGATTGTACTCCAGAGCGTTGGCCACCATGCTGATAATAGAGATCTAGAGACAAAAAAAACCCAAAGGACATTAAAAAGGACTTAGACAATGTTTTGTCGGCTCTCAACTCTCACTCAGATAGATTCCATCAGATTCAATCAGATAAAACACAACGTTGTGAGGAACAAACTTGATAAAAGCATCAGGCAGCCTTTGCTACATTGTGGCTGAGTTGTCTGAGGCTGACCCTAATGTAAAGTCAGATATGGCACGTGGAGAGTACAGAAACTTACATCAACTATAATGAAGTCCAGCCAGCACCAGTAGTTGGTGAAGTATCTGACAAATCCATAGGCCACCCACTTTAACAACATCTCCAAGATGAATATATAGGTAAATACTTTATCGGAGTATTCCAGGATAACCTTTATCGTTGGTTTCTGGATATTGTAGATGTCTTCAAATGCCTGATTGGGAAAAATCAGAATGATGACCAGTAGATTACTAAATTAGTAAGCAACAATTCATGGGACAGTATTTTTACATATGGATAATAATGTATGAAAATGCAAATTAGTAAACTAATATTCAAAAGCAAGGAACTGGCCCATCTAGTCAAATATCTCAACTAGTGTAGGAACACAGTTAATTATAATAACACTATTCATTTAAAACAACAAAAGGATATATGACTATACACACAATACATGCTTGCAAAAGCATAGTCACACTTTTTCATTGGGCTATGGGAATATTATCAAGGCTTTGGTACTAGGCATATGTTTCTTTGCAATAAGACTATGCACATGCAGAATGTTGCGCTTAAGTAAGCAACATTTCCTTTACCCTCTTTGGCTAGGTTGCCCCTCTGGAAGAAATTGATTGATAAATTATTATTTTGTTCCTGCTAATAAGCCATTCAATAGCATATCGTTGCTGAAGTGAGATCAGTTTGATATTATAGAACCATGCTACCTACAAAGACATACTTGAAAATGTAACAACCTCAAAATGTCTAGGTGCATCCCTGATTAGACATACTTACAGTATATCCAGCTAAATTGTTTGTCAAACTAAAGTTATGCTAATTGCAAAATTGAAACCTTGCCTAAAACAAGTGTACAAGGAAGTACACATTATTGGATGGGAATACTGAAGAGTCTACTTGGACCCATAAGAATATTCTACATGACGTCAGTCACTCACAAGTGCACCACTGCTGAGCACGATCATGAAGATGATGAAGCTTTCAAACCAGTCATGTTCAACAATTCTGAAGCATGTCCTTCTTAGGGTCCACCATGACTTCCAGAAGCCTTTCTCTATGTCAACACGGCAGCAGGGGAATCTCTGGACACAACCTGATATGCAAAAATAGAATAATATATATATATATATATATATATATATATATATATATAATAACGCATGCATTGCCATTCTGTGATACCATTACCATACATTCTTTTCACTTATAATCTCATTGTAAATTGATATTACTAAGTTCTCATTGGTTCCTATAAAGATATAATGAAAAAAAAATGTATCCATCTTTACCTGCTGTAAAACAAGCTTCAGGATCCATGGACTCCTCAAGCTCCAGGTCCATAGACTCTCCACCCTCTCTGATGTCAACTGTGCTACCCTCTGAAGAGCTGAACTCAGCACCCTCCTCCTCTTCCATCTTCTAGAGCAAACAGGAGATAAAAGGATCAAAGCACTGAAACGTAGTATGCTACAGCTTTACTCAAAGTGTGAAACCCTAACCCTAAAATTAAGTATGTCATGATAAAGACAGTACTGATAATTTCTATGGTAAATAGTTCATGCACTATGGATCAAAAGTACCCACAGATGTTTGATATGCTAGTGAGCGTGGTGAGCTCTTGGTGAATAATAACCACATATTTGGCAGAGCCCTCTACAACGTTCCATCCAAAGACTGTGGGTAAAATTGATTTGGCTTGTTAATGGCACATGCATTATGAACTTTGCATTCTCATTTCTGTGATACCCGAGTAAGACATGGAGTGATTTCATGTGGCTCAGTATTTTCATGTCTAGTGAAATGAAGTCCAGCGGACCAGTTAGCCACGATACCCTGACGTGTCCTCAAAACAGATGACATGAAAACACAAGTGTTCATTCCAAGATGTTGTAGATGTTATAATCACTCCTCAATTATGTTATTTGCATTAGCCTAACAGGATGCTGTGTACTAGCCCATGGGAGGCATTCAGGTTGCTTGTAGTCACCCCTGAGCAGGTTCTACGTGACAGTGTTATAAAATGACATGAGAGCCATCCTCCATTTAACTCTTGGTGCTGATGTAGACAGTAAAGGGCGCCTATAATTTAAGGGCTTTTTCTGTGTCCTTCAGATGAGTTTGACAAAACACTGTGAGACCAACTGCCTGACCTGCCTCCCAGGACTGTGCATCATGTGACCATGGCTAAAGCTAATGCAGCATGTGGGAATGATGTAAGCATGCGAGTCAAATCCACTCTCACTGCCAACACCTTTCATTAGGGCCAGACATTGCTTCTGGGTGAGGCAGCAAAAAAAAAAAAAATCTTCAAAATGTTGGCTATTTTCTTTTATTATTGTTTAATGTCACATTTACTTTGAAAGGTTCCACAGTAAAGGTTGACTACATTTAGGTTTATAAAATGTACTAACAATAAAAATAGATGAAATGTAAGTCCTATCAATGTTACACCTCAAACACAACGCAGGTCAGTGATTTCATCATCCCATATTAAAAAAAACTAAATAACTTACAGTATATTATAGTTAAAAGAATACCTATACATCATCCTGTGTGAACACCTATCCTTGGTGTCAAAACAATGTTCTAAAAGTGACCTAATAGTGAATGTTCTTATAGTCTTAGGAACCAAACCAACACAAGAAAAGCAAGAAAAGAATCATAGGTTATCAAATGACACAAGTACTTCCCTGTCATAGGGAGATAAGCTATAACAAAGAAGCCTTGCATCATAGAGATAGTAGTAATGTAAATGGATTCAAGACATAAGCTACTGCTTATGAGATGGGGAAATGGACATATCCTGAGGCAGAGATATGGATATATATTTTAAAAACAATGGGGCAGGCAGTATGCAATATGGTTTGTGGTATGTATAATAAAGGGGTCTTACAGGTCTGCTGTCATTGAACACTGTGACAGTGTCTCAGACTGCTGCAATTACAAATAGAGTTAAGCAATGTAAGATGCACACTGCAAAGAATGACACCTTGTCTATGGGCAAAAGTACTGTAGTCACATTTGCATTTTGTCATAATTCAGGTGTAACACCTCACACAGAGAGACACAAACCAATATACTGTATATATGTATACAGGGTGCGATTTGTCCAAAAACCAGAGGGGGGGATGTTTTTTTTTTTTTTAATCATGAAAAAAAAACAAGCAATAGGCCTAATTCTCTTCATATACATGCATCATATATGTCTATGATATGATAATCGCTGCTAGACGCTCAATTCTTGTGCTCCCTCTCATTCACGTTGAAATACTGAAACTTTGAAACTGAAACGCAACTGTTTTGGACAGAACTCACTAATTCAGTGAACAAATATTTTCATATTCATTGTACAGTAGCCTATACACGGAAATTAGCAAAGCCAGCGAATTCTGAGATGCCGACAGTTCGGGTAAGGTGAACGTTAGTGCCAGCGATGTAAGCAAGTGTAAGAAAACGCTGTCACAACCCCCATGTATGAAATTCATCCAGCTGAGGTGGGGATGTAAAAACCAGAGGGGGGGTAAATCCCCCCCATCCCCCCCGGCAAATCGCACCCTGTATGTATAACTACACACACACATTGACACACACACACACAGCTAATACATAGCAATAGTCCCATAAAATGGCTCTGAGCTTCAGCTCATAGAGAATGCATTTGGCACATAAGTCTTTCATATTGATTTTGTTATGCATTGTGGTTACGTTGAACATGTGCTCTCTTTAACCCTTGACTATAAAATCTACCTGAATTATTCTTCTTATCCTCCTACCCAATCATCCTTTGCTAGGGAAAATGGTTGAAAGGAAACATCCAACTCTCTGAGGAGAAGATAGCTCCAGCGCACTCTGCCTAAAATGGCAGATAATGTAATCTGGAGACCGATATTTTCCTGTTTCTAAGGAGCTTAATAAGGGGTCACAGATGAAATTAGTGACTCAAGGGATCTGGAATGTAACTGGCTAATATTGGTTGACTTGGTCATTGGACTGAGTGCTTTGGTGCTGCAGTACTGATGCAACAAATGACTGATACTACCCTGCTAAAAAACTGTTTAATGAGGAATTCATATTGGGCATTGTAATGCTAAACCAGCATACACTCTCTTGTAATTAATAAGACATTTAGATTTTTAGTTTAGATTTTAAAATTAGATTAAAGTAGCTTTAATTAAAACAGTTACAATTTTAAATTGAAACAATCATCAAAACTATAGCCATTTTTGAGTGATGAGAAATGATGAGAGTTGCCAAACTACGAAGACCTTATTCAGCTAATCTCATTTTTACTTACCTCTTTGATGTCATCCTCTATATCAGACGACTGGTTACTGAAATCTTCTGTGTTGAGGTTCTCAGATTCGGATTCACCTGCAGCAATGGGCACTGAGACCGTCATGTCCGGATTGCTGATGAAAGACAAGTAGACGTCCTCGTTGGACAGGATGTAGTTTTCTGCAGTGTCCTCCAACCCCGTAGCCACTCCATTGCCCTCTTTTATACATTCCAGGTCTTTGCTGAACTCCACAGTGGTGTGGTTGGAAAAGTAGATTCCATTGTCCTTGGGATGGTCGTCCCCGGACTTGACCTTGCTCAAGGGCTTCTTCGGCTTCTTCTTCCTTATGCAGATGCTCTGAAAAAAGTGACGCACTTTGAGTTTCACCCAAACAATGCCACTATGAATCCGAGCCACGGCAATCTGAATGTTGTTCGTCTCGCTGTCATCTTCCACGGCTGTCAGGTTGTCCGCACTGAACGAGCTGAGCAGCAGTGCCAGGAAGAGGTTAAGGACCTGCGGTGTTTAAAAAAAAAACACACACACATGTTTTGACTCAAAGACATACTTGCGGTGTAGTAAATATGCTTGCTTTCAGCAGTCTTAGAGACAGGTGTCCGACTAACATACCACCAAGTTTCCGATGACCATGACCATCATGAAGACAATGACACACATGAATGGGCTGTGTACCACCATGCAATCCCACATGGTCTCAATCCACTCGCCACACAACACTCGGAACACAACCAGGAAGGAATGGGGGAAGTCTCCCATGTGCCAGCGAAGTCGACAACCTGTGGCCTCTCTTGTGATATTGCATTTGTTCTGTTGGTAGCTATTGCCAAACAGCTGCATGCCAACCACAGCGAAGATGAAGACAATGATGGCCAGCACCAAGGTCAGGTTGCCCAGGGCACCTACTGAGTTCCCAATGATCTTGATCAGCATATTCAGAGTGGGCCATGACTTAGCAAGTTTGAAGATCCTCAACTGTGAATAAAAAATAATTTTCACAGTTAATAGAATTGCCTTAAACACTGGAATGCCATTGTTAGACTTTAAAACCAGTAATGATGGCATAAAACTGTACGGTCTATTAAAACTGTAAAATAAAAAAATATAAAAACTAGTGCTGTCAAACGAATACAATATTTAATCGCGATTCATTCATCGCATTTTTGTCATAGTTAACTCAAAATTAATCGAGATTAATCGCAAATTTGTATCTATTCTAAATGTCCCTTTAATATTTTTTTTCCATCATTTTTATTTTATTTGAATGCCCTTATCAACATGGAAAAGTGAATTGGCTTGCTTTATGTCATGTTTTATTTTATTGAAAAACAACAAAATAAAATTATAAAGTGCACATTTCAGATAAACAAGGACTCAGCCTATAGTGCAGTTAAACCATGGCTTTATATTTTCTTTTTTCATGTTTGCTGTGAACATATAAGTCAGGCCTCTTATTTCAAAAACAATGAACCTTAACAGTTAGGTTACCAATAAAAGGTAAGCCTACTACTTCTGTGCTTTCAGCCAGCTGCCTGTTGACATTTTCAGACAACAGTGAAGCTTGCTTCTTTTGCACAACACAACTTTTAAAGGTAAACTTTCTATTCAGAAGCTTTTTATCATCCATTTCGCCGTATCGCGCTCACCATTCACTCAAAAGTAACGTTAGCCTACTACACAGTTTGGGAGGGCAAAAAGAACGTTAATCTAAAAAAATATATATTTTTTACAACGCGTTAATCGCGCGATACAAAAATTGACGGTGTTAAAATGGGTTTGCGTTAACGCCATTAATAACGTGTTAAACTGACAGCACTAATAAAAACAGTAGATAGTCAGTCTATTGGCCGTAAAATCTAATGTTGATTTGGGAGCGTTATCTTACCAATCTGAACGACCTGAGAACAGACATCCCAGATAGATTTGCCAGCCCAAGTTCCATCAAGCTCAAGCTGACAATAACACTGTCAAATATATTCCATCTCTCTTGAAAATAATAGTATGGGTCCATAGCTATAATCTTCAAAATCATTTCAGTAGTGAAGATAGCTGTAAACACCTGTCAATAGAAACATCATCAGTGAAGCCATTCAATAATCAGATAAATTAAGAAAATAAATGGATTCCTTCATTATGACAAATTTAACACCAATTATGCAAGAATTAACTGACAAATACAAAAACAAGCCAAATATGGAGTGCTTACCAGATTTCCTACATATAGAACACGTGTTAGCAAGTCTGTTCCTGGATGCTGCTCCATTGACATAAACACTGTATTTAGTACGATACAGATGGTAATGGCCAGATCAGCAAAGGGGTCCTTCACAACACGGTAGACGTGTTTCTTGATTTTCACCCATAAGGGACAGTCCCAGATAAGAAGAGTTCTGGCAGCCTCATTCCAACATGGATGGCACTTCTGTCTTGCCTCTTCAAGTTCTGTTGTATTGAGACAGTGGGACATGAAAAGATGTTCCCTAGCAGTGGACTGTACTAACAAAATGAATCTTGACTTCGGCTAGGAACAGAGAGAAGACTCACATACCTTCCACTTGAGACATAATACTCGCCACGCTCAGGGCTCTTTGCCTCAGTGCCCGCTCATCTAACAAGTCTGCAGAGCTAGAACCATATCTGACCCTCCTGAAGGAACCTGGAGAATCCTTGGGATGGAGGACAATTCAAAGCGCAGTGAGCAGCAAGCATTAGCACATCTTCCAAATGAATAGAAAAGTGCTAGCTCTAGCTGTCTGTCTATCCGTCCATCCAAAATAACCCCACACGCAAAGATTCTGAAGTATCTAAAGTACATGTATGTTAACCTTACATTCTCATTTCCAAACTAAAAAGGCTTTACAAATGTTCTCAATTCTAGCTCTTTGAGATCCATCTATGAGTGAATAAAACACTTTGCATGGTGAAGACTGCATTATTTTGCATAGATTATTATATGGGGGAGTGGGGTAGGTAAGGGATAATCAATAACTCATTGGGCCTCGGTGGCTACGGCCGAACACCACCCGTGGGATTATCCCTTACCTACCTCACTCCCACTCGTGCTATATTGCTTAAGTATAACACACAAAGCAAGGAAGTGGAAGAAGTGGAAGGGGGCCACATTGGATAGTCGCTGGATATGTTTGATGTAGGGTCAGCAAGAGGACGTCAACTTCTGTTCCAGGGAGTATACATTAATTAAATAAATTCACACCACCTGAAGAATATATATGTATCTGTATAACATTATTTTCAGGCATTTACAAAAATAAAACATTCTTATATTAAAACAAAATCAAATTAAAAACATCAAACATATAATCAAATCAATTTGGCAGAACAAGAACAAAAATGATGGTTGTGCAGGAGAAAGGAAATATCCTTGACATGAAAATGAAAATGTGCAGCTTCCAAAAATGCTTTAGAAACAAAAGGAAATAAAAAGAAAACTGAACCATTGATTTCTATGAAACATCATATTCTTGTATTCTTTTAAACTAGTGTTTACTATATTTTAACAGCTAAGTTATTGTTATAATAAAGATGATCTATTATGATCTATAAAATGATCTATTCATTCTATATTCAGTCAAGAAATATTATTCAGCTGGGTGACAAATGTCTAATCTAGTAACACTGTTACCACACAGCCTCTTCATCTAAATTTAGCTGCATCAAAATGTTTTGTGGACATCTGGATACTGTGTTTAAAAATAATAATAATAATAATAATCTGATGGTAAAAAAGAACACAAACAATAACAAAGGAATTCAAAAACGGACATCAGAAATGAACTCCATCCCCACATTTTTTGCAGACATAAGGTCATGACGACCGACAAATACATTTGGCTCTGCATAAGCCCATAAGAACACAGGGCCTTACGTCACCACCAGACGAGGGGGCGTCGATCGTCACCACTGGCACCTGAAGGCAACGGGGTGAGGAGGGGAGCGATCCCCCAGCCACCCCTCCGGAGGACAATAGCCCGCTCCGGTGGCTGAAGCGGGGCCTCTGCGGCAGAAAGAGAGAGCTGCGACGGCTGCTCGTGTCAAAGGGGCTGTGCTCGTTGTCGGCGAATTCACTCTCGTTGAACGCCCCGCTTCGGAAACTGAAGACGCTAGCCCGACTGTTCCGTCTAGGTGAGAAAATGGATCCTTGGAAACTCAGGATCGACTGGGAGAGAAAGACATGCCTCAGTCTCGATGAATATTGCAAAAGGGAAGGCCCACATCTGATGTTGACTGGTGATTACAGTGAAACTGATGACAATGAGTAGGATGATTAAAATGATGATGATGAAAATGCGATGGAAAAGAATCATATGGTGATGATAATGAATGGTCATGGTACCCATGGTACCCATACTAATGCAGTAAATGTCTTAAAGATGGCAACGGCAAGTGAATGCAGATGCTTTCCCACTGATGATGATGATGATGATGATGATGATTGAAAAAAGAGAAGACCAATAGAAAGTAATGATGACAATAACAAAATAGATGATAATAACAATGTTGTCTATGATGGAATATAAGATGAAACAAAAAATAAATAAAACCATATATAAAAATATACTGACAGCATGTGATAGATGTAGCAAAAGAGTAATGTCAATGGTAAAAAAGGCACAATCTTGGTGTTTGGAGGGTCATTATGTAATTGTTATTCATATCTACAGTGTTCTATAAAAACTTTCAATGACATGAAGAACAATATGTGAAGATCCATTCATACTGGATCACCTGTCACGTCATGTTCCTGCCCTACCCAGTCCAAGTGGCAAACAGCGAGAAAGGGCACTCTAACCTGATGTGGAGATGAATGACGCTCCTTGTAGGAGAGGCGACTGCCGTCCAAGTAACGGAAAGAGGGCCTTTTGACGCTGTCCTCTCCTGATTCGGAGTTCTGCGACCGCTCACTGCCGCCCCTCTCCCCATCTCGACTCTTCATGCGTTTTTTGCGGTTGCGCCTCTCCTTAGCACTTTTGGAGCTAAGTTTGGAGGCCTCTGAAGATGTCTCCGACAAAGCCTCGTTCAACTCTACGCCATCACTTATTATTTTGGTCATGACCTGTTGCGCAGGAGTGAGCCAGATACACAGACACGCAAATCACAGTAAGATCTAGTCAGTCAAATGTGATTGATGATTTGAAGTATTATTTATCGACCGACCTATCTATGCCAATTTAGTTTAGCACATCTCTGGGAAATATGGCCAATACTGTATTCTTTGTTTGTTTCAACACAATTGTAATATGGTTCATGTTTCAGGAACAACAAGCTGTAAATATTGTCCCCTGCCAGTATGTTTACAAATATGATTGATTACCTAAACCCATGATGCCACTATCAACATAGGCTGGTGATATCAGTCAACACTAGTGTCAGTTTCCTTTAGCTTGGCACATTTTTGTCCAGTACACATTATGCTGGCACACAGTAGATCAAGATATTCTCTGTTTGACTGTAACTTGTCCCATACCATACTCTCCTCCTGTTGTCTTTTTAACTGCTCCAGCATCGCCTGGAACTCCATCTCCGTCTGCAGCGCCTCCTCTATGGTGGCCTGATTCTGCTCATCGTAGGCCATGGCAACCACAGCCAGGATCAGATTCACCAGATAGAATGAGCCCAAGAAGATGACGAGGACGAAGAACATCATGTAGGGCTTTCCTGCTGTCCTGAGGGTCTGGAGACAAACACCCAGCAGAACTATGGTTACCTGCCGCTTACAAGCCTCAAAAAACCCTTCCTGCCCAAGCTCAATTGAGCCATGACTGTGTTCTGGTGAAACTACAACAGTTGATATGAATTCAAAAACTGACCAGCTCTGAGAGAAAGATAAAGACCTTGAGTCTCTTTAAAGAATACAGGCCCTTCTGAGAGATTCTGTGTGTCCTAATGAGAACTCATTGAGAAGAATATGATAGAGTGGATCTTTGGACATGAACCATGCAATGTTGTGTGTTCACATGCGAAGGTCATTTCCCCCATTGTTATCAGATCAGCCATTTGTCAACCACAGAATAGGCTGCGCTTTTACCAATAAAGTACTCAACTATAAGCTTTTTTTGCTTTGAGAACCTCTGTGTTATCCTTTTCATTACATACAAAACGGTTCCTCTCAAGTTAAACACACCTGTTCACTACAATAATGGGTTTGTACAAGGCATTGACAACAGCACTTGTACGAATAGCCTATATGAAAGCTATCCAAGACAAATGGATGCTCTCCGTATTATGTAGACCAGACCTAAACGTCATCAAAAGCACCAGAACAAACTGCACACAAAGCATCCTTTGAAATAACCTTCTCATATAAATGAGTCAGGAAGCTAGTCCACACACCTGCTGGTAGAGGCGCTCCCAGTAGTCCTGTGTCATCAGTCTGAACAGAGACAGGAAGGCCCAGCCAAACGTGTCAAAGCTCGTGTATCCGTAGTCTGGGTTCTTACCCACTGCTAAACACATATATCCCTCTGGGCAGAGCCTGGAACAGATTAATTTACAATTACTTCCTCTGTTAAATCCTGGGTCTCTGCACACACATGTGTATGAAACAGAGAGACAGGCTATATGGGCACAATGTATCAACCGGCGGGTTGTTGGAGTCTTACCCAGCACCACTGCTTGGGTCATTGCTTAATCCACACAGCAAGGCATCTTTTTCATTTGGTGCAAAGTAGAAGTTTTCTGGAAAAAATGCAGCAGAAGACAGGACTATAAAATGTATCCCTGTGGGAATTGTCACACACAGTTTTACAGCAAGAGATAATGCCTTAAAGAAAAATGTCTTTGGTGATACACAAAAACAAAACAAAAAAGACACCTATAAAGCCTTTAATACAGGCAGTTTGTACATGACGTTAAGGTCTGTGTACAAACATACACTTTGAGTCGTTTAACAAGACGTTCATGGCCAGAAAGCATCTGAAAAAATTATGACTGCAAACAATAGATAAACATAAGATGATCCACATCTGACATCATTGAAAGTACAATTACTTTCATATTTGCTCTGTATAACCCTGTTTTATTAGTTTTATTCAATCATAAATCCAAATGAATGTCTTTCAATCATGCTCACCTTTATTATCTGATATATTTTCCCCTAGACTTTCTATCAGGATTTTTGATTCGGTGTAATTGGAGGGGTTCGGCATTCTCACACATTTTTGCTTTAAATTGCCCATGAAGAGTTGCAGCCCGATCAGGGCAAAGACACTTAAGCAGAAGACGGTGAGAATCATGACGTCAGCCAGCTTCTTCACTGACTGTATGAGTGCTCCAACAATAGTCTTCAACCCTGTTGGATGAAATGGAGCAAGTTATACATAGCGGGTAAACTGCATTCCATTCAGGCTCTACAGGTGACCCTCTGACCAATGGACATGACAATACACTTCATAAATATCACTATCATCTCTTCATCATCCCATTAGAACAGGTTATATTACAGTCACGGGCAAAAATTGAAGACCACCTTTGAGAAAATTAGCTTTCTTCTTCTGAACGCAGCGTTTGCATCAGAAATTAAACTGATTGGATGAGGAACTTTTGTCTGTGACTGTTTATGTAAAATGTGAATTCAAAAATATGCTACAAAAGCGCAGAGAAGAAAGAGATGTATATCTAATAATTGAACTATATGATGAAAACTAGCTTAGATTAGAACCAGTGGGACAAATCACAAACATTGAACCAAAGCAAAGTGAGGGGAAGAAAAGAACTGAGCCCTACCCATGCAATCAAACATCCTGGCTGGCTTTGGATGCTCAGTACCTCATGCAAACAAAAGTCAATGCCATTCTCAAGGCTTAATATGTTAGTTAAGTAATAAAAAAATAGAGAAAAAATGAAGAAGAAAATTAGGGAGAATTTGAGAAGAAAAAAATAAACAGGTGATGAACCTTCTTCACTAAAAAAAAACACTTGTTTCTTGCTTTGGCTGTCTGTATATAACTGAACTAACGCTTTGTAGGTGGTGACTGGGGGGGGGGGGGGGGGGGGGCTGGTTAAGGCTGACTGGCTATTCTGTCACCCTTCAGCCTTTCACCTGACTCTCACCTGGGACGACTGATATAGTTTTGAGGGCTCGTAGTACCCTGAATGTTCTTAGTGCAGTCAGTTTGCCCAGGTCCACAAACCCTGTCACAAATCTGCGGGAAAGGGAAGGGAGGGAGGGGGGGTTGGAAGGGATACAGATGCAGTGGCATGAAGCACAGGCAGCAGTCAGAGGAGGAGACGAGGAGGAGAGCAGACACACAGACCGCAGGCCGCAGGCCGGGCAGCACACCATCTGTCTGCAGCCACTGCTTACCTGGGATTACTGAAATAGTTTTCAAAGCCCTCAATACTCTGAATGTGCGGAGAGCTGAAACTTTGCCTAGGTCTACAACCGCTGTTACATACCTGCAGAATCAAATTGCAGAGTTATAGGACGGTTAGAGACTCTAGAACAGCATGCACTTCCCAGACTTTCCATGCACAAAATATTCTACAGCTCTCGGTTCATTTTTAAACAATTAACATATTCTAAGACAAATGGCGACTTGAGCCTGCATACTTACGCCATGACAATAACACAGAAGTCCAACCAATTCCATGGGTCTCTTAGAAAGGTAAACCGGCCCACACAAAAGCCCCTTGCCAGAATTTTAACGAGGGATTCAAAAGTGTATATTCCTGTGAATGTCCACCTGCGACAATGCAAGAGAGTAGGCTATTGTGTGAGAAAACAACACACTGAAGACCTTATATGTTGATGGGTGAAATTATTGGAATGTATGAAATGCGTAAATTAAATACAGCTTTGACGTGGAATTGCTACACAGTGCACATGCAGGTTGTTTGAGAATACTTACTCCACATTCTTTGTCCAGTCTTTGTTTTTTTCTGCCTGGGTCATGAACCCACAGTTGGTCAAGATAGTGCACATGATCAGAAAACTAAACAATGTAAACCATCACAGTTAAGGAAAAGCATTCATAAGAAAATGAATATTCACGTTTTCAACAGCATTTGGCAGGCATCTCATTTCTGTTGTAAGCACTTTGGTCGACTTGTCGAAGAATTTTTCACATCACTGTAACATTCAATGTAAGTGGCATTTTGAAAAGGATATCGATGCACCAAAATTTTGATAGCTAATCTCCTAATAGGGTTGAAGGGGCTTAAAATAAACAAGGCAGGTTCGGCATTGAAGCGGAAGATCGTCTTCCCTTTGTTCAATACTATAAAGGTCTGCAAAGAAAGAAAGAGAAGGGTCAGAGGAAGATATGGTACAGACCCACATACACACACATTTGTGTGTGTGTGTGTGTGTGTGTGTGTGTGTGTGTGTGTGTGTGTGTGTGTGTGTGTGTGTGTGTGTGTGTGTCTGTGTGTGTGTGTGTATGTGTGTGTATGCAATGATAAAAATAACTTTTGGTTGTCCCATAATGAACTCATACAGAATAGCACTGCTTGCTTTGTTTGCAACAACTTTATAATTTCACACAGGAAGTAATTATCAGCATCCTGAATCAGATGATAATTACCACAGTAATGGGGAAAGGCAGGAAAAAAACACCAAAAGGACAGCTAGTAATTGTGCATCCAGTAGGCAATTATGCAACGAGTGACCAGCCACAATCGCTGCACCAGAGACCAATCCGCCATTAGTTAGGACAAATTGATCCGAGCCAGCTTCCTCTTGTGGACCAATCAAAAACCAACAATACTCACTTTTTGGTTGCTGTAAAAAGGGTCCATGTCCTCCAGAGGCGTGGACACCAGTTCTCGGGGTATGTCCCCGTATACGAAGGGCAGGGTTTTCCCCGCCTCCAGGTCTCCATTGGGTTTGGGGATGTTTGCCTCATCTTTGGCTCGCTTGTCTTTTGGCTTCTTTGGGCCTTCATCCTCAATGCGCTTCTTGATAGCGCTGAGTGACTCACGAGTAAACGGGCGGAAGCTGTCTGGTCCGGGTGGCAGAAGCAGCTGTGCCATGTTGTCATCATGCACCTTCAGCGAGTCTTACTAGCCTCCTGCATCAGAGAGGGCTGCGAAAGGGGAAACAGAAAGAAAAGAGAAAAAGAGAAAGAGAAAGAAAGAGGGAGTGAGGGCAATAGAGTAAAGAGAGATAGGGGAGGGGGGGGGGGAGTACTATATTTAGCTGCTGAAATATTGACTGGATGTCACTGGTTACAGAGGTATCTACTGAAAACAACTGCATGACTCTCTGGCTCCGGGATACCAACCTACTTTATTGCCTTTTTTTCAAGGTTTTTTCAGGCAAAACAAACATCACTGCCCACTGATTCTGCCACGTGCAGAAGGAAACCACCAGCTCTTAGCACTTCTAGTTTCGTGGTTCAGACTGAGAAATTCAGCCGTCATTTCTGAGCACAGACAGGCCATAGCGAAAATGAGGGAGACAGAGATGTTCTGCTGTAATTGCATCACTGGACAAATGGGTTTACTGAAACACTTACTGAGAATCTCAGTGGATTCAATTTCTCCACTGACAGCATTCTCAAGAAGCCCACCAGCAAATCGTGTTTCCACATGTACTATAGTCCTGCTGTCTGCTCAGGGCTATTTTCTAAAACAGAAGTAAATTCTTTCTTATTTTGAAAATTCCGATTTGATTTGTTGCACAGTCTATCTGATTTGTCTCTTACGTTGTAGAGCATACTTTATGAATGGCTCAAAGTAAGTCTTGGGAACACATAGAGGTATTTCCTAGAAAAGAAACACTTAAATTGTTTAAAATGGGATCAAGTCTTCAAGGCAGACAGAGACATTATAAGGAGGACACAATCCACTAAGGGCGAAATGAATGGCGGAATGGAGTCTGCAATGCAAAAGATGGCGGATCTGAAAGTGGAAGTCACGCCCTGTATTATAAAAAGCCAATCAGATTGTCGAAAAAGGCATAACTGATGTTTCACCTCACCTGAACATTTTGTTTATTTTAAATGTTACTATCGCAACAGCGGCACAGCAAAATGTAGCAAATGCACAGTAAACAAAGCAACCCAAACTTGTTTAGCCTTATTTTAGCGACTATGGAAACATGGTTTAGGCTGCCTTTGTCTGGTTTAAATGGTAATTCAAGTTATGTACTTTTAAAATCTCTCCCCATTCATTTAGATAGGAGCCTGATCTTGTTGCCTGAAATTGCCAAGATAGCTGGTAAGTGGCAAGAGTTGCCTATAAGGACCTTGAGGCAAAGCCTGCAATTTGGTTTCAGTTTCATGAAAGATTATTAATATTTAAGCTCAATAGGCAATCAAACTAGAAGTACCACATGAGTCTAGTCAGAATGTGCGAACTGGTAGGAATGAAAGGTTGAATGTCACTCCACCATGAAGGGTAATGGGCTGGGGTGATGCACTTCCTAGAGTCGAGCTTGCCATAGACATTTCCAAGCTTTTGCCCAAAATGTGTTTGGACCCTACCCCAATTGAGGGGGCCCTAGCCCGAGGGGCAATGCACGCCTAGGGACCGAACCGTATATTGTGTTTCAGACATGTGGGGCTACAAGCACACCAGGTTTCATGTGGATCGGTGAAGTCTAAGAATATGAAATCGTCGACCAAGAATTGGTGCCAAGAAAACTTTGACAACATGACCGCTTGCTAGAAAACGCCCTCATCTGTGATGGTTGACATTTCGAGAAACGGGATTTCCGTCCTGGTGCCGTTACATCATCAGACAGCAACAGGATACTGCTCCAAACACCGTGCTACATACATGTCACTGTGGCAAAATGGTATCCGAGTCACACCGAGAAACACCTCTACTTAATGCTCCCAATGTTTCGGCTCATTCCCTGAAACTTGAACTAAAAGGAAACTAAATCAAGAACTGGTTGCTGATTTTCTAGCATCTATGATGTTAAAACAAATAAATGTACAAAATGTCATATTTACCTCCCTAGGCAGAGTGTTGTCAATGGCTCAAATGCTTCCAGTATTTTATAATCATTTCAAAGATTGATTTGCCCGGGGAGTAGATGGAGCTAAAAAAATCCAATGCAACAAGCCAAAACACACATATCTCTGCTGTCAGCCAAACATCACCATGCGTAATCTGTCTCATTAGCTTTAAACCTCTTATGCTCATGTGCCCCCTTTTCTAAAAAAAAATGTCAAATGGAGGTAAAGTTGAAAACTAAAAAAAGCAACAAAATTGAATTATTTTCTAGGGACAATGTATGTACTAAGCATGAAGTGCCGGTATGAATTGGTGACATGCAGTTTCTTTGTCATACAACCGACTATGCTTAATTACAGGAAAACTCAATAACGTTTCTATCGTTAAGGGTACTCTTACCACAACCATATCTATGCATGCATATCTTGTGTACATAAAAGGATGACTGTGTCACACTTTTGGTAAGACCTTGGGCTGTCAGCTGTAGTGGTACAGTAAGCTGACAATAACATGCCACCTGCTCCTCCAAACCCAAACAATAACCTCAAAGCATCTATATGTCAGAAACAGTAATTGAGTAAAGGTATAGGTATAAGTTATTGTATTCCTTATTAAATATTTTGATATACGATTAAATTCAGTATTCAAGTTTTTCATCTGTACCCCACTCACTGCTACTGTCCATATTTCTGAACTGTCCACCACAATGATGGTGTTTTCTTGCACCAAAAGCATTTAAAAGGGACTGGGAAAGGCACATCCTACTGTATTACAGCAGAGCAGCTTGGTGTGGACATTTAAGTGAAAGTGAGAAGCCTTAATAGAGCACTTTACTGAGGATCTCTGACACACTCCCGTCCCTTTTGCTAATGGATTGAGTCACTGGTGTGCATTTGTGTCTCTTGCCAAGATGCCGTTTCTGTAAACACCTCTTTGACAAGGTTTTGACAGCTTTTCACCGTCAAAGAGATACAACAAGTCCTGCAGTTTTACTTTTCAGGCCCACTGTGACGTGTCACCTGTTGGTCGGTATCTCATGTTTAAATCATGATGTAAAGAGTGTCCCACATACAACATATCCAAGCCTCTGGTTTAATGGAGCCTTTGGTGACAGATATTTGGTTAAAAAAAAATCTGTCAGCAACCGATGTCTTTATTATAGGTAACCAAAAGTGACTGCCAACTAAAAGAATGTTTTTTTGGTTTAATTTACAAGAGGTGGATCAATGTATACAGTGATGCCCCCTGTTGTGACATCCTGATTGGGTTTGTACAACACAAATGAACATACCCATCTTAATAACCGACGGTACACTCCCGATCATAACGCTTCTCCAGATTTTTTTTTTTTTGCGTCTACCAGACGAAAGGGCGTTGACCAGATCTACTTGACTCACTTGACTTGTGGTAGAATGGTAAAATTGCACTTTCAATAAATGTCCTCTCGTCCAGTGTGTATGACGCTTTCAGCTAACTTTTAGTCTTGTAATCTCCAATACTAATACTTTAAGACTAGGGTTACTGTCATAATAGCAAATTGATAGCTACATTTTTCCAATACGAAGCTATATCTTTAAAAGACAATACTAGAATTATTTGAAAATATCAAGATGTAGCCCATGTGTCTGTTTTTTTATTGGCCAATTCAAAGTTTACAAAGCAGCATAGAAGAACTCTATCGAAGCACTCATCAAAACTCCTGGAGTCTACTTACCTGTAGATGACCATTTTTCTGATTAGACGTTTACAAAATGGTGGAATTTTATGATTATCTAACAATAATAAACGGTCATTTAAATGTCTCTAAACAATCTAAACTATCTAGTATGTGCAAGGTTTCTGTGTACTCAAGATAAAATGCAGCTTATCAATAAACTGTTGTATACCAACCTCAAATTTGCTCGGATTATTTGATGATACAGAAGGGGACTATAGGTAGCCTCTGGATCCCACCCAAGCATCCCAACTATGGATTACTCACCATGTTCAACCACAGCAGGTTGCTATAAACCGACGTAAAATGATGTTCAGCGAACACCCACTTAAGTCTTCTTTTTTTTCTTCACGCAGATAACGCTGATAAAACTTCAAGCAAAGTAATGTCAGAAAGAACTTCGATATCTACGAAGGTAGTGGACGAGAACACGGAGGATAGGAGCAGCGAGTTACCGAGCTGGAGTATACTTAGAGCGCAGCTATCAGCGCTTCCGGTGGTTCATCAATCAGTAGCTGTGATGACGCCCGATTCTCAGGGGACAGGAGTGGTGTGGTCCCGGCGTTTAGGCAGATGTGGAGATGAATATGAGCATGCACAATCTCAAACGAAAAGATCAGACATCCCCTTTCCACGGGGTGCACCTGCTGACGGTCCCAGTATCCAACACATAAACTTAAGTGCAGCTTGTTAAATCCGAGATTATCAGTGGATCTGTATGCATTTTTATTTTCCATTATATGCCGCTATATTTCTGTTCTGTTTATGAAATAACACCGAACCACAGCGGATCTGAGCTTCACAAATAAGTTTCCTGAACAAGACTGCCAAAAACAACAAGCAAAATGCCATCACTGTGTACGTAGTCTACAGCACACAGTCCAGTAAAACTAAAAGATGACCACCCCGAGCCATGTTATGGTCAGCTCTGTCCAGGTCAATTTGTTTGTATGCTTAAAGGGAGTTCTTATGGCACCTGGTGGTTACAGTGTGCATTGACGTCGACGAACAAAGGCAGACTTTGTGGTGTGTTCCTGCCAGCAGAACATTGTAGATAATAAACGTCTGACAACGTTTCAAGTGATGCATCTAAAATAAAGCAAACATGTCATAAATAAAACTAGACTGTCCCAGATTTATAAGGCATGATTGTGATGTTGTAATGCTGGTATGGAGATTAAAGAGCACTTAGTGGGACAACCTCTCTGGCCCAGACACATAATACAGTGAGGCAGGGAGGATATATCTCCAAGGAAACTTTCCCTGAGGTCATCCAGATGTCACAAGGTAGTTGCCTCTAAGCATGAAGGAATCTGCAATACCACACCTCCACCAGGTCTCACAGGCATGATTACTTTCTCTCCCATCCACACACACACAAACACACACACACACACACACACACACACACACACACACACACACACACACACACACACACACACACACACACACACACACACACACACACACACACACACACACACACACACGCACACACACAAAGAGAGAGGGAGAGAGAGAAAGAGGTTTTGCATGCATGTGTCTTAACCACCTAAACATTTACATATTAAAGGTTGGATTTACTCAGCTGCTCTACTCGAGTCACTCTGAGAGGTGAGGTGCTTCACATGCGGACCTTCAAAGACCATCAAAGGGGTTGATCTTTACGCATCAATATATTCAGTCAACTCAGTCATGGGTTTATTCTGTGACCGTTCTCCCACCTGTCGCTTACCAGCTTTCAACCTCATGCATCACCCTCCCCCACCCCCACCCCTACCCCTTTGAGCTCCAGAAACCCTTGAATGTCCCACTGACCACAAGGCCTGAGTTTCCAGACCCTGAGTTATCCTCCTGAATCACTGGCTTGGCAGTTATATGTCCAATCATTCTTAACATGCAATTTGGATTGTATCTCTAGAAGAAGCAACTCAACAGAGCCACAGGCGGAGCCAGGGCTGGAGCAACAGGCGGAGGCAGGGCCAGAGTCAGGCGGAGGCAGGGCCAGGGTCAGACGGTGGGAACACCACTGCACTAACGAGGGGAGACGGGAAGTAGTGAGCAAACATCAGTGAGTGGGCGGTGTTGCATGATGCAGTGGCTGCTAATGATCGTGGGGGCCATTTGTCTTGTGAGGCTGGAGGATGGTGGTGGTGGTGGTGGTGGTGATTTTGTCCTCTTAGTGCTGCAGATGATCTGTATCTGCATTTCATGAGGTGAACAGCGGATACAGCAGCCTAGCTTGACAGCGACTAATAAGTAGCAATTATAGTATGAGTATGACAGTCAGTATGAGACTGACAAAGTGACTCAATATTGGCAATTTTTAATAACATATTTGGGCCAGCTCTGTTGTTCCTCATTCATAAAATACAACATGTAAAATACAAACTGTAGGCCTATGGACCTGACACATTTTTGTCTTCATTAAAAATGTGATCCATTTTCATTTGTACACACTTATAATAGTAGAACTATTTGAACTGTAGGCAAATTAGGTTAGTAGGTTACGTGTGCTAGCATTCCTTCTCACAGGACACAAAGCTTCACTAATTGACCCCTGCCCTCCTGCCGTCCATTTGCACCCTCTGGCCATGTCAGGTGATCTGGTCTGAGTACTATAGCTAATTTACCATGACTCAATAAAAAGCATTGTCTTGGCAGCGTCTTTTCACAAACTAACACCTCAGGCTTCACACCAAATATTTTTTATCATGGCCAGTATAAAAGTGTCTCTGGGCAGCTTACAGCTAAAACACTATTATGCACTGCAATACTAATGCCCTTCATCTCCGGCCTTTTACCTACACAAAGAGTGTCTGTACTGGAAAATATCTTGGACTTAATTCGGGTTTGTGAATGCCTTATGTGTGTCAAATGCTGCTTATTTTTTGACTGGGCAAAGGGGTGTAATTCAGCGCGATTCATTCGTTCGGGCTGAGCTGCAATAAACTATCAGCAGACCAGACTGAGGAGAAAAAAAGGATCATGTGGTTGGATTGAGTTCACCCGGCGCGATCAGTGTGCACTGTGCTCCACGACACATTTAGAAACAGTAATGTGTGGCTTGGTATACGTGATTAGTTGAAGAAGGAGAGTAATGTTTTTTGAAATGGAGAATGGACACATCAACAAACGTGTCGGAGATCAACAGGTGGGTTTTTATTAATGCAGACGGGAGTGAAAGTTCCTCAGTTGTAGTGTCTTCAGGAGCAACTCATTACTTCTCTGTACATTTTGCCGTTTCAGATTGATAATGACAATGATCGAAAATCGCTTTTAACAACGCAAAAGGAAGATGCCGAATTAGGAACAAGCTCGATGACCTCGGCATCTTTCAATTTCATCAATTCGATCATCGGATCTGGAATTATAGGTGACTATGATTTTAAATTCCACTTCACACCAGAAGGAGCATCGACTGTGTCATGTTCAGAAAGTTAACAGTTCAAGTTGTCTACTTAAAAGGACACATTTTTAGTTTGTGTTGGTTAATATATAGCCTATGTTTGTATTTATATATAGTTTTCTTTTGCAGTGTGTAGATTAGTTGTCTGCTTTTGCGTTAACTGTTTAGCGTGCCCCTGGTGCTGGATCATATGACCTCTGAAAAAATGTAATTCCAGACAATGCCTCACTGGTCCACATATGCGATGTACACACAGCGGAAATGGTCTTAAAACAGCAGCACAAGCAGAAACAGGAAAACATGGAGATGTCTGGAAATCACCAGTTGCAATATGCAAGAAAAGACATGGGGAGGCACAAGCATGGCCCTCTTTTACACATCGCCAAATGTATCATATAATAGGCTTTGCTTTGAATGCAGGATTACCATATGCTCTGAACCAAGCTGGTTTACCACTTGGACTGCTGCTGCTTGTGGGTGTTGCCTTCATCACAGGTACTTTACACTTGAATTTCACTGTTTCAGAGGACTTCTATAGTAGAAAACATATAAGGTGCAAGTGCATTCACATGGATAATGGTCCTCAGGGGGATTTCAATCAGTCATGTACAATCTTGCACCATTTTTCTGCTCTCTCCTTTAACACCTGTCTGCTTCCCCCCCCAGATTACTCCATCATACTACTAATAAGAGGAGGCAATATCTCAGGCACACGCAGTTACCAGTCTTTAGTGTACAGCACATTTGGTTTCGCTGGATATTTGGTTCTCTCTGTGCTGCAGTTTCTATATCCTTTCATTGGTATGTCCATTACTTTGTGCTCACTAATTTATGTTACTGTGGAATATGTTTACATATGTGTTACATGTAATGTGAAATAGTTCAGAAGTTTTACGGTGAACAAACAACTCCCTTGCCATCGTGCTAATGAGATACAGAATGACAGAGATTGGAAAAATGTAATTTCAGTAACCGGTGTAATTTGTAATAATGAATACAATTTCATATGTTCCTACCCCTAGCTATGATCAGCTATAACATTATTGCAGGAGACACACTGACCAAAGTGTTTCTAATGATACCCGGAGGTTTGTTTTGACCTTTTCCTAATTTTCTGCTCAAAATTATGATATTTTTTAAATATAAGAGCTATAGTTTGTAATGGTTTTAAATGATAGAATAGCCCTCTCAGTAGTTCCATCTAATTGTATATTAATGTGTTATATTTGCAGTTGGCCCAGAGAGCGTGCTTGCAGAGCGACATTTTGTCATCTTAGCATGCACCATTTTCTTCACCCTTCCACTGTCTCTTTATCGTGACATTGCGAAGTTGGGAAAGGTATTCATTACTTCCTCAACATCATATCCTGAAGGTGTCAAAGTCAGCTGCAAGCAGTCTGCCCTCAAATCTGATGCAATGCTACAGTACTGTGATTCTGTGTTTGCAGGTATCCTTGATTTCCATGGTGTTGACTTTTGCTATCCTCATCACGGTCATCATCAGAGCAGCTACTCTTGGACCACAGATGTATGACATTGTGTTGCCATATGAAATCTCTTTTTGTTTCACCTCTTTGCTCACACACTCACTCTTCTCCATCTCTAGCTCTCTTTCCGATTGGCCATGCATTGCCTTTTCCTTTTTTTCCAGTCTCTTCAATACTTGTCATTTCTCGTACTGTTACACTACAATTATTTTACATGTATGTTGTTGTATTTAGAGAAAGTATACAACTGTATATGTTATCGTTCCATAATTTAGCCATGTGACAGCTTTCACATCTGAGGAAACCCATAGTGTACTTCTTCATGTGTTTGTCTATATAGTCCCCCTACAGAGGAAGCTTGGTCATTTGCACGGTGGAATGCCATCCAGGCCGTTGGTGTCATGTCTTTTGGTGATGACTCACTGTGATTTGTCAGGTATACTACTGAACATTTTTCACACTAACTCACTTAACACAACCAAAAATCAAACGTGTGTGTGTGTGTGTGTGTGTGTGTCCCTGTGTTCCAGCCTTCATCTGCCATCACAACAGCTTCCTGATCTATGGATCCCTACGAGAGCCCACACTAAGCAACTGGTCACGTGTCACCCACATGTCAGTGGGCTTTGCCTTCCTGGTCAGTGCTGCGTTTGCTGTGGCCGGCTACATCACCTTCACAGGGTACACACAAGGTACACACTGATTCCTGTATGGACATCGGAAGTGTGAACATGTGATACAGGTTTGGTTTGATTTGATTTGATTTTATTCGGATCCCCATTAGCTGATGCCAAAGACACCAGTTACTCTTCCTGGGGTCCACACAAGAAAACAACGTACCAAACAACAGATAAAAAAAAGGAAAAGCATATAACAAAGAAGAAATCAACATACAGACACCAGATAAAAGAAAGGAAAAAGAAAAAAAGAAAAAAAAAAAAAAAAAACATATGCTATCTCATTTTGTCTTACAGGGGACCTATTTGAAAACTACTGCAGAAATGATCAGCTTGCTACATTTGGCCGCTTCTGCTACGGGATCAGTATTGTGACCACTTTTCCTCTAGAGTGCTTTGTGACACGAGAGGTATGGTTTTATGTGTACAGTTTATTCGTAAAATCTGTCAAAAGACTGACAGAGAGAGTTAAACAAGTTAAACAAGTCCTGTCATTATTGTTATCATGCTCAGTTTCTCTTTCATTATCACTGATTAGCATTTCAAATTGAATGAGTGCTATGAATTTAAACAATGATTAAATTATGATAAAAATCTACTTTGTCCTATATTTCACAGGTGGTGTCAAATGTATTTTTCAAAGGGATTCTCTCCAACACTGCCCATGTTATGGTCACATTCCTTATAGTATCTGCGTGTACTGCAATGTCCCTGGGCTTTGAATGCCTTGGTGTTGTTCTGGAATTAAATGTAAGTTTGATATGTCTTGTACAGTTTTATACAGTTTGTCTATTGAATACATACAATTCACATACATACATTAAAAAATATTACGACTTTTAGGCAAAGTTAACGTTTGGGCTTGTAAGAGAATACAGAGAGTGGTGAGAGATCACTTTGTGGTCCACCTTACCACTGTAGTATTCTGGGAAAGGATCTGCACCTTTGACAGTGAGGTGTTGTCTGTATCAGTGTGTGGGCTCCAAAACAAGTTACATAGACAAAAATCAAGGACGGAGCTCGCTTTCAAAAAAGTACCTTGAAAACCGAGTTTTTTGTCCAAAAGTGGTTTATTGGCCTCACCACCACTTCACCATCACTGTAAAACTTCACCACTGTAAAATTTGAATGCAACTATTTTAATTTAGATTTTAGTTGAGAGAGATTTGATTTGCTCAACCCCTCTCTCTTTCTCTCTCCCTTCCAAATTGTTATCTCTCCTGCAGGGAGTCTTAAGTGCCACCCCTCTGATATTCATCATTCCATCAGCATGTTTCTTGAAGTTGTCATCAGGCCGCTGGTTTCAGGGAGAGAACATCATCCCCTGCATCATCCTGATAGCTGGGGTCTTTGTTATGATCACCGGCCTATTCCTGACAGTATTCTATCCCCAGGATTGCTCTCACGGGGCAGAGATGTTCTACTGCAATACTTCAAACATGTCTGTTATCTCGACCACCGCACCTCCATTACTGCCAGTGCAGAATTCAACGCCAGTGCAGAATTCCATCTTTGACATTTGATAAATATGATTGTTCATCTAAAGTTACATTTTTGTTGTTGTTTGTGTTGCATTTTGTACCACTCAAACTGTATTATTTTGTTGGAATAAAACGTTTCCATTTTAAATTGGTCTCTGATTCTTGTGGGTTGGGCTAAATCAGCAAAAATAATGAATATGATGAATTTACAGCAACAGAGAACAGTGAATGCCGGTTAAAATTATACCATCTACCACGGGATGGCGCTGTTTTTTACGCTGGTGTGCACGATTTGCCCGATATGCGTCTAATATGGCAGTGAAAATACTGACTTTTTTGTGGCAGATTTTAAAAGATCCATTTGTTTTAACACAGACTGTTTCCTCAGTCATTCTGCGCGAAAAATCAAACGGCACTTCTAAGAGTGACATATAGCCTACACAATAACAAACGGAAGTAGAGCTTGTAAAATTACAAGACAACGGTACAATTAAGGATAATTAGCACTGTAATATCGTTGACAGACGTTGAAAAGCCATTCACTTAACATTTATCCCTTCAGCTCTCTAACACTCGTTGACTGCAGCTTTTCACTGAAAAGCCTATTAGGGGACCGACTGTTTCATGCAATTTGCAATGTATTGTTTGGGTGTCTATTTCACCTTTTTTTGCATTCTCATCCGATTTTGTATTTGCCTGAATAGATAGCAGATCAACTCCGTTGTGTTGGGAGTGCCTTCAGGACGGTTTTGTGGTTCTGCTCACCGTGAAGTGGGAGGGTAGGGGGATTGGCAGTGATTCGTACCATCGTGTCATGACTTGAAAATGTAGTCTGCTGTTGCCTCCTTTAAAGAACGAGTTGTGCGGGCGGTCGCCTGAAACAGTGAACCAACTGTTATGGGGAGCTAGGCGTTGAAAAAAATGTTCCAGAATTTTAAACCGCGAGAAGAAGTCGGATATATGTAATGTATAGGTTAAGCGTATACAAGCTGTATCTCAGCAAAACGGTATGCCCTCAATTGTTGGAGAGTTAAAGAGCTGTTTTGGTTCTTCACTTTTCTTTCCAAATCAAGACTGATGACAGTAGATAACTGTGGTAAGGACCTAGGGCAGGCGTGGTAAGTGACTTTCTTGCACATCAAATAAACGATATGCCAATTTTCTTTTTCCGATAACCGTTCTTGTCTTATGAATATAATATTTCCCGTAGCGTTAAGAATGTATTGATAGAAACTATGACCTCACTGACAATAGTTACAGATGTACCCTCTCACAGACAGTGAGAGTAGTGCGAGAAGACATATTTTCTCGGTGTATTCAACTCGATAACACAGCACTATGAACTTTTTTTTTCCAGTCGGGTAGACGTCGTCAACAGAGGTATGGATGACCATGGATGTCAAAGTACCCCTCATCATCGCACAAGGTATTAACATCAACGTAATTTCAGCAGGCAAGGTTTGACAGAATCTTGTCAGAAAAAATTGTGCATGTTAAGTCCTTAACAGATAATGTCTTTAGATGGCTAAGGAACCAATCATGATGAATGATAGTGAGCAGAATAGTGAGACAGTGACAATTGTCACATTCACATTCATCTCTTTCATTTCTTAGATATTTCAGAGGACAAATAAATACTAATTATTGCAAGTTTTATTTAATCTGCCTGTCACCTCTCTCTACATTACAAATCCCACACCTCCTCTACAGACCCAGGCTCTATTTCGAAAGAATGCACTGTTTTCTCTATGTGTTCATGCTAATTAAGGGCAGGGCTGCAGACAACCCATTTATTTCAAAAGAAGATTGCAATGCGGTGACACAACCAGAATTCTTGAGAAATGGGTGTAACTAATTCAGTTGGATATTTGAGAGCAGGACCGGTTGTGTAAACTGTATCAATCAGTGGAAATACTGAGGCTCAGTCATATCTTAAAGGTGTTGCAGTATCTGAAATATAACACAGCTGAATGTCATGTGGAGGGGGGAGGTCACACTACTGTGTGTCCCTCTGGTTTAGTAGCCAGGGCCACTGCTTCCTGAGAGCAGCACTGTCTAATAGAGTTTTTAGGGGTAATTAAAGTCATAGTTGTTTCAGACGTTGCTGCGACCTCTGAACTCCACTCATTTCCTGCCTCCATAGCAGCACTGAGAAAGAGCCTTGACCACATGTGGGGGTCATGGGAAATGCGGTAAGGGGGGAAAAAAACAAACAGAGCAACATGGAGGATGCGCACTGCCCAGGCCCACGGTCAGGAAATGCCAGTAGTCATACAACTGCAGGATTGCATAAGGGTTTTGATTCAAACCGAAGAGCGTCTCTGTCGGCCAGCCTTTCCGCATTTCAGCAAATGCCAAGTGTTAACATGGCGGCATCATTACCAATTTGTACGATGATGTTCTATTCATTAGAGCCAGCAGAGCCTCTCATGCATGGATGAAAAGCAAGTCAGAAACATCAAAGAGGTGCTGTAATTGGGATGTCTTGTCCAGGGCCAGACATTTGGAAATGCAACTCCTATTCCAGGGAAGTTAAGCGATCAACCTTAAGGTGAAGGGACAGTCCCATCCCTGCCTTCATTTCTTCCCACTCAGTATTACTGTCAAATCTGATCTCTGTAAAAGTATTATGGATTTGGAGATGATGGAAACTCCCATTCCGTAGGTGCACGATCAGTTGCCGGGGGGATGATGTCAGTTGACAGGCCTCCAATAGCTGGAAGCGCACGCTCTTAAAAGTTTTTGGAGTGTGTTTTCCACCGGCGGCTTTTGGAGCCATTATAGCATGACTGCTCAGTGCTTTGGCAGGGCAGGGGAGTTGCTCCTTTGCCTTTTTTGTGATTTTAATTAGAGGCGAGATGGAGTATTTGAAAGTCGTTTCCAGTGGAGCTCCGCCATAGAAAAAAAAAGAAAATGGTCTGCTTTAAACTTTGAGCTATTTCATCGTATTATCAGCGGCGTTGTTGAAGAGCTACTATGGTGCAGTGCAAGGGCGACCTTCAATGGCGAAAGAGCGTTGTGTAACTCGGGCAGATGATTTGGGGTTGTCTGGCTCCGGGGAGGAGCAGACAACCTCAGCGCTGGCCTGTGGTGTAATTACCACGGGGGAAATAAAAACACGTCTCTTCACAGTCTGTCACATCTGGGTGGTGGCACGTGTTTCATATTTGTGTGTGGTTTCTGTCTTACCTCATGCCAGTCTGTGCCACAACCTCAGAGAAGCTCACCCACTCTTCACGTCCAGCGCCATATGGAGGAACAGGCTAGACGTATAACAAATGTATAACCGCCTACATTGTGACAGTGCATTTTAAAAGCGGGACAGTAAACTTATGGCAGTCTCGTCTGTGGCGCCCACATCACTGAATCTCGTAATAAAATCTCCTTTATATCACAACAGCTGCTCCTTTGTTGCCTTCACATCTGGCTTCTGCATTCTGTGCTTTGTGATTATACATTCTATTGAGCAGTATAGCAAAGTGTTGAGTTTTGACTCATCCATGGTGTCTTTGTGAAGAGTTGTACCTCCCCTAAATTATCATCGTACAAGTGACACACCCTCTCTACCTTTGGCTATGGGCCTAACATGGCAGGTTTTCCTTGGGGGGAATGTGGAATCAGTTAAAGGCTTTGGAATCAACAGATGTTTCCATTCTTTTTCTCTCACTCTGTCTCTTGAATCCATTCTCTGGGTTTTAGTATCTCACCCTGACTTCTAGACACACACACACGCAAACGCACGCACACACACACACACACACACACACACACACACACACACACACACACACACACAAAAAACACACACACACACACAGTGTGTACAGTGTACACACCACAGCTGTGTTTTCTAATCCAGTGATGAGAGCTATGGCTAAAGGAGAACAATCTCCATGAAGAACTCCATGAACGAAACTCACAACACAGGCAAAATGAGCAAGCTGCTTCACAACTCCGTGGCCCTTCTGTTTTAGGCTAATATCTGAGTTTCATAATGTGGGTTGTGACATAAATTCTAAGCACTTTCAGAAGTACTGCCAGAGTAGACTCACCACTTGACAACAGTGTTGCAGTCATTGGTGGGTAGGGCTGTGGAGTGCTGTGTCTCTCTTTACCTTTGTCTGTTGTTGTTGTAGTAACCCTTTCTCTGCCAGGCGTCTTCACCCTAACCGAGGGATGACTAACATGCTAGGCACACACTGGATTGCCTTCCACCTATACCCACGCCTGCTCCCCTCCATAGCAACTGCCCTAAAGTAAGAGGCAGGGAGAGGAGAGAGAATAACTAAATGAGGTCAGAAGGAAAACAACATTTTGTTGGAACAAAAATATAATTGAAACGGAGGACAGGCGTGTATTCGCGCAGTCCCGTCGTGTCTGGAGAATACAGGGCCTTTTATGTATTTGTGCTTTATGCCTGAGAGGGCCAAAACAGACTTTGTGGCAAGCATCCAGATCGCTGAATAATGGATTGTCTTTGTCGCCCTTTTTCGGGGCCAAAGCGATGACCGTAAAGGCAACCGGGTGCTGATTGTTCAGGGTCTGAACAAAAAACTGAAGTCCTCTCTGCCAAGGGTAATTAGTTTGGTATATCTCTGTGAGATGCCCTTTGGCTGTGCTATGACAGGGGGAGATGGAGCACAGTCAGTCCCCATAGGTGGGCTCATGTCTTCCTTTGCCTTGTCTCCACATACCCAAATAATTGGCAGGCTGTGTTTCTTCGTCCTGTCGTTCACTGACATTTTGCTAATAGCTTTCACATTGAAACTTACCTGTAACGTAGTACAGGTGAAGTACGTGATGACCTCAGGGAAAGGAGTCCTGAAAGTCATTTCTTTTGTCATATCCACCACATGTATTGTTGATTCAGGGTTGACTGTGCATGTAAATTAATGTGTATTTAGACATTGTGGTAGTAATATATAACAGTAATATTGGTCATTCTTGTGAGACAAATGACTTGGGGGCATAAGAAAACAAACTGAGTGATAACTGAGTAGCTAAACAGGGCTCATTTTCAAACTTGAGTCCAAAATGAACACAGGGCCATGCACATAGCTGACAGTGTTATTTATTGCAGCAATAATGTAATTCACATTACCAACAGTGTATACAATAACTCTTGGAGCCACTGGAATGGTCTCTTCATCACGCTGACGAGATCTGATATTTAACACAGGGGGATGATTGTTCCCAATAAGCAGTTCTTAACTCAAGTTTGTTTCCTGGATTTCCCATCTATGATCTGTGTAATCCAGTTGGGGGCTTGGTACTTTGGCCCAGATGGCAGCGTTGCGGTGGGAGGGGGAGGGATTTGCACGTTGCACCATGTGTTAAAAAGACAGGCAGTCCGAGTAGGGAGCAGGAGACAGCAGATTACTCAGACGGCTCCCGGAGGCCTGCCCTTACTCCATACGGCGCACTGCACTAACCGTGCAACACGGCACGATGGGGGAGACATGTCCATATGAAAAGTTTATTGCATTAAATAACAATTTCCTTTGTTTTCTCAACCCGAAGGATGGACTTTAAATCCGGCGAGCTTGTGTGTGGGTGCACATGGCGGTAGCGTTGGTGCCTGTGAAACACTAGATGGCGCTATCACAAGAGCCAAAGTGACACAGGGACCACTCCACTCGAACACTGTGCTCTTTGTGCCTGTGATCTTGCATATGTTGCCCTGCGCTGTGTGTTGAGCAGCCCACAAAAACATATCTGACACATTCGCCACAGAGGCAAGCCCACCTCCCACCTATGTAGTGACACAGCCACTGCTTTCATCTCAATTGAAAGACGTCTTTAAACAAGGGCCAAAATGGAACTCGGTGCCACGAGGTGAGAGTCGACGTGAATGCCGTTCTTTCACAGCCCCGAAGTCTCCGATGTGGACACTTGAATATATTTGCACACACAATTCCGGATTAATTCATTCAAATCCTATGCACAGTCGCGGGGGTTCCAGCCATACGTTTGCGTACTTGGCATAAAATGTGCCTAGTCGCTTCTGGGCACGCCGTTACAGTGTGCTGAAAGAGCTGTTTAATGAAAAGTTCAAAGGCAAGCAGAAATCAAGGGGATCGCAGTGATGTTGCATTATTAAAGTCTTGGAATTCCTTGCCATGGAGCGACCCCGGTGGAAGTTACTGTGCATGTGATCCGTGAGCAGGGGAAACACAGGCAGGTCTGGCACATGCTCCTGCAAGGACAATGTGCCATTGTCTCGCAAGAATGGATGCAGTGTAAGAGATATAATTGTGACTCAAGGGGAAACACTGTTTTTCTCCAGTCATTCTATGTAAATATTGCCTCTTCAGTTAAACTGAAACACACACGCGCCTTGACTTTTATAAGGTGAAGCACTCCAGGACATTTACCGCACAAGGTTTTAATGAGTTGAAGCACTGTAATTGGTCATTTCTGATTTTGTTGTCCTTATCAGGTAAGGAACATGATATTCTTGTAAAATTCCTTATTGGAGTTCTTTCCTGCGTGCTTATCTCAGTGTTTGGCAGATATTGAGACTGCTCACGGGAGAGAGACTGGACTGGAAGCATGTGCAGGCCTTGACTCTGCCTTTCTGAGTTCACTGGGAACATCGTCGGTGTTTCCCTGCGTGTTTGGACCTGAGGCATCCACAAGCTGTGCCGCTTTCATCCGTGGCCTTGCCAGCCCCGGGGGTCATATTCAGGGCGAGGAGCGATCACCCACGGCGGTCTTAAATCTGCCTGTTGTGAGCAATCTCCCACGGCCTCATTCCTGTCTGCGCGGCGCTCGGGGGGGAACTCCTTGCTGTGCCGCATCGAGCCATGGACTGTAAAGGCCTGTTTGTTTACTGTGCGCATGTGCACGCCGCCTTCCATACGTCTTGTCTCGCCGCCCCCCTCGGCGTTCCTCTGTGTTATCAGAATGAGCCGATTTATATCAGCACCATTATGTGAGTGTTTCTGAGGCTTGTGATCTCCTCGAGATGGCTATCAAAGGCACTTCCCAAGGGTGCAAAAAATAACTGCTGAGAACGAGTTGGGAGCCAGCATAGTGGTGTGCTGTGGGAGAAAAAGTGTTTTGTTTTGCCACACATAATAGGGGCTACGGAGAGGAAATAGGGAGTTCACATAGAGAGCCGCTGTGTTCTTTCCCTTTTTTTCCTCTCGCTCTCCCTCCCTCCCTCTCTCTTTCCATCCCACACAGGCTTGAGAAGTAATGGCCTTTCCAGGCCTTCTCTAAACAGCTTATGTTTACTGTGAGTGACCTCTCTTACCAAATTACCAGCTGTGTCCCTGGTCCTGTGTTTTGTCTTTCCACAGGGATTACCCCCCTCCCTCACTTTGCCTCCCCATCCCGTCTTCCCCAAAACTGCCACCACCCCCTGCTGCACTATCAGCCCCAGCCCTTCCCCCAGTACAAATCCCCGCCCACTTCACCCTCCAAACACAAGTCCTCTCCCTATCATCTGATAGCAGACTTTCTCAATCGAATGCTGGCTTGTTCATGACCAAAAATAGAAAAGGACCTTTGAATTACCCACAGACCATCTCTACACATACACATACACAAATGTGTGTGTAAAATTGTCAAAGTTCCTCTTCCATTTATGTTGAATTAGTTGTACTTTTGGCACGTTCTTGGCAGCTGCGGAAAATAACTTTCAGCGCTGCATTTAGCGAAACTGCGTGTTTTTACAAGTCGAGAAGATCAACATTCACATCCATTCACTCTGGGCAGGGCTTGCCTGCTTTCAGGGGAAGGAGATGAGGGGGGGCATAAGTGTAAGCCAGTCTGCCGATCGGGTAGCTGTTTGTTCTTATTGTAAGGCATAGGATATTTGAGTGACTTATGGTTCACCCACATTCCAAGGTCACAACTTCCTGCTTTTTTATCACAAATACTCAATGGTCCCCCAGTGAAAACGGAAAAAAATGTAGTTTCCATTACATCAACTTCCATTCAAAAATGTTGGCAGTGTATTATGAGGACTTTGGAGGGAGGAGAAAAGGTCACCTGGAAGCTTGGCTTTCTCTCTGGTCATGTTTGAACCAGTGTCTTTGTTCAGTGGTGGTGAGTTGCACTTAAAGGTGCAGTCAGCGATTTGAATCCTACACAGTTTCTGTCAAATTCAGTAAATTGCTCTTCACGGTCCTCTAGCTGTCAGTTCAGTGTTTGTGCTCCAAAAAACTCTGCTGTTCATACACAGTCCTGTTGCTGTAAATGGGAAACAAAACATAGCAGCTGTGACGTGCCATACTCAATCCCAGTCAGTCAACACGATGCTTCGGGAGTTGCTGAGCTCAAATATCAACAACCTTTCGCAAAACCAAAACTGAATTGTAGACTGCGTCTTTAAAACTATGAGTGGAATTTCAGGTGGCCTCCCGTGGGGATTGTTTTCTGTAATGGAGGCCCTTCAAGCATAATACACCCTTGGTTGAGAGTTTGTATCATTTGGAAGGTTACAGCCAATAGCTTGTTGTGCCAACTGAGTGTAATGAAACTCTGACTCTCATATCCCATCAGTCAACACAAATCAGAGAATCGATCATGCTCAAATATAAGACCATTTCTTTGAGAATGTCAACTAATGCTTTGAGATAGCCTTAAAGGAAGGCTAATAGTGACATTATGTTCAGTGTTTCTCACAGGTCTGAAAGGAAAACTTGTTGTAGTAGCCGGTGGAAAGGTCTGGCATTACCTGCCAGCACAATTTTGATTTATTGAATATTTCTATTAATTTCACTACATATATTTAACAGATCCAACCCCCAACCCTCCCGTCCATCTACCTACATAGGAAGAGTAAGACAATATAAAAAAACACAAGAATAAAACTCTCTTAAGTGTGTACAAAGATGGCACTGTTTATAACTATGCTGCTTGGTCTACCTGCACCTGCCTCTACCACACTGGGACCTGTTGCTGCTGCCTTTCCCTCAGCACCCTCACTGATGGTGCCAGTAGCTTCACTGACTGGCTGGAAATGAGAACAAGCTTAAATCTAGTTGGTCTCTGCATTTTGTCTCTCGGTTGACAGCATTGTAATTTCACATCAAATCAACGTACACACGTAATTATTGAGGCTTATGCGTTTATTTATTGCCCTTGTACGCTAAATGCTATTGTTGGCTAAATTACCTGTGGTGCTACGCATCTCTGTTCTTCATCCTCACACCATACTCTCTTAAAATATTTACTGCTGAGTGAATGCATGCACAATTAGTAGCCTAACCTTACCTAAAGTTAGTCTGTGTCTTTCTAACCGCCATAGCCTGAAAAGAAACAAATTATAATCATCCTTAAATTTAACCAAGACAAATGTGCTTCATATTGCTCAATGGTCAAGTTACGTGTGCTGAATACTCTGTTTGGTCTTGTATCTACCAACGGAGCATAGTTGGTGCTTTCTTTCATAGAATTCAAAGATACTACCAAAGTCAGAGAATGATTAACAGCCGTTAATACACCTGGGCAACTCGCCGAAGTACAGTATGTATGGGATAGCCAATTCATGTAATGATATGAAAGTGATGGATCTGATCAGATATGGCATGTGTATGTCACGTTAGTCATATGTACACAAGACCCATAATCAGAAGCTCAAAGTGATGAAAAGACACAGTTTGTTTTGCCATCTTACATAGAGCTACTGCACTCTGGTGTGAATAGTCCACATGCTATGGTTTCTGTCTCAACTGACCAGCAAGTTCCTTAGAGCCAGTGTCTGCCGGATACAGATACCATTAGAGCTGCTGAGGTCTTGGGCAGCTCCTCCATCCATGGCAGTCTATATATCATCCCTCTGACCCTAAACCTACCCTAATGAGCCACAGACTGCCCGAGAACACGGCTAACCGAGGGAAGACTCTCCCCTGCTTGTATGGGCAGCACACCTCTTTTTAAAAGAAACATCCTGGGTCTAAAACAGTCTGTCTTGAGCAGTGAGATTAAATATTTAAACAGACTCTATCTATAGTGGGAGTGTTTGAGCCAGGAATGCTAAAGATTCTTGCAGCCCCAAAGGCTGAGCGTGAGGTTAGTCATGCTATCCTATATCACCGCTTAGCAAAGCGCAACACAATTTTACACCAAGATTGTTCTTGTTTTCAAGTGGAATAGCAGGGTTTTTCTGTAACCAGTCTTGTAGATTGTGTTAGAGTGGCGTGCCTACTGTGTACTGATTGTATGGCTGTATGGTTGCATCTTTGCACAAAGTTAAGAGGATCACAGTCAGCCAATAGCCAATCAGCAAGGTATTGGTGAGTGGGCTATAGCCTTATCACTTTTCCTGTTTGTGTCAGGCCGGCCAGAGGATGAGTCAGCGGCACGACAGTCACATGTCAATGGCCGGAGAAGTCACATCATCTTTGACACAGAGCTCATGAGATTAAAGGCTATGTACAGGAAAAAAACTAACACGCCTTGTTTGCCACCGTCAGTGTATATTTTAATTTGCAGCTACAAGTTTGAGCTTGTGGGACTTGGTAGAAATGTGTATATATGCTGTGCTCAAAGGGTAGATTTTAACCAATCCAGCCTTTCAAGTTGGCAACCCTCAGGTGTCTCGCCCTCTAAAATACAGTGGTGTTGAGAGAGCAGCATTTTTTGATAATGACAAAGTAAACACAGATGGAGAGTTGCAAAACCTGATTTAATCAGCCTAATCAGCCACCGAGTATGTGGGGCAGACAGATAGGCAGATCAGAATTCAATCAGGCAGAGCATACAATGAAGATAAATGGAGGAACGCAGATAAGGGAGCAATACATGCATGTTAGTTTGGGGCTATGTCTGTTTAATCAATCTGCCCTCACATTGTTAGCTGTCAGCAGAGAGAGAGAGAGAGAGAGAGAGAGAGAGAGAGAGAAAGAGAGAAAGAGAGAGAGAGAGAGAGAGAGAGAGAGAGAGAGAAGAGAGAGAGAGAGAGAGAGAGAGAGAGAAGAGAGAGAGAGAGAGAGAGAGAAAGAGAGAGAGAGAGCAAAGCTGATTACTGTCCTGCTTACAATTGGCCAGAGTTCACGCTGAGTCGAGCCACACGGATACACCACCACCACTCCAAAGAGAGGGGTTTTTTTCCGCCCTGTCGGATCTCCGAACAGAGCCGAGGGGCGCTGTGCAGGGATATAAATAAGGAACCAGCTTTTCTGATGTCACGGTTCTGGGTGGGGCCTAAAGGTAGGCTGTCCACTCTATAGTAGCGGCTTCTTGCTCTCTCACCCTCTCTCCCTCTTTGCTGATTTGTGTTTGTGTGTGTGTGTGTGTTTGCATGTGTGCGTGGGACATGACTGGTATTTAGCAGCTGAAGTGTCAACCGGGAATCCAGGAGGTAAGAGCACAAAGATGACTACTGGAAATATGGTTAATTTAGTGGGGAGGATGGGACTGTATGAGAGTAGTTTGCCCTCACCTGTGCAGTGTCTTTTATTGTGTGTGAGGACAGGTATAGTAATTACAGTAAGAGGCAGCATGGTTTGGCCTGTAATCCGGTGTTGGAAATGCTGAACTGTCCTCCTGATACCTGGTGTGCTGCAATCTGCACTGTGCTGCCTCTGGCATACTTAGCTTTGCCAAGCACAATAAGCCTGCTGTTTTGGTTAATGCTCTGTGGTCATTGCACCCAAAGGTGATATCTAACCGTGCCAACATTTTCATTTATGCTGTTCATATCCTCTCCTTCGTATTTGTAATGTCAGGTTCAGGCATGTTTGATTGTGGGTCAATACTAAAGATATTAAATTCCGAAGTACTCTGTCTTTATATAATAAATAGTTTAGATGGCTTAGAGGTTATTTCTGGATAAGTAGGACAACTGTACACACATTTTTGTAGTTCCTCTCATTCATTGTTGCTCGGGAAAAGCCTTTCTATTGGTTCGTTTTCTTTGGCACTAATGAATTGAGGACGGCCAACAACGCTGCTTATTTCTCTGAAGTTTTTGTCGTAGTGGTGGGCATTGTTGAAGCGGGCTTAAAATACACTGGGTGTTGTCCACTCCGGAGCAGGAAGGTGTCTTAGCATATTGTTTCAGCGCCTTGCACATTATCCCACCTTTTCCCTGTGGGCGAGTCAGTCGTTGGAGGGCCCTGAGAGTGCAATGTTCTGACCCTCAGCCAGTGAAAGTGCCGTGTGCAAACTTTTCCATTCGCCTCGTCCCTACTTTTCCTTCAATTATCCACCTGCACACGTTTAAATCTGCCGACCGCGACCCTGATCTTGAATCCTCATCTGAAGTCATTCCCTACGTTATGACTGAGAAATGCATTGGAAAGAACGCAGCGCAACTGTCCTTCACTGGAAGACACATTCCAGTTGTAGTAATGTGTGTCGGAATGTCAGGAATTCCAATGGACCTTGTGGCTCAATTCGATCAGCATGCCCAATGTTCTTTTTTTTTCTTTTTCTTGAGGCATTGTGTTCAGACTTGACTTTGGTCTGGTGGCCCTATTAGGACTTTAATTAAGTGCTTGTCGTCTTAAGCTAGCTATGTGCTTTGTCATCAGATGCTGGAACAGCCCCCTAAACATTATTTACATGGCTAGAACTCCTTCTGAACAATGGCGGACTTATAACAACAGCTGCTCAGCAGTAGGAGTCAAACTCGGCTCACATTCTGCAGGCCTTATTAAACTTGCTCTGCGGAGGGGTCTAATAACTTCTGAGCTGCCTTGAGACATGTTGAATGTTTTAATATCCACTGAATCGTGATGTGTCTGTGAGGGTGCATTTTGCTCCAGGACATGTGGATCTGTCCTTTTTATCAGTTTCACTGAATCCAGGAGGAATGTGTCCATTTGCACAACATAAGAGGGCCAAAACTAACACTGCAGAGTTGAACGTTTTAATCTGCCTGAAGGCTCGACTCAAGCAAAGGGTTAAGCTTGTGTGTCTCATTCTTACTTCATCTGCGATGTTCATCTGCGATGAAGATGAGGAGTTCAACTTGGAAAGAACCCTTTTGGACTGTTATGTCAGAGTCCTGAAAAAGGCCCACTGATCTTGTTTGACTATGGCTTACTGATGTATGTCTTTATCCAATTTAGATTTGTGTGACAACATAATGCAGGCACCAGTGCTCGAGACATAAATTTCCCCCTGATATTTGACACAGCAATTTCAATCGCAGCACGCACAGACACCGCTGTACTGCGGCGCAGTCTCATCTGTGTCTTTTTAGCGCTGGATTGCTAAGCAGCGAGCCCCAGTATCCCAGCTGGCAGCTTGACTGCGCATATGCTGGCGCTGCCAGGTGTTTCCACACTCGAGGGTGTGGCCAGACCACAACATCTGTTCCCATATCACTCACACTGACAAACTTCTGTTGTGTTGAGTTACAGTTTGTTTTTGTATGGAGAAGGGCCCAAAAAGAGAATATATTATTCAGATTGGACTGCTTGGCCCTTGGCAGTGTGCAACTGGTAACTACTGGAATTCGGAATTGGCCGAGGCAGTTGCCAATTGATGAGTTCAGTATCTTCAACGAGGTGTGCAGTGTTTGAAAAGAGATGTTTTTTTTTGTGGGATTTGTTTCCAAAAAGGCGCTGGAATGCTGTAAATTTACAGCATAGTGTGAGATCATCTCCAGTAAATTAAACCCTCTGCCCTTGCCATGTGATCTTCTTAGTTGGGCGTATGCTGTGTTTTTGGAGAATGGCAACTTTGCCTGAGCTCGTCAGATCTCCCAGTGGCATTGACTTTTGCACATATTTGTTTAAGTGTATGGGGGCATGTGTGTGTGTGTGTGTGTGTGTGTGTGTGTGTGTGTGTGTGTGTGTGTGTGTGTGTGTGTGTGTGTGTGTGTGTGTGTGTGTGTGTGTGTGTGTGTGTGTGTGTGTGTGTGTGTGTCTGTGTGTGTGTCTGTGTGTATATATGTGTGTGTGTGTGAAGCTTGGACAAGTCTCTCTGTCATTCAGTAGCAGTGTAATGCATGCTGGGAAAACACAGGGGCAGCGCAAGCAAAGTGTACACGGACCTTTTGTCCACGTCGCTCAGTCACATGCAAACAGATGCGTCTGGATACGAAGGCCAGGCACGGGAAAACACACACACACACACACACACACACACACACACACACACACACACACACACACTCACTCACACACACACACACACACACACTTTCACACACACACTTTCACACACAAGGTTATTGACTAAACCAAACAATGTGTGCTGCTGTTGCTGCTGGTGTTTGGGCAGTGAGTGTGGTGGGGCCTGTTGAAGGTCTTTGACAGGTGGATGAACATGCTTCAGGGGCCAGATCTGCATGTGTTGTGCTGCTGGAGTGAACCTCTCCACTCCCTCTCATTCCCCCCCGGCAGAGGAGGTGTCGGCCAGCCTCAGCCCGTTCTCTTTCTCCGGAGTATGCGTCTTAGAGAGTAACTTTAATGAATTTTATGGGAGAGAAGTTATAAGAAGTAAGTTGATTAAATGTTTGTTAAGGGTGTGGTAATGATGTGTAGTCATGCTTGGTTACGTGAGTACTCTGAATGTTTGTTGAACACTAGTTCAAAGTCAGTGGATGAACTTGTGGAACCTTGAAATGTGGACTTGAGTCGACTGAAGAGTGTGTTTTGCATTTTGGTTGTGTTTGCATGTGTGTGTACGTGTGTGTGTGTGTGTGTGTGTGTGTGTGTGTGTGTGTGTGTGTGTGTGTACGTGTGTGTGTGTGTGTGTGTGTGTGTGTGTGTGTGTGTGTGTGTGTGTGTTTGTGTGTGTATGTGTGTGTTTTTCTGTGCACGTGTTACAAGACTACAATTTGAATACAAAAATGTAGCTGCTCATCCATTCAGTACCTTCTAATCAGTTTGGAATGGTGTGCTTCTAAAAAGAAGTCCAGACATTTTGAAAACAGTATGTTTGGTTCTGACTTATTCATTTGTAATGCCCAGCATCAGACACAGGTCAGATTGGAAACTCAAACTGTCATTTGATGAAAATGTGATTTTATTTTTTTTGTGGTTAAGATTTCTATGAAGACTGACACAAAGTTATTCTGTAAAAGGAGGCTTGTGGTTACCCTTCACTGAAAGTCATTTCGTATCAGCCCTTTTCAAAGTCGTGTCGTTCCTGTCGAGATACACCTAAGTGTTTGTTTGCTCTCCACGTGGACTTCCGTAGACAGGGTGAAGGGTTTGTTAATCAGGAGCTGTGGAAATAAAAGCTTTCCTCCAGATCTCAGACTCCAGTTCCCCCCGCCTCCCCCCCATCCCATCGGAGGAATATTTAGTCTGAAAGGATTGGGCGCTGTCTTTCGTGACTTACCTCTCTGCATGAGGTCTACTCAGATCAATCGGGAGAATTGTGTTAATTAGTATAAAATACAATCTGGCCCAATTTAAGGATTTACCAGGTTTCTCTGCAGACATATGGACCTCTGAGATTTGATGAAATCTATTTGCATGGAACGCAATCCTCAGACAAAGTATGATGTAATTGCAGAGATTATGCAAAGTGTGGTGTGTGTGTGTGTGTGTGTGTGTGTGTGTGTGTGTGTGTGTGTGTGTGTGTGTGTGTGTGTGTGTGTGTGTGTGTGTGTGTGTGTGTGTGTGCTTGTGTGTGTGTGTCTGAGGTCAGGGTTTGGGTTGCTTAAGATGGGCAAAATGTGTGTGTGTTAGTGTGGCCCTTGTTCTGGACAGAAGTGACTGTGACAGTTTTATTGCTTACGCAAACAGTTGAAGATATCTAGTAGACATTCCGTTTGTGACCAAGTGGCAAGGCTCCAAAATGTGTTGATGCCAATCCCCTGTCAGTCCTTCGTCTCAGATCGATTATTGAGTTGAACAGCAAACCAGTGCTAAAGAAAAAAATCCCAATTTTCCCTTCTCTTTTAATCCGCCCTGTCAGAGAGAAAAGGGACTCCCTCTCCTTCCTTTTTTTCCTGTTTAGCTCAGTGAATACACCACTTCAGTTGCCTGTCTTGTGACTTGTGTGTAGAGTAGGCCCAAGCACTCTCTTTTAAAGACTCCTCGTTTTAACTTGAGGAGAAAGGATTCCTTTCATTCAATTTCATGGGAGTTATCCCCCAATCAGGCCGATTTCCACCATTACTGAAACATTTCAGTCTGAATTATGTCAAAGATCTCTGGTCAGAGGTCACAGCTGGTCATGACTGGGACTTAAGGAGGATGATTTACAGTCTTGTTGATGAGAGGACAGGAAGTATACAGTAACCAGGCTAGCTACAGGATCGTCAAATCCCTTTCTCAGAAAAGACTTTCTCAGAATCTAAATTTCTCTTTCTTAAACATACATTTTCTTAGTCATGCCTATACAGTACATTTACTTCTAGTAGGCCTGAATGCAACATTGACTACTCTTTCTGTCAGTCTTGTAATAAAATCATGATATAAATCCTTGAGAAGTGTATCTGAGTGGCCGTCTATAACGGACTGCAGTAGCAGCGCATGTCCTAAACCCCCTGTGTGATTCTCCTCATAGACGGTCATCTAAGAGCAAAGCCCACGCGCCTCCGCCTGCTGTGAAAGGCCTTGATGGTCCGCCGCTCTCCCCCACTTCACCCGGCTACCAGCGCACGGCCATGGAACAGCAGGACAACCCCCTGGACCAGGAGCTGACCCTGGTAGTGGTGTTGCCCGAGGGCGTGGAGAATACCACGGTGGTGCACGGCAGGTGAGAGTCCATCGGCGCCTCAGAAGACCCAGTCCAGTCCTGTCGCCTGATATGCACTACTGTGCTACATCCTTGCTAGCTAAGAGAGTGAGAGCATTGACAATGATAACCTCTCTGTCATTTAGTAACATTGCTATTGGGAAATGCATGCCAGAGCTGCGAGGACCGTTGAGTATGTTGTAGCACCTGTTGGACAAACAGATGACACATAAAAGTGAAGGGTGGTGAAAGGGTAAGTGGAAGCGAAGATGAGATTGTTCTGGTTGGTTCTGTAGAACCGTGCGTTAACTCCATGGGCTGAGGACATAAGTCCCAGCGTCGCTGGGTTCTGTGCAGTGTGTGTGTGCGCTCTGTAGCATGACGTGTAGGGCCTGGGGTTTTTGCGAGACCGCTTTTCCAGATGTGCGAACCTGTGAGGAAATGGTTCGCATATTTCCGAATCATCGCTGCTGTGTCTCTCGCAGCTTTTGAACACGAGACCCGCCGTCTCCTCTGTGTTACGTCAACAGCTATATAATGCCTGCTGGCTGGATCCACATCATAAGCAACTGTCAAAGCTTTGCATTGGGGGAAAAAAAACGTCGCTTAGCCAGAATGAGTGCCACCAGGGCCTAAATCCCTTTCCATTTGTCCCCATACCATGTAAGGCAATGTTGCTAATAATATAGGAGAGTGTTTTGAGTGTGTGACCCCTGCATGAAAGCCCACTTCAAACACGCCTCACACATTCAATCATTGAAACATTTCATTTTATAGACAAATTGCTGCTCTTTGCCCTTTCAGGCCTATTATTAAAACCAAGTTCAATAAAAAAGGATTAACCATTGCATTCTTCACCTTCTTTTTCCCTAACCCAAATTGTATTCAGAGAGCACTCTCTCGCTCTTTCTCTCTCTCTCTCTCTCTCTCTCTCTTTCTCTCTCTATCCTCTCTCTCTCTCTCCCTCTCTTTAAGTCTCTTTCTTTCTGTCTTTCCCTCTCTCTCCAAGAGTGAGTACAGTGAACTCATTATGATCGGGATTAAACTGTTGGCATGATATTTCAGAGGCCCTCTCAAGCGCAGGAGTACATGCTCTCAGCTGGACAGCATTGAGAAGCAGGAGAGCTGTTGCTAAAGCCCCTTCCCTCCTCTCCTGAAAGGTTAGACAGAAATAGAGTAGACTGGAGAAAGGAGGTTTTCTCCTCCATTGCTTTAAAACTGGAATGATCCTGCAACTCATCAGTAACATGCTGCATTCTTTTTTTTTTCTTTATAAGTTTGATGTTCTAATCAGAGCATGACTCAGAGGATCATTTATCAGTTGAAATCCTGCAGGAACCATTTTCTCCAATCATATCAGAAAACAAGTCTAGAACATGAGATCATTTAGGTTCAGCAAATTTGAGGTAATGGACCTCATAATCCATCACTGACTGTGGCACTTTTAGATGGCCCTTATGTAACTACACATTTTTTATTTTACTTGAAAGGATCAAAAGAGATCAGTTCACATGACTCTGCCTCTCGCATTAGAAAACATTCTAACCAGGAGCTGTCACAACGACAAAAAAAGCCACTTGGGTTTGCCCCTTCAGTCAGCTAGGTCTTGAATTGAAGCTTTCTTTTCTCTCAGTGGCAGTGCGTCATCTGGCTGCTTCCTCAGGCACAAAGACACTGTATACTGCACAGCATATCCATCAGGTAAACAGGAACCCTCCAGAGGGATCTCATGCCAGACTTTCCAATGTGGTCGTTTTTTATTTCCCAGTAAATTATCCAGAGGCCATTGCAGACGGTGGGCTCCATCTCTGCCACTGAATGTCCTTTTACTGTGACTGTTCCTGGCAGCCACTCAAGGACGAATGAAAGAACATGGCTGTGCAGCTTTGCATCATTTCCCATTCTTTGTTGTAGTGTTTCCAACCTTTTTTATTTTTTTGGTATTTTACAGCAAGCCCATGATGGACTTGTTAGTGACGCTGTGCGCCAAGTACCACCTGAACCCATCTGGACACACCATCGAGCTGGTCTCCAAGAACCGGAACCACATCAAGTTCAAGCCCAGCGCTTTGATAGGGACCCTGGAGGCCGAGAAGATCCTGCTCAAGCCCAAGGGGATGGAGGAGAGGAACAAAAAGGCCGGCTCTCAAATGCCCGAGGTACTGTACATCTTACATCTTAGACATCCATGAATCGCAGGAGAATAGCTCCTTTCAGACCTGCTACTTCTTCTCTCTGTCAGGACCTAAAGAGCCAGTGCAGTATGACTGCTGTAGTAGTATTGTTTGGTAATATGTGATCCACATGTGTGCTTGGAGTTGGAGAGTGCAGTAGCTCTGAGTACTTTGCAGTACTCCTGTGGGCTGTTCTGGCATGACCGCTCTCCCTCTGAACACACGCAGGCAACTGTCCGACTGGTAATAAACTACAAGAAAACGCAGAAGACCATTCTCCGAGTCAATCCCAAGATCCCGCTCAACATGCTCCTTCCAGCCATTTGTGAGAAATGTGAGTTCGACACAACGACGACGATCTTGCTGAGGAACGTGCAGTCGGATGAGCCTCTAGACCTGACTAACTCCCTCAACGATTTCAGCATCCGGGAAGTCTATGCAAGGGATACAACAGGTAACAAATCAAAGAACCAGAACAATCCCAACTCAGCATTCGCATTTCTCCACAGATCTTTCTACTTTATTGATTTTAAAATAGAGCCAGACTTTGAGACAAGTGTGCATAATGCAGTCGTCACAAAGGAGAGAGTTATGGACCGAGCCGATGGAAAATTTGGTTCTAAAATAAGTTACAGGCCCATATCTCAACTCTGACATTGACCCCTGCTTGGGTTTCTCCTCAATGGGAAATGCAAATGTCCAATAGTATTCAGTGTGTTTAAATGAAGTGAGCGCTGAGTGTATTAACATTTTTCATACTGTCAGCATGTTTAATAAATCACTCTCTCTGTCAACAGCCACTAGTCCAACGGAACTCCCTCCCTCACCCACTCATTCAGGTGACCTCATCTCTGCTTCATTTATCTGCTCACGTATGGATTCTCAGGGTTAATGAGTCTTTCACATCATAGAGTTATTACCATATTTAGTGTTTTTGTGTATTTGTGTATCTTGCTTCCATTATTTTCCATATTGTATCTTATTACCATATTTCACTCTTTAACTGATCCTCTCCCATCACATGCATCCCAACAGACACACTCTGTCTGTCGGCCAGGAAGGACAAGAGTCAGAAAGAGAGGGAAAATAAAGAAAACAAGGGATTGTTCAGCCTTTTCAGAAAAAGTCGGAAGAAGTCTGATCAGGTGTGTGTTCCACTCATTCCATTTCTCGCACGCTTGAGCCATTGCGAGCTTTGCGGACAGCCACAGGCATGCACTCATTTGTTTGTTTTGCTGTTTGCTCTTTAAACTTTGGCATGGTAGTCGAATACTTGCTCTTGGTTGGCCCTGCGTAATGTTTGTCCTCTGTGTGAGAGCGTTTGCTCACTGCTTGGTTGTGTGGTGGGGGTGGGGGGGTCAACTGCAGGCACATGATTGGCTGTTAATCTCTCCATCCAGCCAATGACGGCGAGCGCCCCTGCGTCCCCAATCCTGAGGAAGCCGAGGCCGATCAGTATGTGCGTTCTCCCGTCGCACACGTCCAGCTTCAACTCCAACACCATGCCGTCGGACGCGCCAAAGAAGCGACGGGCACCCTTGCCCCCCGCCCTGATGTCACCTGAAGACACCCCTGACTTTGGAGCCGATCGGCAGGCCAAGCCCCAGTCTCCCACTCAGCCTGATGGCCATCAGGTAAGTGCTGGGCAGAGCTCAAACACAGGAGTCTTTCGTCAAAGGAGGCTGTCTTCTTTTTCTGCAGGATTGCAGTGTTACTGTGAGTCTTTAGCCCTGCCAGGGCTTAGCATCATTCAGTAAAGGCAAAGTTATTGTATTATAATTTATATACAGTGTGCTCTGATTTACAGAGAAATCCCACACTCCGGAAGTAATTTAATATGCAACTTATTTATGCATAGAAAAATGTTCTCAACTGCTCAGTGTTTTGCGTGATAGATGTCTCTGCGTCATTCACTGTGTCCTCCTTGTTCCCATCGTTTAGGATTTTCCCTTGGGGAGTCCTGCGTCCCCCTCCGAGTCCTCGCTGAAGAGAACCAAGCGGAAGGCGCCTCCTCCCCCCACCTCCACACCCCCCAGCCCCTCTCCCTCTGAGGAGGCTCCACAGGAGAGGAGTCTGACAGGTACCACAGCCTCCTACAGCAGGCTTACACAGCACATGTGGTTCCCAGTGCCGGCCGACAGGCTAAGTGTATGGGGGCTACTTAAGTGAGATCCTCTGTGTGAACCTTGGCAGAGATAAGAGCAGCTGCGCTTTGCGCTGGGGTTCTGAAATCAAAAGGAAGTGTCAGAGAACACGAGTGTTTAGTGTTTGTGTGGCCCCGTGGGTGTGTGCACTGCTCCCAATTCTTAACCCTATGTGCCTCCTAGTGGCCTTGATGTGACATTGCAGTTATTAGGAGAGGTTCAGATGGATTTTCAATTGACATTTATTTCTTTTTTTCCCCTCCCTGTTTTGAAGTGCATAAACTGCTGAAACATCTTGTTTGCTTTCAGTCTCCAGGTAAAAACATGTTTTTCTCTCCCCCTGAAGTAGAGTTAGATTGGCAAAGGTAATAATGATGCAAATACTGGAAATAATATGTTACATATTTCACCTGTGACCATGGCTTTCATTACAGAGTAGTCCAGCTGGTGTCCTAAATTAACATGGTTTCATAATTTCAAAAGTCAGATGTGATTGTTTGCAGCTGCATTTTATTTACAAAAAAGAAACAAACAAGGAAATCACTTACAGCTGTTGATCTAAGTGTGTGAGTGTGTGTGAATTAAACAAAACCATCTCTTGAAAGTGCTGCAATTATTGAAATTAGTTGAACAGTGGAGATTGTGTTTTGGAAATAAATGCACAGGCCAGTAAACCATTGTGTGGCTTGATTGCAGACACAGACTGGTGGATGCCCAGTATTCAGCTGTTCATCATGGGAGTTGGAAGAGAGAAGTCCCCAAATTGGGCATCTCAGTCTGTGTTTAGTCTACCCGAAACAAGGCTTTGGAAAATGATTAGTTTTCTCGTCTTGAAATGCCTTTGGCGGTAGAGTAAGGTTTTATTAAAAGTGCAGGCATTTCTCTTTCCCAGCTGTGTCTTGGATTTTGGTTGTGATTGTGGATTATTACGTAGTCTTTAGAGAGGCAGTAAAACATTTGTATTTGCGTATCTACGTATTGTCTTGGTGAAGAGAAAATTACACAATATGTCATGATACAACAAACAACACCCAAAGTTCCAGTA
>NC_137924.1:13346643-13391643 GCF_963457725.1 Sprattus sprattus
CAAGACTTGATAGAAGATCCGTGGTAAATAACTGGACTCTTACTAATGTTTACACACACACTAACTCACATTGACACCTTTCTTCCTGTCATTTTTCTTTCATTTTGCTAACATTTCTCTATTTTTCCTCCACTGTGTTCTCTGGTGCTCCCATTATAATATAATACTAGATTGTATGGGCTAGTATTGAAATAAAGGATCAATTTCTAAAGGCTTGTGAGTGTAAAACAAACATATACACTTACATTTGGAGGTGGATGACCAATCCGCAAGATGTGTAGACCAAAGCCCCTCCCCTTTGGCCTCATGAGGTCACTTATTAGTCACTTTCCAGTCAATGCCACAACTGGGCTGAGAACATTTAAACATGAAAACAGGAGGTTTACTGAAAGATTTGTTTTAATTATTTTAGGAGCACTTACTGAAACGCCTAGGCAGAAGTGTTGATGGGAGCTTTCATCTATACAGTTGTTTTCCATTGTGTCGTTTGCCATTGTGGACTAATGTGTGTTGTTAAGGGCTTTAGTTTGTGTAGTCTGTCAGAGTTTTGAAATCTTTATCTGAGTTCTAACATTCCCCTCAGAAGGGACTTCCTGTGCCTTTATATACCACCATCTTTCACTTTAAAGGACATCTGGGCTTTTTTTGTTTAAAAAAGCCTATCTAGACAGCTTTCTTTACTCTGTGAATGTAAGGGTGCCTTTTTTTCTGGGAAGAAAACCCCAACAAAAACTTCCATTGTAGCTCTGACATGTTTTACTTTTGGAAAAATGCTTGTGAATAAGCGAAGGGACGGGACCCCGGGAGTGCTCATAAAACCCATTGTTGTCCTTTAGATGTGATACAAGTTTCTCTGCAAAAAGACAAGAAGAATATGGCCCTTTGTGAGGCATAAGTGCATCCTAATCAGATATTTTAATCTGCAGACAGACACTCCCAGTCGTTCCCATCCACACAGACACAGGCCCCCGGAGACCCAGTGTGGATCTGTCCCGCTGTTTTGTTTCTTAAGAATGTGTTGTTTTTTCTCTCTCTCTCTCTCCTATTCTATCTTTCTCTATCTCTCTTTCTCTCTTTCCAAATGATTCTACAACTCACTTCTCCACTGTTCCTGTTGCTTGTATTAAGTTTCTGTTCTCCAGTTACTTGGGTTTTTTCTTCCTCCATGCTATCTTGTGTGTGTGTGTGTGTGTGTGTGTGTGTGTGTGTGTGTGTGTGTGTGTGTGTGTGTGTGTGTGTGCACTGAGAAGTCTTTAGCTTTATGCTGTTTGAGTCACTAGTTGTTGTTTTGTTTCTAATAGATGGCAAGTTTCACAAGTAAAGGGGGGGGCGGTGGCTTGTTCATTATTTGAGTTATTTTGCTTACAGTAAGTCAACGCTCTCAGATCTCAGTGCGGCGAGAAAGGAAAAAATATATAAATAAATCACTCACTAAATAAATAAATAAATAAAAAAACTCTTCTGGTAAAAGTTTTGACTTCTCACTCCCTCTCTCTCTCTCTCTCTCTCTCTCTGATTGCTCACATCTTCCCGCTCGCCCGTGCCTCCCCGCTGACTTCACATAATTGACTTCACAGAGAGGAGATCAGGCCTAGATTCTCTGCGTCTCTCTCAATCTCCCCCGACGTCCCGGCGCGCCGCAGCGGAGCTGGAGATCACAGGCGCAGCTCGCAGGCTCTGTGTAACCAGAATTTTTTCGGGGCCGCGCTCTTCTCTGCTCTCCTCTCAGCTCCCTCCCTTCTGCTGCTTTCACTATTCCTCTGTGACAGCCCCTTGAAGTGCTGAATGAGGAACTAGAGAGGGGGGGGGGGGGGGGGTGGTAGGAGGAGGAGGGGGCGAGATGCAAGACGTCTTAATTAAGTGCGATTCACTCGGTCTGGAGTGCCGCTATCACTGGGATAGAGTTCGCACTGCCCCCCTCACTGGCGAAAAGAATATTGAAAATCCAAAGGAGGTCTCCTTACTGAGGCGTTATATAATAGGCTCACGCACAAAGCTGATGCAATGGTCTTTTCTTGTTTGAAGATCTTCACCTGGGCTGACCGCAGTTTTCTCTACAGTATTGTTTTAGTTTTTTTCGGCCTTGGTTTATTTTCCCCCCCAATCATTATCTCATGTTCATGTTCATTCTCTAACACTTGATCTCGTTCAGTCAAGTTGGAGTACAGAAATGGACTTTCATTCTGTATATTTATCTAGAATTCTTATGAGATTTGGTGGTTGATGTCTGTCATTTATCGCTGGTCTGTGCTCTTGCTTATTTTCTTCCACGATGCAGCAGGAGTTCCATTGCCGGCCACTCTGGAGGAGATTGGGGAACAGGAGGAGTCCTTGGCGCCCGCTGCCCTCCAGGAAGAGCCAGGTGAGCCAGGGTCTCCTCTGCCCCGGGCCTCCACTGCTCAGAGCGACACCCAGGAAGACGACAGCAGCCTCAACCTGTCCGCCGACATCTCCATGGACTCTGGGCGGGCCGAGGCGTCCTCGCCGACACACGACGTCGACATGCTGAGCCTCTCGGCATACGAGGATGCGGGGGGAGATCAGTCGTGTGATCTGTCCTCACATGGCAAGTACGAACGCTCGCTCGTGGGAAACGTTGTGCCAGTGTCGCAAGCCATTCAGTGCCATTGTTTAGGTGTTTTAAAGTTTGTTTTTACTTGCCTGTGGGTTTCCTCTCCCAAGTTTGTTCTTGATATCCACCTCTGACAGACTAGCAGGCAACTTGACGAGCAGCGAGGAGTATGCCAGTCAAACGCTAAGCGCAGAGGCACCGGATGCCCCCGAGGGCGAATATGACGGTATGTCATTTTGTGTCTGTGTGATGTGATTGAATGACAGAACACCTACACACCCTTTCTTGCTACCTGAGAATAATGACTGTTGGAGGGTGTCAGGATTTTACATCTTACTCCTCATATAAGAAATTGTAGAATGTACTGGTTATGTTTATAATTTGAAGCACTTTTTTCAAGTTCAACTTTGATTTAAGTTGTGTATTTCAGTCAAGTTCCAGTCAAAGTGCATTAATGTTTTTCACATTGCCCAGTGGGAATGATATAATGAAAGGGGGAAAAGAGACAATTTCACAGCAAAACTAAAGGCTAAATTGCTAAGCTTTATAGAAAGAACATGTAACAAACGGTCCATTTAGCCCTTGACTGTAATGTTGTTAAAGCTAGGCAGCCACCAGCCTAATACCATAAACTAAATATTTGGAGAACTGAAACATAATCCTGAAGTGTAAGAAAATGATAGTACATCCTTCTTCTTAACCCACTAATGATAAACAGATAAAAACAGAATTGAACTTAAATCTACTCTACAGTCCACACTGTTTGTTAGTGTAGCGTAAAAAAGGAATGCGCATACATTTACAGAATAAAGGTTCAGCCTTCTTTAAAGAGGTCAACTCTGTTAGAAGTGTGCTGCATTATACTGTGTATGTACAATACAAAAAAGCGTATGTTCATGATTGTGTTGTGAAGTTGCCGTCTTTTCTGCATGTATCTGCAGACAGCGGTGCGGACCCAGCACTAGTGAGCAGTGAGCGGGCTGCCTCACCAGCTCAGGAAGCCACAGTGGCTGACGACATTCCTGGAGGCGTCGCAGAGCTAAGCCGCTCACCTGAGGCTGCTGGCTCTCTGTGTCCACCACCTGACAGCACACAGCTCCAGCCAGCAGAGGAGCCAGCGTCAGAGAGTGAACCGGACCGACCCGGCAGCAGAGCAGCCAGCTCTCTGGAAGAATCTACGCAGGGTGAGATGAGTTGCACGTCGTCCCCCGAAGCTCAGGCCGACACCCCCGGAGCTTCTTCCACGCCTGAGCCCCAGCCCATTCCACCGCTGTTAGCTGAACTGAAGAGAGACATGGTCACGTCTACTGAGGAAACTAACTGCCCAGGGAGTCAGGAGGCTCTGTCTCCCGCTACGGATCGCCCCACGCCTAGCTCTACCCAGACCCCTGCCCCTGATCCTGCTGTGGCTCTTGCCCCGGCGCCTAGCCCTACCCAGACCCCAGCCCCTGATCCTGCTGTGGCTCTTGCCCCGGCGCCTAGCCCTACCCAGACCCCTGCCCCTGATCCTGCTGTGGCGCTCGCTACAGTCAAAGGGGGCCCAGTGTATGTCACCGACTCCAAGCCCAAACCAAAGCCTTCCAACGAAGTGACTCGGGACTATATCCCCAAGCTGGGCATGACCACCTACACCATAGTCCCTCAGAAGTCCCTGGAGAAGCTGCGCTACTTCGAGGTGGAGCTGACGCTGGAGGCGCCGCACGTGGCCACCGAGGCTGAGGTCAGCGTGGGACCTTTGGAGGCCTCAGGCAGAGCGCAGAAGACTCACGATGAGTCGACGACCACGGCCCAGCCGGCAGACACTCGCCCCGCCGCCTCCGGGGCTGATCCACCACTCAGGAATGGGGCTGAGCCAAGCGACTCATCTGCCGAGCACGTCGCTCCTCCCCTCCAGACATCTATTTCCACGTTGGTCCCAGCTGGGGATGGAGCAGACCAGGCTGTTCCAGCGGCGGCAGCAGAGGCAGCAGGGGAGGTCAAGGAGAAGAAAGTTCCACCCGCAACTAAACCCAAACCTGCCTCTTTCCGCTTGCCACAGCACAAAAGAACACCTGGGTATTATGTAACCTCTGCAGCGGTGAAGAGTGCCAGCGGCCAAAAGGAGGCTGCAGGGGGCCAGCCCAAGGAGCCCAGCCCTCAGGCAGTCCATGAGACAGCAGAGGAGGCGGAGGAGGATGGTAGCCTACCCCTTCCACCGCCACCACTAGAGCCTGCTGTAGAGGTGGAGCAGGTGGGGGCTTCAGCCAGCGTCCTAGCCCAACCAGGCCAGAAGCCAGTGGATGCCAGCCCCAGCCCCATCCCCAGCCCCGTCCACATCCCCAGCACCAGCCCCGTCCACATCCCCAGCCCCGTCCACATCCCCAGCACCAGCCCCAGCCCCAGCCCCGTCCACATCCCCAGCCCCGTCCACATCCCCAGCACCAGCCCAAGCCCCAGCCCCAGCCCCAGCCCCAGCCCCAGCCCCAGTCCCAGCCCCTGCCCCATCTCCAGTCCCATCCCCAGCCTTAGCCCCAGTGGAAGACACCCTGACGCCCAGCTGACGAGGCAGGGCAGTGTGCCCAGTAAGAATCAACCGCCCTCCCCCGGGCTCAGCTTGGAGAAGTTGCGCAGCTTCACAGCGCCCAAGCCCTACTCCCCGACCACGCCCTCCCGCTTTGCCCAGGCGGTGTCCTCAGCTGTCAAGAAGACCCGGACCCTGGGCCAGGGGGCTGAGGGGCAAACTACATGCAAGGTGCCCCTCTACCCCCTCACGGGCCGCAGCCCTATAAGAGAGGTGACAGAGCCCTCTAAAAATACGGTAAGTTGCTGTCACACTCACATGCACATAGCTAATAAGGCACCGTTCAGGCACATGACTAATATGTAGCTTATGAGCATAATAACACTGTACGCTGACATAAAACATATGGAATGCCAAGCCTGCTTATTAAAAAAGAGGGAAAATGACATACTTCTGTTATGAGATCTTCCTATGTTCCATAGGTCATATGGGTTCTTTCTAAGAGCTGTGAATGACGCTATCGCAGCCATCTGTTCAAATGCAGACAGTATAGGGTGACCTGGAATACATTCCCACTCAAAAGCCTATTGTTGAGCTCAGGTATTGTGTGTGTGTGGCTAGCCATGAGGCTTGTCAGAAAATCACGGCTATAGGTTTCACCTTCCGGGAGTCTCTGTCCTTAGGGAATGTGTGGGTCATAAACGTGTATCGAAAGGGTTTCTGTCATGGTGGTCCATGCAAAGCCAAAGAAAGTGCTGCTACTCTCTGTGTTTATATGGAATGCACGCGACTGGGCTGACCTGGTCTGCTATATCAATGCCAGCAAGTGGTGCACCGAACCCAAGACTGTTGCTATTCAAACACAGATGTGTGTGCTGTGCATTGCAGTATCTCCTTTCTGTCCTATAGTGAAAGGCACAAACAGCCCTGATTCTTCTCAAAACTGCGTGTGTGTGTGTGTGTGTGTGTGTGTTTGTGTGTGTGTGTGTGTGTGTGTGTGTGTGCGTGTGTGTGTGTGTGTGTGTGTGTGTGTGTGTGTTTGTATGTGTGTGTTTGTGTATCTGCGGTGTGCAAAGGTGACAGACAATGGGGAGAAAGAGGACAAATGTCCAGGTGCACAGGGAGCAGAGGGGGCCGTGACCAGCTCTGCCGGTGGGGACACAGGACCTGCGGACACCCAGAGCGAAGAGCCAGCGCCCACGGAGGACCAGCTCCATGGAAACGGAGTGCCCGATGCTCTCCCAGTGAGTTGCGCAGGCGGCAGCACTTAATGCATGATTTATAGGCATCCCACTGGCACATGAAAGCACAATGGAAAGGGGCATAAACAGCCTTGCCATCTCTTATTCCTTTTCAGGTGTCAGGAGTTCCTCCCTCAATGACGCTGTTGCAGAGTTCAGGCGAGGCGCGGGCGGCACACGAGGAGTAGAAGGGGGTGGGGTAGGGAGGGTGACAGGTGGAGGGTGTGGTGGGGTAGGGTGGTTGTCACACAGTTGGCGCACTCCAGTGGCGTCCTGTTGAGTCTTTGGCTCCTGATGTTAAGAGATTTACTTTGGACAAGTTTGTTTTACTTTTAAACAATTAAATACATAATTTCTCAGTAATTGTCTAACAAATTGGTGCATAACAGAACAGACAACTTGAGGGTTCCTATGAATTTTGAATTCTGTATGTGTAAACATTGCAAAAAGGTTTTCTATTTTATTAGGTATTTTTGCCTTTTAAATTATTAGTCATAGAATAAAGATGTAATTATATACCAATGTGAAAAATGGTACTTCTCAAAATGTGTCCCTCAGTCCATTTTTTTACTTGTTTGGTTAACTAAGCTGTGCCCTGAAGACACTGGTATCCATATTGCTCGGGATTTGAAACTGCTGTAAGATCTTAAGTTGTCATTCTTCTGTATATTAAACTATCATATGAAACAGTGTATTACATTGTGCCATTCTTTCAGTTTCGGCATCTGTTTTTACCTCAGCCACAACTTGCACAACAAGCAAACTATCATTTCTCATACAGTGCTAGTCTCACCTGTGTCTAATGACATGTTTGCTGTTTGCGCGAACCTGACTGTTGAGCCCTTGGAGCAAGTATGAGGCAATGGATTACCTGTGGCCATACAAGGGTCGGGTAGACTGTTCGTGTTACAAGTAACAAGTCGCAGTGATGCGTAGCTGTCACTGTTCAACAAATGAGTTGTCAAGCAAATATTGATAACAGTGGATACCCAGGGTTATGGAAGATTTAGCCCTGCTCGCCTGCCCTTTACAAGAACACTAACCTATTTATAAAAATAAACAAAATCTTAAACGTTTAAATCTTCTTAGAGTTAATACACATTGGCTCTTTGCGCAGTACACAGCATCCCTGAACACCTCGCTTTTGTTCAGGTTTCGCTCATACAGCAGGCTAAGCTGGCCTCAGTAATGAGTCGATAGTTATGAATACGTACGTTAAACTGGAGTTTCGTACTCAAAACTAGTTCTGCCCCTATATCTGTTGGAGTAACAGCGTAAAGTTTGCGTGACGTAGCACGAGAGCATGGGCATGAGTACCTTTCACCGGCTGCGCGTTAGACGGCAGTAGACAGTGAAGGACCGGGCAGCGATGAAGACGCGGGAGGAGGGAGCGAGCACCACCCAACTTCTCTGAGAAACAGGTACTGCTGGGCAATGTTCGTTAGCCTACTTTCAGGTCTTATGCAAGGAAAACCTTCTGCAGAGATTTCACGGTTGTGATAATTGTTTCCATCGTATGATCAGTAGAAGTTGGATACGAATGGAATTATGTTTTGATTGTCAAATATAGTTGTGCTGGTCTCATAGGCTACTGAACATTCGCCTTATTCGGCAGAAGCTTGCAGCAATCGCTTGCGAACGATTTCCTATTAAAGTTGGTGTTGTTCAGTAGTTGGTTGGTGGCACCGTTGTAGTTTGTTTTGTTTTCCGTGCTCAACCCGTATTTGCGCAGACATTTCAGAGCAGTCTATTTGGATAGTACACGCTGATATGATCATGACTGAACACTTTGAACCTTAGAGTGATAACGCTATGGTTGACACCGAACTTACTCGTCGATATACGTGTTACGTAAAAATAACTACCTTAATCTTTAGTAGGCTACCTCTGAATGACTATTTTAGAATTTACCTTCCACTTGGAACCTTTAAGTTATTGCATTGTTGCCATATTTTCAGATCATAGTTACACATTTCCCTATACCGATAGGCTTTAACAAAAATGCACTCATATTCCTTTTTTGATACCCATGCACCATGGTTAGGACAGCCCCATCACACGAACACACACACACACAAAGTGCATACAATTACTGTAGTCTATCTCTTGCGACTGCCATCTGTTGTCAAACGGGAGAACGGCAAATATGAACGATAATCAGACGTGTCAGTAGGCAACTTGGCAGACACGTTCCACTGTGATACTGAACAGTTTAATTTCACCTTAGATAGCCTCACATTTTAAAGGAAATGTAAACAGATTTTTATATAGAATCATTCACTTGACTTACCCTTGAATGTGTGAAAACTGACCCATGAATTCACCACTCAAGGGGTAATTAATTAGAGTCTAACATTTAGTTAGAGATGAGAGTGATTTAGTTCAGGGTCCCTTGATATACATTAAATGATGTTTCATGAGTTTGGTGGCAAAAAAGATGAACATATGTACATTTTAAGGATTTAAAAAGACTGTGTTTTGCAGGCGTGAACTTTTAACCAGGCTTTAGCACTTTATTGTTCTACCTTATTCAGTTTTGTCATTTAATGAGATTGATGCATATTTAGAATTCCAGAGGTGGAAGAACAAATTAATCAACAGACAAAATCAATAGGAAATTCCTATATCTTTACCACAACCACCCATAAACAGCCTGTGTAGTGAGTCATTGAAGAATTGAAACTTAAATGTATGTGTATGAATGACAGCTGAGAGTATGTGTGCCCGAGAGTGTGTGTATATGGATGTGCGAGTGTGTGTGTGTGTGTGTGTGTGTGTGTGTGTGTGTGTGTACACATGTGTGTCTGTGTGAGTGTGCACGAGCGTGTGTATATTTAGCACTGATAAGGAGGCCTCTAAATTATTCCCATTTAGCTGCAACAATACAGATGGAGGCTGAGCCCCATTCACTCTCCCAGCTTTATTGCATACGCTTGGAGCAGGGCTATGCTTCACAGACTTTGCTCTCTTTGTCTTCGCGTTCTTCAAGTATTTAGTGCCAGACGGGCAAAGTGTGTGTGTGTGTGTGTGTGTGTGTGTGTGTGCGTGTCTTGGTTCCATGGGTTCCATGGTAATGCTACATTATGGTCATTGGTTAGACTGAAAGCAGTATTGTAGTGCAGGGCACTAGCTTGTGTGTTAAGTGTTCCAGCACCATGCTAGGCTATAATTACATGTTCTTGAGTATTGTTCATGTCTTTTGAATGACTGAGTTTGCATGGTGAAATAGTCGGGCTGTGTGATTTCCACCTCTCAACCGGTTTGCTTCGGAACCAGTTATTTAGTGAACAGGTTTTCACAGATGTTAGCTCACAACTGGCAGCCCAGCTGGGCGAATTTTACAAGTGGATGAAGGAGATGCGGAATAATAGCAGTCATAAGAAGAAGAAAATCTTTTATCCGACACGTCGCAAAGAGTCACCGAATTAGTATTATCCATCTATTTTTCAAAAGAAGGATTATGGTGCAAAGACAGCACAGTCTGTAGGTTTTCCTCATTTCTTGCCTCATTTAGCAAAACTCCATACACGTCAGTTAATCTGGGATCACTAAAGCCAACAGTCGGCATTGTACATGATTCATAAGGGATTAGTTAACTGATAAAGAAGCTTACACATCATTTGCAAAGATACTAGCATTCTCTGTGGGGTCTGTAATGATTGTTACATGATAATTGTTTGTTATGATAAGCATCATCATTCTTGAGAGGTATTAGGGAACTTGGCTTTAGCCTTAGCTTTGCCACTTTAAAGAGTGGTCACAGAAAAAGTGTTACTTATTTGTAGGTCTTTGTAGTGGCCTGCCATTCACAACTAACATTTTTCATAAGAATTGATGTGTTAAAAGTGGCAAAAAGAAAGCCGCAGTTCGAGTTTGAATTCAGCTCACGTTGGAGAAGCAGTTGACACAGGGTTGGCCCTGTAATCAAGTAAAGGAAACCATCGAGGGCCGGGATTTCTGCAGGTTCATTTACCACGTAATCTTTCCACAAAACTACAGGAATCCAAGTTGTAATTATTAGAATAAATCCTTCAAGCTGCCTCCAGCTTTAGCTCTCTAATCTTCGCTGTTCACGTTTTCAGGTCTTAATATTATTGTGCTGCATTCAGAAATAACTTCACCTACAATCCCCCCTCCCCCCAGTCTTTTCTGCTCTGACCATGAAACATATACATGACCAGAGGAGTGGAGGAACTGTTATGGAAAGAAGGAAGTGTGGCAAGTTTAGGTTTCTGCCTCAAAAGAACTAAGGGGATAAGCAATACGGGATTAACCTGTTGAAACATTTGAGAACCAATGAAACCTCTTGTGGTTGAGAGCCTTGTTGTAGAGACTTTAATTTGTAATTAAAGAATGTAATGTGTTTTATTAAGAATGATGTTCTGGGCAGCTTGGGATACAGAGTGTTAGTGTCCCTGGCTGGGAACGAGACATTAATCGCGTAGATTTTTCGCCGAACGTTATCAGTTAATGTTTGTAATTACACCATTGTGTGTTTTCTAGAATACGTCTTATCTCTTAAGGGTTCGCTATGCGAGAGGGACTCAGATTGAGTAGTTTATTGTGCTCTCATGATAAGATTATTTAATTACGCCCAGTGTCAGTTTTCTCTGTCTGTCTGCGGCGCTGCCTCTTCCTCCAACAAGCCCTGTTTCTCAGACCACAGTCCCATCCTACCTTGGCACCCCTATGACAGCAGTTGTGACTCCTTTTTTTCTCTCTGCTCCCTTTTTTTATTGGTTTTGTTTTCTTTGTTTTGTTTTGTTTTTCCTCGACATAAGCAAGTGGCCCATTTAGCAGCATTGTGCTGCATTCCCAAATCTATTGGTCAGTCAGATGGTCTCTTTCTTTCCTTCCTTTTTAAGTTGTTGTGCTCCTTGAGTATTTCGGTTGAAGAAAGGAAACTGCCAAGTTACATAAAACTGTTTTGTCACATGGTTTTGTCTATTGTTAATCCATCAGCATGAGGTGTTTTGGCCGTTCAGTCATGCACAAAATGGCTCATACAATATAGCCCCACCCCACCCCCCCCCCCCAAATACACACACACACACACACCAGTACTCTCCCGATCAACAGCACAGGCCCTGTCTCCACCATGATGAAAATCATCAAAGAATTCAGCAGCATGCCCCATTTTTTGATAAACATTTTGTTTGACGGCCCCCTTCCCTCCCTCCCCCCCCCCCCTCCCCTTCTTCTACACAAACAGAGTTCGTGTATTTCTCTTTTTTAAAGTCACTAAAGTCTTAAGCCCGCCGGGGTTCTGCCAAGTCTGGCCGCACCGTGGAGCGGCCGGTTCAGCACCGAAAAGGCCAGAAGCGTGAGGTGGCAGCCAATGTGTACTGTGTTCCTAATGTGCAATTATGTCTCTAGGTGACGGTCTAAGAATAACCGTTTCGGGCGCTATCCTCAAGTGCAGAGCTGCTCGAACGCACGGCTGAAAATAGACGGGGAGGGTGTCCGCTGTGGAGATCCGTCATCGATGTGGTAATTACAGCGGGATGATTATGATGATGATGATGATGATGGCAAAACCAAAGGACTGCGCTCTGTGCTTTTTAGGGTGGAACAACTCAACGGTTCCATAATAGTGTCCGACCTCCCACCCCCTCCTTTTCTCCACTGTTGGCCACGAGCTCAAACCTCCCTAGAGGCCTGCCTCACTGAGCTCAGAGAAGAGGCTAGCTGCCACGCGCTAGGCTTATATGCCCGTCTAGCCTCGTGTTCTGCATCTAAACAATCGATACATTTGTGCTTATTAAACATTGATGAGGTGATGAGGAGTCTGCAGGAACAATGATCCTCTCTCTGTGTCGTTTCGCTGACAGTCGGAGCAAGCCACGCCCTAGTCTATATCACTGGTCAATGGCTAACCCATGACTAACCCCACTGTTGTGAAACTCTAGTTGAGGCCGAGTTCCACCCTGCTCCCCTCTCAGCTTTCTATCTCGCACCATCTGACTCCTGACGGTGTTCATTCCTCAGCTGTTCCGCGGGCAAGAACCAACTCATCCGAACGGCTGATACTGGCTGGGTCTCTTCAGCAGTCTGTTGATTGAGAGCCGGTGAGGAGGACGCGTTCTCTCTCTAGGAGATAGATAGACAGAAAAAGACAGAAAAAGACAGAGAGAGAGAGAGAGAGAGAGAGGGTTGCTGTGCAAACTGAGCGGCAACGTCCCCCCTGGGAGCAAGCCCCAACATGGCCGTGTGGCAGTCTTTGCACATGTGTGTGCAATAAATGGAATCCCTCGGCTCTCTCTCTCTCTCTGTCTCTTCTCCTCTCTCTCATTCTCTCTCATATTCTCTCTCTCGTGCTCCCTCCTGAGCTTTCAGCACAGGCACCACACAGACTAACCAGAACAGATGTGAAACAGCTGGTGCTCAACTTCCTCTCTCTCTCTCTCTTTCCCTCTCTCCCTCTCTCTCTCTACCTCTCTCTCTCTCTCTCCCTCTCTCTCTATCTCATCCCTCCAGCATCATCCCTATTTCACTTTACAGGCAGGTCCATGTGGGGCCCAAACCACCATTTTAACCATCTCCCATTGTCTTCGTCACACTGGGAAGGCACAGATGGGCCAGCCGCGATGCTAACTAAAATTAGCTCTGACTCTCCTTGTGTGCTTAATGTAATTAGAAAGCATTTGCATTGACTGATGCCAGAAGAATGCGGTTCAGCCCGGAGCTATTTTTGGACAGCCCCGAGTTGCTTGGCCCGAGTGACCTTGTCTTTAGGCTTCAGTGGGACCTCAGCGAGCTCGCACTCTCGGTCAGACTCGAGTCACACACACACACACACACACACACACACACACACACACACACACACACACACACACACACACACACACACAAGCACACACACACACACACACACACACACACGCACACACACATACACACACACACACATACACACTCGCTCAGACACACACACACACGGACAGGCACAGCTCACATGAACACACAAACAATCACTTAGGCCTCGTCATTCAGACCAAGTCTCCCAGTCCCCAAGCCATTCAGCATGTATCTTTACAAGGACTCGGGGCTATCGGCTCTCTCACCCTGCTCCACTGTGTGCCTGTTTCCGGTCGCTCTCGGCCACCATTGTGCTGTGTAAGTTGGGTCCCTGGAGAGAGTGGGCCCTTTTCAGACGCTGGTGTCTCGGTGAAAAGGTAACCCAAGCCAGGTGGGGCAGGGTTATTGTTATCATCCCTCACCCCGAAGCCCTGCGGACCAGGAGTGCATTATTGGAGACATGTGAGGTCTTGATAATGCTGATGCACCTTCATTTCCATTTAATTGTGCTGTGCTGCTTTATAAAAGGGGGGGGGGGGCACAGGGGGTGACATAGAGGCTCGCTCAGGGTGAGATAGACAAAGATAGACCACAAGAGAAAAAGAGAGAGAGAGAGAGAGAGATGTGGAAAAGGAGATAGACAGATAGAGCACAAGAGAGAAAGAGAGAGAGAGATGTGGAAAAGGAGTGAGATAGACAGAGATAGACCACAAGAGAGAGAGAGAGATGTGGAAAGAGGGAATGAGAGTGCTGAGTGTTCTCGACGAGGTGAGTTCCTGCCCCAGCAAGAAGGAGAGAGGCGCTGACAGACGTGCAGCCTGCAAACCAGCCCCCCACCCCCACCCCAAGACGGGTTTTTACAGTTGTTTACATCTGCTTCATGGTATCATTTTTCAAACACCTCATATCGCTGGCTTAATGAAACATTGCATTCAAAATGCAATAATCCCTTTTAAATAATGTAAAAAAAAAATATTTTTATCAAATGGTAAATATAGTTATTCATATGGTTGGAGTTTTTTTATCAATAAATGCACACCAGTGTGATCAATCTAAAATACTCCTATCTTTGTTAGGTATTTTAAGGTTACGGTGTTGCGGTGCATTTCTGACAAAACACACAAATACAGATTAGAGTGCATTACCAAAACAATACTTCAAAGTGTTCAGTAAGGAAACACATCATATAGAAAGTTTAACAAATTGTAAAAGGAGACCGTATGCCTGTATTCAGCTTCCTACAGTGCTGCCTACTCCTTCTAAAGGATTATTGTCAACCTTATTTATTTATTTATGTAAATATTAATTTGATCATATGTTTCCTTCATTCAAATTTCTTGGGGTGCCAATAATTGTGAAAAATGGGATTTTGTTCAAAACATAAATTTTTACATGCTCTATTCAAATCTTTTTTTTTTTCAATATAATATCACGATTACATTTGTTCACTGATACACATGTTTGCAAAACTCTTAACACAGGACACTCACCTGCGCATAAACGACCCAATTCTCCTGCAAAATGAAAAACTGCATTCAAAATTAAATAATCCCTTTTCAACATCAAACTTTTGCTTCAAATGGTAAACACAAGTATTCATATGGGTAGACATTTTCAAACACCAAATACACCCTACTGTGATGAATCTAAAATCCTATTGTTAATCCTTATATCCTACCAAAGTGTTACATATAGACAGTGCATCTTTTGCCTTTTTAAGGGAATACAAAAACAAAGTAGTTGTTTAATTTGCTAATAAATCGTATCAGCAAACTGAAATATATTTATTCAACACATAAATGCTAGACTACAGTACAGTGTAGAATAACCAATACAAAATTTCAAAGAGTTCAGTATGGAAACACATTATACAAACTTAACACATATGTTAAACTATGTTAGAGTAGGCTATGTACGTTTTAAATACATAAATTAATGAATTCATAATAATAATGATAATTGAGTCTTGTCAAGGCCATACATCAACATCACAACCAGTGTCCTTCTTTGGAACTGGTTTATGGTACTTGCATTTCGAAGTTTTCAGAGTCTGGTCAATGTCTCTGTCAATGTCAATGTAGAAAGTGAACCATGTGTGTAATGTTTTGCAAAAGGTGTTTTGTGAAATTGAAAACTGAGTCAAAGGCTGAGAATTAGCATCTAGTTTTGCAGATTTCATGTGGCCCTTTGCATGATTGAGTGACAGGTTTCAGAAATCGTGACGCGATGTTGTGTAACTTCAAATACACCTTAGCGGGCGTAGTCAGGCTGGAGTGAAGAGTAGCAGCAGCTCTGTCAGGCTCTGTCTGAGCCGCGGAGCCAAAAAAGCTGACAGGGTTTGTGGGCTCCACTGATGGGACGGTGAATTTGATAACGGTGTCAGATGTGAATCACCCCACCAGATGTGAGAATGCCTGGAATACCTTGCGTCACCGTCGGCTGTCTTGTCTGCCTTAAGTGTGTGTGTGTGTGTGTGTGTGGGGGGGGGGGGGGGGGGGCACTCCCTATTGTTATACATTACCCCCGAGACTGTCTTTGTAAAAACTGTCCGACTGTCCCCCCTCCCACCTCCCTACGACACACCCACCACCCCTACGGTAGTGTCTGCCCCCTTGCCAGTGACGCAGTTCCCTGTCACTGGCCCTCTGGAGGTACTCTGTTACTCCACATGCTCAACACACACACACAAACACACATTACTCTCTCTCTCTCTCTCTCTCTCTTTCTCTCTCGCTCTCTCTCTCACACACACACACACACACGGGAGCACACAAACACTCAGGGAGTTTAAAGTGCAACAGGGAGCCGAGCGGCGGAGCCTGTGACAAAGGAACAGTTGGCCGCGCTGCCTGGCCGCCCTCCAGAGCTCATTACAGAACTAAGTTGCATACCAACAAAGAAGAAACTCTCCAGTGCTCCTGGGGCAGTGGGTGCTACTCTGCTTCTAGGTAGATCTTGACCACCGCTCAGTCAGTGCGAGGAGGAGGAGGAGGAGGACAAGAGGACAAGAGGACAAAGACTAAACAAAAAAGTGGAAAAGTGGAAGAAAAAAAAACGAAACAATAGTTGGTTGAGTTTTTGTGTGTTTTTTTTTTTTTTTTTGTCGGAGCAGGACAAGACCACAGGGACAGAAAAAGACTACTTTATTTTCTGTCCGTTTTTTATTTGAACACTTCAACATGTCAAAGTGCGGAGAGCTTGTCTGGGAGTCATCGTGTTAAAAATAACTTTATTGTGGCGGATCATGTTTTGGTAGGAGGGATCAGCTTGCTCTGACAGGACGGCCTGACGGACAGCAGATGAGGCAGGCTGGCTTGCCTTAGCGCTGGGAGAAGAGGAATTGAGCGTGCTGCCTCTCTCCCTCTTTCTCTCTGCGCTCTTCTCTCTTTCTCTCTCTCTCCATACGCACACACATACCCCCACACACACATACACACACACACACACATTGTTTCTCACACACACACACACACACACACACACTCAACCCACAGTCCCCAAAACCCTGCGTCTCTCCCCCGCTCCAGATGATGCCTTGGATGTAGACGGCCGGCGCCCCATGAGTGATATGAGTAAGGCACTGGAAGACATACACAGCTCTGACAGCCTCGGCGAGAAAGCGGCCATCTTTCGCAGTGGGAAGGCGAACGCCAGTGGCTTCTCCAGCCCTGCCCTCATCCCCCTGAGAGCCCCCTTCCTAGCGCCACATGCCCAGCACAGCCGGACCACCACGCTCCACAAGGGGGACAGGTACGCTGCGCCTCTCTGCCCCCTCTCTCTCCCCCCCTCTCTCTCTCCCCCCCTCATCTCTCTTTCTTTCGCTGTTTCATTTTCCTGCTTGATAGTATCCCTTGTCCTGCTAAAACTGGACACCAAGAAGACAGATGCTTGATTTCTCATGGCGGATGAGAAATGATGTGTCATTAGCTCGCTGGTGATGTAATGGTCTTTCATGTTAAGTGGAAGCCTTGCAAAAAATAACTGGTGGTCTGTGTGCATGTGAATTTTCTTTGGAAGTAGGTGTTAAGATGTGTGCATATTTGTGTGTGTATTTGTGTGTGTGCGTGTGTGTGTGTGTGTGTGTGTGTGTGTGTGAACGGTCGACTGCTGTGTATCCAGCCCTTCGCCAGTGTCTATTTGTGCTGATACTGTAAGTCACTTCTTAAAAGTTAATCTTTAACATATGTGATCAGCCAGCGCATACAATGTGCCCTCATAAGTGAAGAATAGTGCAGCCTTTGTATTCCCCTGCAGCCTGGGCCTGGAGGGTCCAGTTGAAATATTGCAATAGACTTTGTACCTGTAAACACTTGCGGTGAGCACACAATTGTCAGCGAGGGCTTTCTACACGAAATCTGACAGCCGATAGAAAGAATTGGACGCAAATCAAGCACCTGTTGCTTTCCTGGCTGTAATTAGTAACTCAGTAACTGCGTGTGTGTACAGAACAGTTAAGATATGTCAGAGTAGGGCAGAAACTGGCATTCAAGGCCTTTCGCGTATAAACAATAAAAAAATCTTTATACTCGCACACAGGACGCTGGAAATTGTCCTGACATTTTTTGCCCCCCTTTGTGCGTGCTTCAGCTGAGCGTTCCCACACAGAGGTGCTTTTTTCAGCTTGGTTTTGATGTTGGTGGATTAAGCGAACGCGCTTCTTTGTGGAATAAACAACATAGCTGCCAACATGGCCGCCTCCTGGTATCCTCAGAAGCACTCCACTCCACACCACACCACACCAGCCCACCCCACCCCACCCCGCCTTCCCCTTGCGCCCAGATAAACAAAGCGAGCGCGCCCACATTCTGTATGTGGAGGGATTGTGACATACGGATACAGGTGTGAGAACAGTCGAGAAATTCGTGCATGTGTGTTACAGTAATGTGTTCGTCTGTACGCGTTTGCGCAAGTGCACAGGCACACGTGTGTGTATGTGTTTATGTGTTCTTGTTCGTGTGTGTGTGTTTGTAAATGCATGTGCATGTTTTTACTTTTTTTCCGCATCTTTGTGTGTAAGTGCGTATGTGTGTGTTAGTGTTGGGGTTTATACGCGTGCATGTACACATGTATGTATGATCGCACATGTGTATGGGTGTGTGTGTTTGTGCATCTGTGTGAGTGTGTGTGTGTGTGTGTATGTGTGTTTGTGTCTGTGAGTGTGTCTGTGTGTGGGTGTGTCGGTGTGAGTGTTTGTGTGCGTGTTTGTGTGTGTGTGTGAGTGTGTGTGTCTGTGTGAGTCACTGTGTGTGTGTGTGTGTGCGTGTGCGTGTGTGTGTGTGTGTGTGTGTGTGTGTGTGTGTGTGTGTGTGTGTGTGTGTGTCTGTGTGTGTGTGTGTGTGTGTTTGTGTGTGTGTGTGGCTGATGTTTTGGGCTAGTGAGGGTTCAGTGCTCACACCCAATGGCCTTAGTGAGCCTCTGTGTGCAAAGCTGGGAGGCACTAGTCATGCACATCTTTATTTATCTTTCTTATCAAATATCTTGTGCTCAGTCTCTCCCGCCCTCCCTCCTTCCCTCCCTCCTTCCCTCCCTCTCTGTCTTTGTCTGTCTCTCCTTCTGGCTCTTACGATCCTCTCGCCCTCTATCTTTCCTTCCATGGGTGTGTCACACAATAACACACAACCACACACACACACACACACACACACGCACACACACAAGAACACACAACCACACACAAACACACACACACACAACCACACACGCGCGCACACACACACACACACACACACACACACACACACACACACACACACACACACACACGCACACACACAAGAACACACAACCACACACAAACACACACACACACAACCACACACGCGCGCACACACACACACACACACAATAACCCACAACCACACACACACACACACACAAGAACACACAACCACACACGCGCACACACACACACACACACACACACACACACACACACGCACACACACACACACACACACACTATAGCACTAAATTATTCCTTCTTTGTTTAGTTCCTCTGATCACACGGACACAACAAAGTGAGTAACACAAGTGACCGTGCAGGCTCTGGCACATAGGGTAAGAGCGGGGGATATGTGATGTTCAAAGCGTGTGCGCCCCTTCTCTTCCCTGTGGACCTTGTGCTGCGGGGCTAACATGGTTAACTGCACCACACGGCCAGCAACAGAGACAATTACCCATTCATCTGGAGCTGCAGCATGACATCACCTCACTCTCTGTCTCTCCTCAGCCTACACACACACACACAGTATACACACACACAGTATACACACACACACACACACACACACACACACACACATAGGATAAATAGTCAGGTCAAACGCTGCTGTCGGATGGAGGACATTCTCGTGAAAGACTTCCTCTCGATCACTTTGCTCCTCTGTTTTTTTTTTTCTTTTCTGACGTTTCTCCTCCACCCCTGTCTCCAGGAGAAGTCGAGAGGGAGAGGAGACGCTGGCGAACCCCGTGCCAAACCCCTTCCCGGAGCTCTTCAACTCCTCCGTCTATCCTCTGGTGTCAGAGTGCTTACTCCCCTGGACCAAAAGCAGCTCAACTCAGGTGAGACGTGCTGTTGGTGTTATTCTTGCTGTTCAAGAAGCTGGTTTGACTGTAAAGCACACACACACACACACACACACACACACACACACACACACACACACACACACACACACATCTCAGTGTTACCAGTGTATGTCCAGATCCTAATCTCATATGAGGTTTAGAGTTAGGGTTTCGTTTTGTTTTCACCTCCCTCCACCTCCCACCTCCACCCCTCTTCATTCTGGCTAACTCGAGCAACTCTTTCAGTTGTGCAAAATTTGAATGCTCCTCTCTGCTTTTGCAATCATGCGGGGCGAGTGCTGGAGATTGTTGAACCAGTTGTGGCAGTATGGAAATGAGGATGGGATGTGTGCAGAAAAGCGCCATGTCAGCAGGCCCGCACGCTCTCGCTCTCCGAGAGATTCCCCCCCATCCGTGCACACACACACACACACACACACACACACACACACACACACACAGGAGCGGGATCCAGATACGTGTGCTCCAATGCAAACACTGCCTCGCTTCTCATTTAAAAAAAAATGTTTTTCGCCATAATGCTGAACAGATGAGTTATTCATGCATAATTGAGGAGTCATGAGCCTTGACTGTTAGAATTTTTTGTGAAATCGACTCTTTTGATTTGCATAGTATATTATTGTTTAACTGATTTGCAGTGCATAACTGTAAATCACAAATGAATAGTGGGAAATTGTACATAAATTAGACAGTATCTTACTGTAGAACTGATGTCCTGCATAGTACTGTGTATTCCACAATTACATTGTGAAAAAATACAACCTTTTACTGTGAAAAGCTTGCCTTAGGGAGTTCAGGACTCTGAAATATGCTCTAGGTAATGTCAGGAAAGAGTACAAATTACATGTAATCTAATTAAGTTAATAAATCAGGTTAAATGCAGACCTTTTTTATTTATCTGCTTTGATCCATGACCCATGTGGAAAACTGAGTACAGCATAGCGCTGAAATGTGTGACCATATAAACTGATGCACCATGCAACAATGCACATTAAGCTGCACGTGTTTACAGGTGTGCCTAGTCTGTAGCATACAGGCTTCATATCATACAGACTAGAAATCATTATACTTCTTTCAGAAATCAAACCCAGGACTTCAGAGCTGCTTTATCAACTACCCTCCCTGTAGAGCTATGGGATGACTTTGCTGATTCCTATTGTCTTCTCATGAACAAAACAAACCAATAACAACACTGTTACGAAACATTTATGAAAATAGCAGAAAAAGAAAAGTTGCAAAAAATAGTTGGATAGTACCTGTTTTAAAATTCCCATTCATTCAATCCGAAACCATCCAACTCTAGAATGAAATGGCTTACTATACTAAAATCATTATGTGTACAAATTCTATAGCTTGTTTTTATTTTTAACTGAAAAATAGGCTTTTTTTTAGGATTTTTAGATGGTACTGAAAGTAGATGTTCGGGGGTTCAATACCCAGGATGAATATATGCTGATAATGCTTATATCGTCATTCACAGTATCACTTCTTACTCCACAGACATTTTACACAAAAATCATTATAACTCATAAGTTGATCATGCAGAAAAGGCCTGGCTTTCCAAAGTTGACATTGAGGTCCTTTTTTGTGCAACTTCGGACATTCCCACTGAATAAGTTAAATGTTCCCATATTGCAGTTGTGATTTACAGTAACTGCCTGCGTAACAGTGCTACAGTACTAGCACAAATAATAAAACCGATTTTGACAAGTGATGCAACAGGAAATGTTTTCTTAATAGGACTGTGTTAAACAAAGTTACCTGATGTGCTCAAATGCCAAACAAAAATACATTGAGCAGGATGCATAAAGCAACAACATGAGATATACCTTAATGTACCAATATTTAAATGAAAATTGAAAATATGCTGGCTGTGGTTATTTAAGTTTTACCAGCAAATACCAGTAAAATCACCAAAAGTGTCAGGTGCCGCCCGGCAGGCTTCTTCTTACTGTGAATACTATGCTGTTAAAGTACTGGGAAAGAACTACACTATGTTACTGGCCAATAGATACCAGTACCTCCCTGTACTTTTCACAGGAAATGTTTAACAGTGTTGCTTTTTCACAGACCTCTTCATTTAGGCAGGATAAGAATGCTAATTTGGACAGTAAGAGGCAAAACTCAGAATGAGAGTGACAGAAAACACACACACACACACACACACACACACTCAAGCCTTCTTCTCGCTCTCCTCTCTGCTGTGATCTGGAGGTGTAGTGTTGCATGCTCGGTGGCCATGCCGAGGCGAGGTGCTCAGGCTGTGCACAACAGGGCGTTTTTATCAGACACCCCTGCGCTAGAACGGCGTGAGGTGGAGATAGGAGGCCGGTTGGGGGTGGGAGTGGGTAGGGTGTGTAGGGTGTAGGGTGAGGATCACTGCCTCTGGATCAGGTTTCACTCCTTAGCAGAGCACCAATTCTACCAGGGCTGCCTCCGCCGCACAAGCAGCCAATAACTCTTTAGTGCCCGCTTATATAACCACTAATACGGCCTTCTCTCAAGCCAGACTGCTAACCACGTGATCCGGGAGCTGTGATTCATGTTTTTTATCAGCTGAAATCTGATTACTAGAGTGGTCTAATATCACAATTTAGCCGTGACAGTTAAAGGAGGCCGTTATCTGGAAGTGTTAATAAAAGCCCTGCATTTTGAGTTGAAGGGTTCTGTCCGTGGCCATTAGAGGGCCTGCGTGGTGCGTGGTGCGTGGTGCGCGTTGCCGAAATGAGTGGCCTCCGCTCACACCGAGGCCGCCAGCAATTACAGTTGCACTCTGCTGAAAACTGAAGACAAAAAGGAAATGGCACGACCGCCTGACAAAGTTGTGTCGCGGGACGGCGTCCCGCCCCTCGGCTGTTGAGTCGGGCGACTGACACGGTTTGGCCATTGGCTGGGGTGCCAGCCGCTCACTGCGAGGGTGCTAATTACAATCACTCCACGTCTGCGGCTCTGAAAAGGCCAGCTCACAGTCCTGACTCATTTCTGGAAATTATAGAGCTCACGGCTAAGCAGAAAAAATATCAGCAGCATTATCCCACATTCAGCTCTGTAATGAATGTATTTATCACTCTCTCTCTCTCCCCTGTAATGAATGTATTTATCACTCTCTCTATCTCTCTCTCTCTCTCAACCTAGCTGTGAACAAGAGGCAGTGATTGTGTGATTTAGTGGCCTATGGCTAATAAGATTATTTAGTCCTTGTTGTATAGTCTGATCAGGTGTCTTTCGTTTTCCTTCTTCTTTTTCATTGAGCTTGATTATCTTTTTCTCTGAATGGGTCTTCACGATTTCTTTCTAGTCACAAATGAGCACTTGTTACCTGACTCCCCTCCATGCTTGACCTGGGTTTCACATTGGTACTTTAGGGAGTGATTTTAATCCGCTAATGCCTGTCGTGCATTGTTCTAAAAAGGCCTGCGGATTAGCATGGATTTGGCATTGTTTTTGGGATGGTTGGAGGGTTCCATACTTAAGGGGGTACAGAGGCACCTTGGTGACCCCCCACCCCATCCCGAAAAATAATATAAAACCCCCTTCATTGCGCGTCTCCTTGTTAGCCTGTCTCAATGTGGTCTTTACCCCAGCCGCCTGATGAGCGCTGTGTTTGCCCTCTGTGCTGACAGCCTTTCTCTGCACCCTTTGAAAGGCAACAATGGAGGGGACAATGGGGGAATATGTCAGAGTGACCAGCTGTTTGACCGTCGGTGCTCCGCCGAGTCACCGGGGTCAAGATCCAGTCCATTGCGGGCGCTCCAGAAAGAGATGACATCATCCCCACACCACCCCACCGCACACCACACCACACCACACCACCCCCCGAGCCCTCTCTCTCTCTCTCGTTCTCCCACTCACTCTCAATGGAGGAACAGGCTGGCTGAGAGGACTGAAAGTGCTGTATCATGGGGACTCCCCGAAGCCTCTGCGCTCCCCTCGGGCCTGCCTTTGTTACGAAGCCTCTCTCTTGTCCGTGAGGAGCAGGGTCACTGCAGAGTGACAGACAGGCGACTCGCGCCGCTTGCCAATCCTGATTTGGAGCTGTCCGTAACAGAGAAAAAGACTACTGGCGTAAGGGGCATCGATTGGGTGTAAGGGCGTCAGGGTGATTTTGTGCGCAGTTATAATTGATACATTCGACAGGAATTGAATGGGGTTCTTTTTGGAAAGTGGGGAAAGGTGTCAAGGGTATCAGTGAGAAAGCTGTCACACAGTGCCTCTTCCAGAGTGAGGAGTATAGCTACTTGGCATGAACCCAGGAGATGGTGACTGCTTAGGTGTGTGTGTGTCTGTGTGTGTGTGTGTGTGTGTGTGTGTGTGTGTGTGTGTGAGCGTGTGTGAGAGCACAGGACAGGTAACAGTGCCCTCTAAGTATGGCATCACCATCCAGACAAATAATCAACCCTAAAACCAACTACTTTGGATCACCATAGATCTTATAGTACATTTCAGTTCAGACCACCAATTGTCCTGTAGTTTATCCTCCTGTATTATCCTGCAGCAGATGCACTGATCAGTTTGAGTGAGTGGCCCTAGTGTTTGTTTTTTCCATGGGCTGTGTGGCTTAGACCGAGGCTCAGTATTTGATTATAAGTTGCCTGAAGGGCCAGGTCCCATTGACACAGCATTGTTTTATACCGGCTTTTCAGGGCTATTTTGGCCGTGAGAAAGCGCCAAGTGCTGCACCCCCACCGCCCCCACCACCCCACTCCCTCGGCCAAACCCGACGTTTGCAGTGTCATGGAACATTTGCATGATAAAAGAGCCGAGTCATGATTGCCGCAGGCCCCTCAGTGTCTCCCTGCGCACCCCAGCCCCTGTGATTCACACGTAAGCCCTTGCACTGTTCCCCAGCCGTGCTTGTGATCCTCTTTCACACTCCAATAAATCTGTCAGAATCCAACTTGATGGATCCCCCCCTCCTCCTTTATAAAAATATGGCCCATATTACCACCACATTATTCATGAAAGCCAGTCGAGGCAGTCTGCTTGGATGGTCAGAGTGGTACGGTTAACTATGGGAACGCACGGATGGAGATGGCTTGATGTCTTATTTTCGCCAAAGCAGCGATCGGAGAAGGGCATTACTCATGAAGAATTGATGGCCTTTTAAAGAGACTTCATGAATAGAGAAGTGTGGTTCTCACTGTGAGCAGACTGAACATGACACAGTGCCTAATGAGGGAAACAGTGCAAGTCATTTAAAGCTGTTTTATAAGCTCCAGCTGCATCTCTACCCCCTCTGTTTCAAGAGGATGGAGCCTACTGCAGTTAAACAGCTGAGAGACATTAAGAGAGAAATTGATGAAACAAATAGAAAACACAGAACGGCGGCATAGAGACAGATAGACCAATGGATATGCAGACATAGTAGAGAGCCCGCCATCTTGATGCCGCTACCCTGACTGGAGCTCTTCTGATGAGAGCACTGCAAATGAAAAGAATAATAAATGAAAGTTCATATAGAACAGATACAGAAAGAAATGATATGAATTGCACACACACACACATACACACATGTACAGATAAAGTGTAAGTGTGCATGCCTACTGCTAAAGATTATGTTTTATGCTGATTGTGAGCACTGGATTTCAGCATGTTCCACTGCAGTTCAAGGACTGAAGGTTATCCATCCTGCTTGGAACAGAGGTGGAACAGGCTGCAATATTTCAAGGAAACAGAGCTTGGTTTTAACCCAAGTCTTATCTTGTCTCCTCGTGTTATAGCTATCTCTTTATGGACACTAAATTAGCCATTTAAGGACAACCCGAAAAATTTGTGGTCCGATTTTCTTCATGTTCTTGTCAAATTTCAGTTTGCCAAAACATGTTGCGCCAGAAAGGTGATTACCCGACTCGCATGAGTTGATGTTCATTGTAAGACATGGAAGAAGTGAATCAGTGTTAGTTCTTTCCATTTCTTTTCCTACCTCCCTCTCTCTCCCCCTCTCTCTCCCTCCCTCTCTCTCTGCCTCTGTGTCCCATATCACAGGCACTTATGTGACTACCTTGTGAAATAGAATACTAGTGCACTTTGGAGCATGACCTGAAGTCAGATCCCTTTGCTCCCGGAACCTTCCACCGGCGTGTGCCTACCACACAAAGCCTTTGGCTGCTGCCTTCCCTCGCATGCAAAGCCCAGTGGAAATGGCACTTAACTCACGTAGCTGCGCCCATTCCAATCCTCAGTGGCAAATGCCACATTCATAATGTCCAGCCATGTAAAACTCATCTTTAGTTCACAGTGTACACAGTGTACTGAATCAAGAAACCCCCACATAGCCATGGTGTTAGTGACTTTAAGTATCATATATAAGTACATTATTTAACTGTAATCAAGTAGGCTTAATCTAAACCATGGCTGCCCTTGATTGTGAAAGTACACTCACAAAATGCCTCAAAGAAAAGATCAGTCCCTCCCTGCCACTCTGACCCTGCGAAAAGACAGTAAAAGCAACAGACATCTGACAGCCTCTGATAAACCCTCAGACACTTGGTGCACTTTGGTAGACTGCATGTGTGTCTCCCAGCCAGGGGACCTTCGCACGGAACACACAGAGACAGCCAAAGGGCCAGAGTAGCAGAGCACATCTCTCTCTGTCTTTCTGTGTGTGTGTATGTGTGTGTGTGTGTGCAAGTGTGTGTGTGTGTGCGTGTGTGTGCGTGTGTGTGTGCGTACACACCGCAGACTGGCCAGCCGGCTCTCAGACAGGGCCGGTGTTCGGTTCAGCCAGCCGTCTGACTCATCAGGAATGTCTGCGCCGGTGCAAGGCTATCACTGATCCAGCACGGGGGACTTCTACCTCTCTCTCACACACACACAGCACACACACACACACACACACACACACACACACACACACACACACACACACACACACACACACACACACACACACACACACACACACACACACACCACACGCACACACACACACACACACACACACACACACACACACACACACACACACACACACACATATTCTCTCACGCACACACACACACACACACACACACACACACACACACACACGATAGATGATCTCATAATTGTCGCCCTTCGCAATCTATGCCGTCTCTCTCTCTGTCCTTTGCGTTTATTAGGGTATGGCCTAGTTTTGGAAGCACAGCATTTCTCTAAGTGTTTTAGAGCGGATTAGCTCACCAGGCAATGCTAGCTGAGGTGTTTGTTGTTGTTGTTGGCATTGCTGCGCTTTCTTCTTATGCTTCTCAGGGAAGTTGTTGTTCATGTTTAATCCCTCTCATGTAGTTTGTTGTGTGTTGCCCTCTGAATGCCTGAAAAAAGTCAAAACAGGATAAAGCAATTTGGACAAAATTTGAGGCAGAAGTGTTAACAGTACAAGGGGCTAAACTACAGCAAGTGTCCTTTATGCTGCTGCTTTGCTCATTACGAAAAAAAGTGTATGGACAAATTAAAAACAGATTCGATTTTTTTGTATGTGTGTTCATGTAGGTATCTGTCTTTGGGAATGTGTGTGTGTGTGTGTATGTGTGTGTGTGAGAGAGAGAGTATGTGTGTGTGTCTGTGAGAGAGAGTGTAAATGTGTGTGTATGTGTGTGTGTGTTTTTGTGTGTGTGTGTGTGAGAGAGAGAGAGAGAGTATGTGTGTGTGTGTGTGTGTGTTGTGTGTGTGTGTGTGTGTGTGTGTGTGTGTGTGTGTGTGTGTGTGTGTGTGTGAGAGAGAGAAAGTATGTGTGTGTGTGTGTGTGTGTGTGTGTGTGTGTGTGTGTGTGTGTGTGTGTGTGTGTGTTGTGTGTGAGAGAAAGAGAGAGAGAGAGTATGTGTGTGTGTGTGTGTGTGTGTGTGTATGTGTGTATTACCATTGCAGACTTGTGGGGCTAGTGTATATTTGTGTCTTTTGTTGCCGCTGGTCTGGCATGGCCTGTGTGGGGGGTCTCCGCTGGACCAGCCCTCCCTCCTCGCGGTCAAGGACAGTGCGTCTGGCTCCGGCCCCTGTTGTGAAAGATCTGGAGACTCTCTTATCAATTCAGCTCCATTATTTCAAATTAATTTTTCGCTCTCTCTGATAACTGCTAGCGTCTGCTTGTCTGTTGGTCTCACCAGACGATGTGTCCGGACCCCAGATAGACGCCTGTGGGCCTTTTCTCCCTCTCTGTCTTTCCCTTTCTTTCTGTCCTTCTCTCTTTCCCTCTCTCTCTCCCTCTCTGTGTCCATACCAGGCTCACTCTCTCTCTCTCTCTCTTTCCGTCTCTCTCTCTCTCCCTCTCTGTGTCCTTCCCAGGCTCATTTGCTCTCTCTCTCTCTCTCTCTCTCTCTCCCTCTCTTTCCATCTCTCTCTCTCTCTCCCTCTCTGTCCTTCCCAGGCTCAGTCTCTCTTTCTCTCTCTCTCTCTCTCTCTCTCTCTCTCTGTATCCTTCCCAGGCTCATTATTTCTCTCTCTCTCTATCTCAGCACCGAGGTAGAACCGCATGGCCATGGTTGCTGCCAGGCAGTAGACCGAGCACCATGTGGCGCAACCCTTCTTATTGTTGCGAGCAGATTTGAGTCAGTATTCTGTCAGCTGTTGGTCTGCTTGGTGCTGACAGGGGAAGGGGGTGGGTAGAGGATGGGGGGTGGGGGTGGGGGTGGGGGTGGGGGTGGGAGGGAGCCTTCTCAGGCCCGGTGCCCAGGCCTCAACCCTGCCTCTCCTGCAGCAGGCAGTCACGATGGAGCACGGCGGGGGCCTTGCTGTGTGTGGAGGTGTGTGTGTGTGTGTGTGTGGGAGGCGCTGGAGGGGCCCCGAGCCCACCATCTTGATGCCACTACCCTGACTGGAGCTCTCCTTGATGAGAGCACTGCAAATGAAAAGAATAATAAATGAAAGGAATAAGTGAGAACTACTGCAGGAAATGTGTGGAGAAAAAGAGAGAGAGAGAGAGAAAGAGAGAGAGAGCGAGAGAGAGAGAGAGGCTAGGAAGAAAGAGCCTTTCCTCACACGTTGTCCCTGTGGTTTACATGCTGGAAGGAGCCCAAAGTCTAAAGATATACACTAACTATTTATGTCTTCATTCTGTATGTTTCACACAGGCCTGGGATATGCTTGGTGTGTTGTATACGCTTGCTGTACTGCGACTTTCTTACATGACTGTCAGATCAGATAACGTAACTCCTTAAACTCTGTAGACATCACCAGTCATTAGAAACCAGCAGATACTTACTTGCATGTACAGCACGTCTTATCGCAAACGGTGCACTGAAAAAACAGCTCATTCCTTACACATCAAGACTTGCTGTGTTTCTGTAGCAAAAAGATAGCTTTATTCAGGCATGCCCAGACCTCAGACCTGGTATCTAACTAACAAAAAGGCACAGAAATATGTACAGAAAATCTTCAATAAATCCAGATCTTTCCCTCCTAGGCATCAGTAGTTGAAGGTGAAATAAATGGATCAACGTCAGTTTTTTGTGGTGTGGTGTGGTAGCTTGCAGCTCATCCACGGATGGCAATTATCACACCTATTATTCTTTTTTTATAATAAATGCGTCTGAAAAAAATTGGAAACTTTGGAACCTTCTCAGTGAATGTTATGAAACAGCTTCAGGCAAAGCTAATGGTAGCCGAATGTCTGAGATGTTTTGTTTCTGCAGAAACCTTGCTATGCTGAAGCCTCTTGTACCTTTATGTTTCATAAATGTATCAATGTCCTTTATATTTCCTGTCCTTGTAAGTATCACCAAGGCTTTTGAACATGTGTCTGCATTACCAGTTTGTCACTGTGGAGAAGACTGTGAAGATAATCAAGCTCTTTTGCTAGTTCAATTGGAGTAGGGAAAACAAAGAAAACATTGCCCTTTAGTGCAACGTGTGTTGTCTCATGGATGTAGTTCTTGCTTTCCCTCAGCATTGACCTGTTGTTGTAGTTGAGTGTTGCACGCTTTTCAACAGAAAAAAGAAGGCAGGGCTTTACTGTAATATCTACGAGCTTATTCAGCATCAGTTGACCTGTTCTTTCCTTGCATCTCCTATAAATTCTCAAAAGCAATTGCACGTGTTACCCTGCGGTATTATATACAAATCCTTTCAACTGTAACCTTTTAACTGTTACCTTTCTCAGAGATTGAAACAAACACAAGTCACATCATCTGAGACAAATAACATAAATAGGGCTCTTGAAAGCCTCTGCGGTGAGTGGGTGTTTGCTGCTGGTGTGAGTGCGAGAGAGTGTGTGTGTGCGGGTGTGTGTGTGCGGGTGTGTGTGTGTCTGTGTGTGTGTGTGTGTGTGTGTGTGTGTGTGTGTGTGTGTGTGTGTGTGTGTGTGTGTGTGTGTGTGCGGGTGTGTGTGTGTGTGTGTGTGTGCGGGTGTGTGTGTGTGTGTGTGTGTGTGTGTGTGTCTAGGTGTGTGTGTGTGTGTGTGTGTGCGTGTGTGTGTGTGTGTGTGTGTGTCTGTGTGTGTGTGTGGGTGTGTGTGTGTGTCTAGGTGTGTGTGTGTGTGTTCAGAGGGTGTGAGAGTCTGGTCTGGCATCGGACTGACTCCTCTGCCAGGATGCGCAGATCTGCGGCACATTGTCCTCTGGTTTTTTACGAGGCCTCTCCTTTCAGTGCGCGCACAAAGGCAGATGTTTGGGAGGACTCGCTGCTGCAACAGTGGCTGTGTGGGAACCACTCGCTGCGCAGAGCTATTTTCAACTTCCTGATTCACACAGAGAGTTTTTCCCAACCCTCCACGCCCCTCCCCCCCCCCAGTGTCTGGAGCTGCCCAATAAGCCCATTATTCTTTGAAAAGCAGTTTTGTTTTGTCGAAGCACATCTTTACTCCCTTTTTTGGTTCGCCCTGACAGATGTTGAATTATCAAGGCATCATCAATTGGATTTGTCAGTTCTAAACTCCCGAGTTCAATTTTTCCGAACAACAAAAACATAACATTTGTTCTCAATTGCGTTCTCCAGTGTTCATACAATAACAAAATATGGAAACAATCTGTGGAAATGTTTCTGCTTCTCAGTAGTGATAAGATATGATACTAGTTGGATAAGGCTGTATTTTGCTGTGGTGTACTCTAGGGACAGTTTAGAAGTGTGTGCCCTAAAAATGCCAGTCCCCCAAAGGGTTTAATGGCAGACTCAGAGTGTCCAGCAGAGCTTTAATGCCATAGCAACACAAAGAGAAACCTATATATCACCTCTCATCGTCAGACAGGCCTGTATGCTTCATATCAGGATGGCACAAAATAGGTTCCCAACATCAGCCCTGTTTCCACTGTGAAAAAGATTCATGTTTCTACTAGAAGAAAAAAAAATATCCCAATGACCTTCACTGTTCTAACTTTACCCCTGAGTTGAGCTATTTTATCAGGGTTTTTTATTAGAATGAAGTGGTTTTCTTTTGGGAAAAAAAAAAAAAAACATTTTGAGTTGCCAAGGACAAAGGAGGAGTTTGTGTGTTGAGCAAATGACCTGTCTGTGTTTGAGTCTATCGCTTCTGTTGTGTTCAGTACATGACTGCAGTGTACACATGATATCAGGCAGCAGAAGTATCTCACCGTGACTGGGAAGCGATTGTCTTTTGTGCAAGTGGACATTGTTGCCGAAGGTTAGGTTTATGGAAGAGCTGAGAGCATGAACTTTAATGCAAGAAGAGTCACTTTGCCGACCATTACCCCTCTCTGTCTTCAAAAGCGGGTAAGAAATGTCATCTTTTTTGTTGTTCTCAATCCTTATTTTCTGTTCTGCTCGGTTCTGTTTGTTTGACGGTGTTGTGCAGTCTGTAGCGTAATTGCATGCTAGCGATTAAGGCTCAGGACTGAATTTCATCATGGAAAAAAGGCTCCTGAGGTGACATGCTGGGGTCCGCGCTGCGCTACAACTTAAGCTGTTGAGTGAATTAATTGGGAAGAATTTTTTGTGATTAAAAGCTACAGAAAATGTTCTCCCGTAGGTACAGCTCTGCACAAAACAGTTTTATAAACAGTGGAAGCCAGATTTCCTAATCGCCATGTAAGGTTATTGAACTTTGTACATTTATCCCACCTCAAGTCAAAATGATAGCAACTGATCGCAGTGACTGTGGAGTGTGGGATTGGTGTGTAGTGCTCTTTATAATATTTCGGAAGAAAACTGTGCGAAAGTAATTTTTTTCCTCCTTGTAGTGTGCATTTGTCCACAACGATTGGAAACCTGAAGGACAGAAATACAGTGACTCAATTTTCTTATCCTGTGTCAGCAGGTTTGAGGACTCCGCTGCGCTGTCTCCGCCAAAAGACACATTATTAAAACAGACAGTCTAATACCAGGCTGCTATCAGCAAAACAATACAGTGCCTGTGGAGGTTAGCAGCCATCTGACAGCTTATGGGAGAAAAAAAACAGACTCATTGGGCTCTTAAGCCAGTGAAATATGGTAGAAATGACATTTGATTGGGTGCCTGGCAAAGGTCATACGCAACACTGCCGTCTTTTGTTAAGCCATTGTAATCTCGCAGTTGACAGAAAAGTCATCATTACTGAGGAGTTTGTCACATTTCTTTGTGTGTGCTCGTGTTCACGGCCAGACTCAGAACTGGTATTGGGGGTTACTTTTGCAGCCAGAGATGGAGCTGTAGTTGATCAAGAGGCAGAGGAGTACTAACTTTGCTCCGGAACGAGGCCTGCATGGCTCAGCAGTCCAGGCAGGGGAGCTGGAGACTAAGCTCGATGGGCTTTGTGGCTTGGGGCTCCTGGGCTGCTGGTTGCTAGAACACCAGGGCTCGGCAGAGGCAGGAGGGAGAGAGGGAGAGGGCGTGGGGTGTGGGATGTGGTGGTGGATCTGGGCTGGTCACAACACAAACACACACACACTCACACACACACACACACACACACACTTACAAACACACATACACACACACACACACGCACGCATACACACTTACACACACACAAAAACACAGACATGCACACACACAGAGAAGGCCGAGGCCGTTGGCTGTGGCACTTGCAGATACAGCTGCAGCTGCGGGAGTAAGAGGTCAAGGTGAAACCATCGCAGACTAATTGCGAAGCCGGTCTTTGCCGTGTCCTTGACATAAATGTCTTTAAAAGAAGCTAATAGTATAGTAGCCATAGTGTACGCATGGAAACATGGGGAGAGTGTGTCTGTATATTTATGTGTATTCATAGGTGTATGTGCACATAACACCAACTCAAATATGCACGCATACACTTATGAAACACACACACACACACACACACAAACACACACACATACACACTCTCACACACACACACATACAGTCACACACACACACTCACACCCACTGTATGTAGGTCATGCTTTTAAGGCTTTCATTTCCCTGCATTTCCTCCTTGTACAGGATAGATCCTGAAAGGGAGTTTAAATATTTGCTAATGTTGATCATGCCTTCCTCCTCTCCATAAACAGAGAGACTGTAGGTCACAGTCATCCCTGGTGCATAGTTCACGGCTGGTCCCGCTAACTCCCCCAAGACTTCTCATATTAAAAAAAAAAAAAACTCATCCTCTGTCAAAACGACAGAAGTCATATCTGGAAGAGAGAGCTCTACGCCAACAACAAAATCATTGACATGTGCTCAGCGAGGTTGGCCAGCACTGTAACTTCTACTGTCCACCCCATCAACATTCCTCACCGAACACCCCCCCCCCCCCCCCCCTCCAACCACCCCAAAAACTAAAATCAGTGTCCTTATGAGCTGGCATTTCCCAGTGTGAAGCCTAATGGAAGTGACTGTACAGAGTGGCATTAACAGGCAGGGCAGGAGGCACAGCAGACAGAGGGGGAGTTGTGGGCTGTTGAAATAAAAGCTAGCACATAGAGCTGGCCCACCTGATGAATGTAGGGCATTGTGCTCACTAATGTAACAAACTACCAGCCCAATGCAGTCATTTATCTGGGCAGTATATGTCTTTTTTTCCCCCCTTCTCCGACTGCCAGCGCCACGGATTTGCACTGTCAATCCTGTGGAAAAATACAATCTGCGGCCCCCGCTTTACCTGAAAGTGTCTTAATGCCTGTATGTTCACACTTTGAGTGTGTAAGGGCGCCGTGTGGCTTCTGTGCAGCTTCCGCAGCAGCTAGTTAGCGCTAGCATCCGCAGCAGCTAGTTAGCGCTAACTTTCGCAGCAGCTGGTTAGTGCTGAGGTGTGTTGTGTGAATGACCCGTATGCACTGTCAGGCACCGTAACAAAGACAAGCTTACAGAGGTGACTGGATTTTTTTTACAGCAACATGTGAGTTTTGCACAGAGGGGGAATACTGTACAATGTATGCCCCCCTGCGGATTTTGACCCAAATGTGGCTGCCTGTCATCATAATAGACGGAGTGACGCAGGGGGGAGATGAAAGGCGTATTCATCCTCATCTGCTGTGTTATGTAACCCGTTTGCAAGGAGAGGTCTGTGATTATAGATGAGGTCTGTGTACAGTGCCACGGCAGGGTATGGTTCTCTGCTGCGTCTTTTAAAGGGGCCCCCCCTTTCTCTCTCTCTCTCTCTCACACACACACACACACACACACACACACACACACACACACACACACACACACACACACACACACCTCCATCTGAATGTTTGAAGTCTGTCCTTAGGATTCAACACACAGTTTCTCCACGTGAGACCAAACAGAGAGCTAGGCTGCCCTCTCTCTCTCTCTCTGTCTCTCTCTCTCTCTCTCTCTCTCTGTCTCTCTCTCTCTCTCTCTCTCTCTGTCTGTCTGTCTCTTGCTTCGGATGTGTTTTTTAAGAGGGCTAATCAAATATTTGTCAGAGGCGACAGTGGCGGCAGGACAGACAGGAACAGGAGCACAGATGCCCGGGCGGGCCGTGCGGGGGAGAGGATGACTCCCACACATCGGATGGCCGCTGCGGTTACTGAGGGCCCTTGTGGGTGGGCATTGATACTCCCTCCCTCTGACCCTCACACACACACACACACACAGCGACACGGTGCCAAGGTGTGTCCTAGCGTCCGCCAGCATCCGCGTCGCCAGCCGTTTTCCGCCTCTGAACAAACGCTCATGAAATATAGAAATGCTCTGAAATGAGTTTCGGGGTTTAGCATCTTCCTCTGTCTCGCAAGGCTAGAGCCTGACAGTGGGATGGAACCAACCGATTCAAAGTGAAACCGGCCAAAAACATAACCTCTGTGTTACGATAAAAACATCTACCAAACGAACAGATGTCACAGCGAAGATCTATGTTTTTTCTTTTTACGTCAACCCATTCTGACCGTACTCTATTAAAAGCTTCTCTTTCACCTCGTGACAACGTCTGTGAAAAAATCACAAAGCTCAACCCTCCTCAAATTTGCTACGGCCAGTTCTCAGAAAGACGCTTCCTTGAAAGGGCACAGCTGGAAGCCTGCCTAGACTGAGGGAATGCTTCGCAGCCTTTTTTTGTTTTTGTAATAACTCTGCAGAACTGGAACCAAGATGAATGTTTTTAGTCGACTATAAAGACAACAAAGTGTCAACATTTTCTGCTGAGGCGTTTGTTTGGTGTGCCTTCTCTGGTGTGCTGTATATTGGGGAAATCGTTAGCACCTGATTGGAGTCTTCGTTATCTTTGTTGTGTCTATATCAGGTGCAGGCAGCTACTGCAGGGGAGTTTCCTATTAACAGGCTTCCAGTAAACCAGTCCTTTGGCTTTTGTTGGGTCCCTTGCACAAGCTGCAAGCATTGCTTCCCTATTCTCTCTGTTATCTCTCACCCTGGCTCTCTTTCTTTCTCTCTCTCTTTCTCTCTCTCACTGTCTATCTTTCCTTGTCTTTCCATCAGTTTCTCTCTCTCCCTCTCTCTCCCTTTCTCCCTTCCTTCTCCTCTCTCTCTCTTTCCCTCTCTTTTCTTTCTCATTCTCTGTCTGTCCTCTCTACACCGACTGATTAAACAGCAGATCGTTTACCTCATTTGGGGATGATGTCATAGCTGGAGGCTCCCATTCGTTGCTGGCTCCTGAAGGGTGCTAACCCCAGCCTAGCTTCAGAGCCATGACCTCCTTTCAGCCCCCCCCCCCCCCCCCCCCCCAACCTCCCCCGACAAAAGAGGGCCGGCTCGTCCTGCCCTACCGATCCGCCTTAAAGCAAGACTGAGGCACAAAGAGTGTGGCAGCCGGCTGATCTTTACTGTGCTAGTCTGTACACACACACACACACACACACACACACACTGATGCACGCACGCACACACTCACACACACACACACACACACACACACACACACAAACACACACACACACACACAAACACACATATATATACACACAAACACACACACACATACAGAGGCACTCAGGGGCACACACACACACACACACACACAAACACACACACATACAGAGGCACTCAGGGGCACACACACACCACTCCCCTCCCCACCCCCTCTAACCTCCACTTTAGACAAGGGCTGACCCAAACCTCTATTACATTTAACCAGCACCTTTGTAATTGCTTTAGGAGTCACACAGGGCTTTCTTCTGCCTGCTCTGCCTGTCATGGCTGTGTGAATAGGTAGGTGGAGCCAGGATCCCTTTTCTCCTCCCGGTGTGTGTGTGTGTGTGTGTGTGTTTGTGTAGGTTTGTGTGTGTGTGTGTGTAGGTTTGTGTGTGTGTGTGTGGAGTAGAGTGAAGTGGAGGCAAGCCTTGAGCCAAGGCTCATTTTACTTTTTTTGTTGCGGGAGGGGAAGAGAAAGAAACTGAACAAGCGAGAGAGAGAGAGGGAGAGAGAGGTAGAGAGAGAGAGAAACACAGAGAGAGGTAGAGAGAGAGAGAGAAACAGAGAGAGAGAGAGAGAGAGAGAGAGAGAGAGGTGGCAGGTGATTGGGCAGAGCCCTGGTGACATATATCTGTGGAGTCAGGAAAACGCTGAAGCTCGGAGGCAGGCTTTTCTAATTACCTCATTTCATCTCCTCTGCTGCAGAGCGACAGAGAGGGAGAGGGAGAAAGAGGGAGAGAGAGAGTGAGAGAGAAAGAGCGACGGAGAGAGAGGGCGTGTGGGGGGGGGGTCACCGCTTACCAGCTGGCTGAGGGAGAGAGAACTAAAGCGAGTGAGAGCGTGAGTGTGAGAGAGAAAGAGAGAAAGAGAGGGAGTCTGGACTGATGCATTTTTCTATGTTACCCATAAAAAGAGCTGCCTTTTACAATGCTGTGCACACAGCCCTATATAAGCTGCAGGGCTAGCCCCGAATCGCGGTTGTGCCTGGCTCCAAACAGAGGGGTAAGTTTGCGCTTGTTCTCCGTTATGTGTGAAGTATTTCTGTGCTTTGCTGGCATGTTGTAGCTCTGTGCTGTGAGGTTGTGGATGATTATAACTTGCAGATGTCTGTAACACACATTACATGGACTGAATTTGGTGTTGTTAGCCTTACATTGTGAGTGGACAGTTTGTTTTAGCAGTTTGTTTAATGCAAGGTGTGGAGCGGTGCTGTCTTTCTCGTAGCGCTTGTGTAAGGGGCACATTCATAACTTTGAACTGAAGCGCTGGCAGAGACTGCTTTAGTTTTTACTATCACCAGATGCTATGGTTGCGGGTTGCAGAATCACAGACTGAAGGGAGCAACAGAATCGTACAGCTGACTGTTGAGCCAGAATTTAACCAAATACTCTCAAGTTATACAGTCACTGTTCACTACTCCAACACAATGAGTGTGTGCGCAATGAGTGCGTGCGAGTGCAATGTAGCGAATACAGCATTAAGCCTTTTGAAAAAATACTTAGTAATTATGGGTGCAGCCCTTTACCATACCCCTCATTTGTAAATGCAGGTTGCCATTTTGTCATTGCAGGTAATCAAAGTGTACAATGAGGACAACACCAGCCGAGCCGTGGAGGTGCCCAGTGACATCACCGCCCGGGACATCTGCCAGCTGTTTGTTCTGAAGAACCATTACATCGACGACCATAGCTGGACACTGTTCGAGCAGCTCTCTCATCTGGGCATTGGTAAGGGTTGCTATTTCTGATGCTCTGTATTGAGTGACACACACACACACAACCTACAACTGGTGACAGAGAAAAAAGAAAAGAAGAGAGAAGAGAGGAAAAAGGAAAGAAGAGAGAAGAGAGGAAAAAGGAAAGAATAACGCTGATCCAAACTCACCAGCTTCACTCAGCCATTTTCATTACTCCCTTACCACCCTCCTTTGCAAGATTGGGGATGATTTGCCAGCACAAACACTTTTAACAACATAACTGGAGTACAACAAACCCCCCGCCCACAGCCTACCACCCCCCCCCCAAATAAAGTTGCTCCTGGTTTTGTTTCTACCAGGGTCAAATACACACTCTGCAAACATGCAGCTGAAACAGTGCTTTTGTGCCAGCTAAGCCCACAACAAAGCGCTCCTGCCTGTTGTGCTCGACTGATCTTAACGTTTGCACTTCAGCTTACAGAGAGGGAGCAGAAGGAGGGTGGTGAGGAAGGGGTTAAACGAGCAGGGACTCCAGTGTAGAACTGGTGTAGCCTCCCCTCCACAGAGGAATATTCCTCAGCAGCATTCTTCACACCATTGCATAATACACCCATCTGTTCCGTCCTTAATCTCTCTCTCTCTCACTCAAGCGCCGAGCTTGCTTGCAGCGTTTCTCTCCGCCAAATTCCGCTGCTGGCCTTGTTCAGGCCCGAGCCACTTCACTGGGTCAGTCAGCACAACTTCTTGGACAAGCCCCCCCTCCCGTCCCCCTCAAACCCCACCCCATTGTTCTGTGAATGGTAGGACTGTAAAATGAAGTTGCAGAGTACCTGCATGTGTGTTGCTTAAAGTGGCAGTAATGCTTCAAGGGGATGATGTCTTGATGTTTCTTGTGATTCTTCACTGACCGGCCAATACTGAGCGTTTCACACTTTTATTTCAGAATAAGGCAGGGTTGCCAATTAGTTCTATTTTATTCCCATACAAGTGGCTGCAGGCACCAAGCATTTCTATTGCAAACATGGTACCGTGGCGACTTGACCCTCAAAAGTTGCTGTTGGTAGAGAGAGAAGCTGGCGGCGCGACCAGTTTACCCGCCTCTGCATTATGCATCTGTGCTCGTCTGGAAGCTCCTTCCTCTGTGCCGTAATTGCGAGCTTCTTGTGCAGCCTCTTCATTATTCATCCGTCCTGTAACAGGCCTTATAGTCGCGCCTCACCTCCAGTGCATCACGGTATTTTCTGCGTGTGCGCTGCGTGTGCCAATCCCCCCCCCCCCCCCCCCCACCTCTGCGTGCCAAGTGGCTGACGTCATGATGGCACACTGTATTTATGACCTGTCCAAACAGAATGCTTGGAAGGAAAGATAAACACCACTTGAGCTGCTGTAATACGATTGTGTAGCCCCATTTGTTCCCGCTGGCCAGTGATCATTGATTATGGCCATGCTATGGGACTTAATTAGGCCTGAATTACAGTACACGGTTCCAGATGATTAGCTGCAGCCAGCTGCCTACCATTGATTAATGAAATATTAATTTGATTCATGTTTAATGATAAAGCGACTGCACAGCTCTGCTTTATTTAGCCTTTGCTTGGCTATCGAGGGCTACTCATTAACGAAGAATCATTTCCAAAACTGGTAAATAGTTAATCCATGAGGCGCAGCACGGTTCTTGGGACAGGCCAGTGATTCACCAGCCCTACCTCTTAAGCCGAGACCCTCAGGTGGAACAAGAGATGGCTTTATGATTGTAGAGGCCAACGAAGTCGAGCAGCTTGACCTTTATGTGCTGTATTCTTTGTCCTCTGCCCTTCATTTCAAAATCACTTTGAGCAGAGCATTGAGAAGGAAGATCAGATTAAGTCATTAGATTACGCGGAAAGCCTCTCTGCAAAGCTGTCAGGCAACTCTTGCAGCATGGGTCTCCTGTTTTTGATTGATATGCGCATTTGTCCTCTTCTTCCATTCCCAGAAAGAACCATAGAAGACCACGAGGCAGTGATGGAGGTTCAGTCTGGATGGGGTCTGGACTCGGACAGCCGGCTGTGCTTCAGGAAGAACTATGCCAAATATGAATTTTTCAAGAAACCTCTGGTGAGCGTTTTACTGTTGAAAACTTTTGCAAAGAGGCTCCTGAGAACAGGATCCAGTTCCTAGGCTGCAAATAGTTGAGCTGTTACCCCATAAGTATAAAGTCAAGTTTAGCTTGAGATGGCGTTAAGGTCTGAAATGCTGGTTGTGATCAATATTCTCATATTAACAGGACTTTTTCCCAGAGCACATGGTGTCTATATCTAGTGAAACCAACGGGATCATGAACCACTCCCAGCTCATACAGGTACTCACTTTCCTGCATCTCTCATGCTCACTCTGTACGACTTGTATTAATTACGAATTTTGAATTAACGGTTATCATCAACGCGAATATTTCATTGCGGAGTGATTTATTATTAGCTGTGAAAAGTCCCGTAACTGTTGGTATGTTGACGAATAACCTATAGCATGGAACGTCTCTTGTCCAATCAGAAAAAGCTAAATAACGCGATATAACCCAATTGTTTTATAAAAGACCATATATCAAAGAGCGGCTTGTATTAACAAGCATGTTCTGATGAGACTAGACTGCTCTGTCCTTGTTCCACAGACATTTTTAAACTCAAGCACTTGCCCGGAGATCCATGGGTACCTCCACGCCAAAGAGCAGGGCAGGAAGTCATGGAAGAAGTTCTACTTTGTGCTCAGGAGGTCGGGCCTCTACTTCTCCAACAAGGGCACCTCCAAGGTTGGTCAACAGTGCACTGACACAAACAGGTGGATCTGGACAGTAACTTCAATAATTCTGTTTGTCCAAAATAGGCAAAATATGACCTTGTTGTTGTATTTGTGAAAGTTTGTAAAGATGTCAAGAATATACAAGCATTGCTTTCCAAGGTGTTCTTTGAGAGACTATTCTCTATTCAACTACAAACTGAGATGAAAAAATACCAAAAATGTAATATTTCATTTATATCTAAAATATGTGATATAATATAAATAATACACATAAAAATAATATACGTATGTCCCTTTTGTAGGTGTTGCCACCATGTTTCCATGGCACTTGACAAAACACAGTTAATCCTTGAATAGAATTAAAATACCAAAATACATTTTGAGCAGCAATTAAATATTGTAATAACAAATCGGGAGGTCTCTGGGCATGGTGTTGTTGTGTGAACCACAGCACTACAAAGCCTAGTTCTTCTAACCTGTTCAGATGTGCTCCACTGGTGCAGCGCGGGTGAGCCTGTGCATCAGGCAGGCAGGCAGTGAGGGTCTGTGGGGTGCGGATGGCCGTGTTTGGCCTAGGCGCTCAGTGCTGAGGAACTGGTTCAGCTGGATCTGAGTGCAGGGCAGCTGCCATGCCAGCCACTGAAACCTTCACACTGTTGACAGGTGAAGCTTATACCTTCCCATCGCCGTGCCAACCGGCTCTGCCCCTTCTTTTTTCACTCTCTCTCCCTCTCTCCCTCTTTTCGCTCGCAAAAACAAAAGAGCTGTTGTTTCTCGCACAACCAGGCCGCCTGTGTGACTGTCAATATAGGTAATTCAATTCGTCGGAGGAGTCAGACCTGAAATGACTCTCTCTCTATCTCTCTTGTTCTCTCCTCCTCTCTCTCTCTATCTCTCTTGTTCTCTCCTCCTCTCTCTCTCTCTCTCTCTCTGTCCCATCTCTATATATTATGGCCCATTCGTTTATGACCCTCTTCTGTTCAGTGGAAAACGCTGCTTGGAACTCGGTCAGTCCACAGGCAGCCTGGGATACCTGTGTGGCACAGTGTGTGTGTGTGTGTGTGTGTGTGTGTGTGTGTGTGTGTGTGTGTGTGTGTGTGTGTGTGTGTGTGTGTGTGTGTGTGTGTGTGTGTGTGTGTGTGTGTGTGTGTGTGTGTGTGTGTGTGTGTGTGTGTGTGTGTGTAACTCGGTCAGTCCACAGGCAGCCTGGGATACCTGTGTGGTACAGTGTGAATGGGGAGCGGTGCGGTGCAGAGGGTGCCACAGAGCCAGAACAAAGAGCAGCCTTGTGCTTGTCTTCTTGGGAAATGGCTTTTTTCCCCCCCGCCCTGCCTCGCTGGCAGGCCTGTTAGCCATTGCGACACATACTCCTGGCCTGCATCCCTTGTGCTGAATGTACACATTACACCTGGAATGTAATTGATAGGGCAAGATTGGCCTTCCCTGGCCACCGTAGGGTGTGCCAACACTAGCTTCCCCCTTTTTATGGTAAGACGTTTTGGAACTAAATGTGTGTGTCTGTGTCTGTGTGTGTGTGTGTGTGTGTGTGTGTGTGTGTGTGTGTGTGTGTGTGTGTGTGTGTGGGTGTGTGTGTGTGTGTGTGTGTGTGTGTGTGTGTCTGCGTGTGTGTGTGTGTGTGTGTGTCTGCGTGTGTGTGTGTCTGTGTGTGTGTGCGTGTGTGTGTGTGTGTGTGTGTGTGTCTGCATGTGTGTGTGTGTGTGTGTGTGTGTCTGTGTGTGTGTGTGTGTGTGTGTGTCTGTATGTGTGTGTCTGTGTGTGTGTGTTTGTGTGTGTCTGCATGTGTTTCTGCATGTGTGTGTGTGTGTGTGTGTGTGTGTGTGTGTGTGTGTGTGTGTGTGTGTGTGTGTGTATGTGTATCTATGTGTATATGTGTGTGTGTGCTTGCATGTGTGTGTATATGCAAGTGTGTGCATGCCTCTATATAGTTGGCCAAGTAAGCACTAAGCCATACTTGACCCCTGACACATTATCTTAATCTCATCACATACACACACCTATCAGACTTGTACACAATCATACTCTATCTATCTTCCTCACACACACACTCACACAGACACACACACAGAAATATACACAGTAAGTGGACCGAATCTCGTACTCTCTTTCACACACTATCAAACCTACACATTTTATCAACCTAAACCAAAGTCCACCATGCCTCCAGGCATACACTCTCTCTCTCACACACACACACACACACACACACACACACACACACACACACACACACACACACACACACACACACACACACACACACACATACACACAGACACACACACACACATACACACACACACACACACACACATCATGCCTCCCAGGCATACACTCTCTCACACACACACAAAAACACACACACACACACACACACACACACACACACACACACACATGCATCATGCCTCACAGGCATACACTCTCACTAGCTCACTGACAAGCCCTCAGTCTCACACCATATAATGATTGGAGGGGGTATGCAAGAGAGAATAATTGTGTATATGAAAAACAGACTATCAAAGTTTTGTGTTCAATAATGCTTAATGCTTGTTGGACAGTTTGTCCATTTAATAGGGTATAAAAAGTATTATTGTCATTTTTAAATAACTTGTCTCTCATAATGTTGTGTATGTGCTTGTGATTGTGTGTGTGTATGTGTGTGAGAGAAAGCGAGTAAGTGAGAGAGTAGGTGTGAAATGTGTGTGTGTGTGTGCAGTTCTTTTTTCTCCTTAACCTCCAAAGATAGATGACTGACTTGCTTTAATTGCCCGTATAAAAAACCTGAGTAAAACCCAGAGGTATGGCCCCTTGCATTGTTGCGCTGGCCCAAATCCTCTTCACTGAAAGCTCCTAAGCCTTATTTGACGTGCTCTCTCTCTCTCTTTCACGCGTTGACCTCTGAGGCTTGGGAGGGCTTCGCGCGCACATGTACGGCCGCCCCCCATCTATATTACATTACAGCGTTCATTTGTCTGGCATCTGTCTTCACAGCCTTCTGGATGCTCGACATTGCTGGCGTGTTTACGTTCCGACCCCCATTCCCGGCACCACTCCCCCTCGTGCAGGCCGCCTGCTGGGCTGGGCTGGGGATGTGTGTGTGCTGGGGTCAGCGGCGGAGAGCGCAGCACCCTGCCCTCATTGCATTAGCAGTTAAATGGAGCATCACAAGTGCTGCTGGGGTGGTGGTGGTGAGGGGGGTTGGTCGTGAGGAGGGGGTTCCAGCGAGGGTGGTGTGGGAAGGAATGGGGTGTTGTTGCAAAAAAAGTGGTGACTAGTCCTAAACAGTGTGAATTATACTCTTTTCTCTCCCTCTTTTCTCTCCTCCTCTTTCCCAGGAGCCCCGGCACCTTCAGTTCATGGCCGAGTTCAGCGACAGTGACGTCTACACGCTGCTGTCCGACCGCAAACTCCACGGAGCGCCCACGGACTACGGCTTCTGTGTGAAGGTACGGTAGCTGTTTGCCCTCCCTTGCTCACCTTCACAGCGTATACATTTTGCCCTCTGCTGCTTGTCCTCGTCATATCATCACCATTTTTGCACTCATGTTCACTATCAAACCGCCCCATTCGAAGCGATTCACCAGGGCGGCATGAATTCGGTTCAAGCAAGTTACTCACATCACAACACCTCTTCACAAAGCTTCCAGTAACTGACCCATGTCCGAGTGGAGGCTGCGGTGGGGAGGCAAGGCAACTGCAGACTAAAGCTAGTGTTGAGAGAAGTGCTTCAAGTTTGTAAGAGTGTGTCGCGTCATGTCTTTGCAGCACACTTATCTACGACGAGAATCTCACAAGGGAGCGAGCAGTGATGCATGTCGTTTCAGCGCATTTCGTAGCAAACGGGTTCTGTCTCATGCTTTGAGATACCTGTCAGAATGGCAAAAGATCGTCTGTCCCTGGCGCAGTGCGACTTAGTGCATCTTACAAAGAGAGAGAGAAGAGAGAGAGAGAGAGAGAGAGAGAGAGAGAGAGAGAGAGAGAGAGAGAGAGACTTAATATTGTGGCAATAAACCTAATTGACCTTCCGTGTTATCTCAGCCCCATTGTTAAGCGTCGGAGGTAAATCCCCGCTCTAATCGAGCTCTATGTCTGCCCTCTTATCTGCAAGGAACTTTGGGATGGTGGTGAAGTGTGCAGGGGAAAGTCCTGCAGCCTGATCTGAACAGCGTGCTTGAGAGCCGGGTGTGTGGGTGTGTGTGTGTGTGTGTGTGTGTGTGTGTGTTGGAGGGGGGTGGGGGGTGGGGTGGTGGTGTTGTGACATGGCAGATAATGGCCCACGCATATGCAGATGATTTTTCTATCATATAAGACAAGAGTCTGCACAGTGCCCACAGCCGCCCCAAAAGGGTGGTAAATGCAGTTCCATTGTGTTCGAATAATACCCCCATACAAAGGGCATTGTTACAGACTTAACAATGCCCTTTGTAAAAGAGCTATTCAGTCTCACTTTCACTGATAATAATGGATGTGCTTTCAAGTTTAATAGTGTAAGGATATTTCCGTTTCAGTTTTTTTCTTACTGGATTGTTGTTGTTGTTGTTATTGTTGTTGTCAGCCCAATAAGTCAAACTCGCCACGGGACCTGAAACTGCTGTGTGCGGATGACGAACAGACTCGAACCTGCTG
>NC_137924.1:13396643-13434143 GCF_963457725.1 Sprattus sprattus
TCCGTGCTATTGCACATAAATCCACCGTCGTGAGGTCTGACACAGAAATAACAAACTGTGTGTCAGTGAACATGCAGTGGTGTAGAGTTTCCACAGCTATTTCTGGCTGGCTTGTGGACAAATTTACCACCATCTTCTGCTGTCATCTAACATTACTTCACAAGCCCTTGTCACAGGTCCAGTTATTCACGCGGAACATTTTTGTCCCTGTGTCTGTTGCCTTGGGGGTAGCGAGACATAGTACGTGAAATGAGAGTAATTTGGAGAATGGCACTGCATTTTGAGTCCAGTCTGGGCAGTTTCTGTTTACATTACATAACCCACCAGCAGATGAAAGAGCCCCTGTGTTTGGGGCAGCGTGAGGCCTGGAGATATCATCTCGGTGTTCTCAGGCTCCCAAAAAGCCCCAGCAGAGAAGGCAGAATAGGCATCCAGCTGGTGAAGTGGGGGGGGGGGGGGGGTGTTGGCGATGCTGAAAAGGTTCTGTTTTGTCCGCAGGGTTTTCCTTTTAAGGGACAGCCAAAGCAACCCGAAGACATTTGTCCTGTCACTGTGCCACATGCAGAGAATCAAACACTTTCAGATCCTACCTGTGAGTACAGCTTCCTGCAACCCGGCTCTCCACACGTGTGCGCGTCACATGTTTAATGTTCATCTCAGTGTGTGTGTGTGTGTGTGTGTGTGTGTGTGTTTGTGTCTGTGTTTTGTGCGTGTGTGTGTGTGTTTGTGCCTGTGTTTTGTGTGTGTGTGTGTATGTGTGTGTGTGTGTGTGTGTGTCTGTGTGTGTGAGTGTGTTTGTTTGTGTGTGTGTGTGTGTGTGTGTGTGTGTGTGTGTGTGTGTTTGTGTGTGGGCGGTGTCTTTGTTCCTTTGAACTCATATGGGTATAAACAAATATATGAGTGAATAAAATGGTTCGTGTTTTGGTTTATAAATGTGCTTTCATATGTTTACCTTCACTGGTGTGTTTATCTTGTTTGACCGACTGTGTGTGTGTCTCGCTCTCTGTCTTTTTGTGCGTGTGTGTGTGTGTGTACATGTGTGTGTGTGTGTGTCTCCTGTGTCTTTGTGCGTGTGTGTGTGTACATGTGTGTGTGTGTGTGTGTGTGTGTGTGTCTTGTGTGTCTTTGTGCGTGTGTGTGTGTACATGTGTGTGTGTACATGTGTGTGTGTGTGTGTGTGTGTCTTGTGTGTCTTTGTGCATGTGTGTGTGTACATGTGTGTGTGTGTGTGTGTGTGTCTTGTGTGTCTTTGTGCGTGTGTGTGTGTACATGTGTGTGTGTACATGTATGTGTGTGTGTGTGTGTCTTGTGTGTCTTTGTGCGTGTGTGTGTGTACATGTGTGTGTGTGTGTGTGTGTGTGTGTGTGTGTGTCTTGTGTGTCTTTGTGCGTGTGTGTGTGTGTACATGTGTGTGTGTGTGTGTGTTTGAGCAGGTGGAGGATGAGGGCGAGCAGTTCTACAGCCTGGACGAGGGCCACACACGCTTCAGCGACCTGCTCCAGTTGGTGGAGTTCTACCAGCTCAACCGAGGGGTGCTGCCTTGCAAGCTCAGGCACCACTGTGCCAGGATCACCCTCTGATCCCATACCCGCCCTCCATCCCCCCCGCCCGCCGTCCCCTCCACCCGCTCCCTCCCCATCTCCCCCAACCGCACCTTAATGCCACGGGGGGAGGAGGAGGAGGAGAGGAGGGCAGAGAAGGGAAGGGTGGGGGAGGGCGGGGCGGGGGGTGGGTTTCTCTGGAGGATCGCAGACGCACCCCGTGCCTTGGATCTGATGGACAGGAGCCTCGGAAACTGGAGCGAGTGCAGATGTCAGTGACGTCGAACGCAGCCACTGATCATAACGGACATCCGCAAGAAAAACAACTCCACAACACACACACACACACACACACACACACACACACACACACACACACACACACACACACACACTTATCCAACTGTGGCAACAAGCTATGAGAACAAGTGTGACCTCTCCATTTTTGAAAAGGGCACATGATACAAAAGCTGTAGTGAGAAACAAAAACAAGTGTTTAAGAGGACTGGTTATTGGGTTCTACGTTTTTGCAATAAGGTGAGTGGTGAACGGACCTACCGACAAGTGACTAGAAGTGTATGAGTTTGTTCTGCAGTGGGTGCTGCCTGCTCAGATGCTGAGGGGGAAAAAGACATGCTTGAAGGATGTGAGGGTGGGGGTGGGGATGGGGGGGGGGGGGGAGCACAGCCCATGTGGTGCAGTTGATGTACTGTATATAATTATAGAGTCAAAACTGTTTGAATAGTATGTGTGGACATTAGCCTGCTAAATGCCCACTGTTTGTGAATGAAACTCTCCTTCTCTATGGTAGTGAACTGTCAGTCCAATTCTGATCGTTGACAGCAGTGGCCCATGTTGCCATGAGAACAGAGTGAGAGAATAAAAAAAAATATATGGTATAGCCATAATCATTGTGCACAATAAAGGAAAAAAAAACAAGCTTTTTTTCTTTGGTCAGGAGAATATCACAAAATCAGGTTGGAGAGGATTTAGGAGGTTTGAAGTGTACAGCGGTGCAGACCACAGTCCTCTCTCAATCTTGTGGGTAAAAATTGCCTCTCTCTCTCTCTATCTTTCTATCTCTCTCTATCTCTCTCCCTCTCTCATTTTAATCACGTGAAAAGATATTCAGGTATTTTATAAATATGTGATATGTTTTTTTTTGTTTGTTTGTTTTTGTTTTTGCTCATTGTTTGAGATGCGTGGTTATCAGGTGATAATGCATTTCTGTGCATGCTGTATAAGCTGGAATGTGACTGTTGTAGTGGCCTAAAACACCAGCTGAGAGACAATGCACATAATGGGCAGTACACTACTGTACGCCAATCTGGAATGTATCCATTACATTATAAGTCTAGACTGACACTGCACCCTTGAGTAATGTTGTAGCAGCATAATGTGGTTTACATTTTAGAGATTCCAACCTCAAGGCATAAGAAAACGTATGATACCATCCACTGATTATCAGTTACTATGAAAGAATTGTTGTACATTGAAATTGATGTTTTTTTTTTTTTTAGTTTTTTTTTTGTTTTTAGGTTGTATAATGCAGATTGACAATGTACTTCAACTGATTTTTGGTATAAAATGGATGGCGAGGTCGTGATCGTAGATTTACTTGATAAGAACAATGATATGTGGTTTCTTCAGGTGACGGCCTGTAATACAGCAGAAAATTCTTCTTTTTTTTTTTAAAGAAAGAAAGAAATACAATGACACAGGGATTCTCATTCAACTATGATGGATGTGTTTTAATGTAAAAAAAAAAAAAAAGATGATATAAAGAGAATACACATGACTATTTGACCAATGTACTTTTAACAGCCAGATAAAGAAACATGAAACAAAAATAAATGCATTTTGAGCAAACTGACAGGTGTATGTAAAATACAAACAGAGAAAACAGTGCTTTCAAAATGTCAAGAAGAATATTATGAACTGCATTATCAATCAAAGCTAATTTGCACTGTTTGAGTCCAGTTTTATAATTATGACCTATTAAGTAGGCTATAAGTTGCTCAGCGAACTCAAATTTATATAAAGAAATGTTTTACATCTTTTGGAAATAATCACAATGAAATGGTATTAGTTGACGCTGTTAATTGCACTGTAGTTAAAACACTGGTAACAGTTCCTGTTGAGTCATAATGACTGTTATAGACTTTTCATGGCGATGTCTGGAGAATCAGTTTCTTTCCTTTGCCTCTGCTCTAACCTAGCCTGGTCTTTGTCAATGGACCGAACTAGTGTAGTGTATGTGAAACGACCATGTATATATAATTTATGTCTTATGAAGTCATGATATGTCTGATGTTTTGTCAGCGTAACTTGTGAGGAGTGTCCAGTCCTGATTTAGTTTATTTGAGGTTTTTGTTTCAGTTTTTGTTTAGGAGGAGTTTACATGTTATCAGATATTTCATTTAGTTCTCACCTGAATTACCAGCATTTTGTGGGAAGAATCACCTCCAGTTAATTGAAGCATAATTACTTGTCCTACATTAGAGAGTAATCTGGCTGATTAAAAATGAAGATTTCTTTTATCCAAAAAATTGTTTTCTTCTATGAGAGTGAAGTAGTTTAAGGCCCATGAGACCCTAATTCTCAATGTTTACATTTAAACACGATATGGAAACAGATAACATCATGGTTAACATCTTTCAAAGCATTTGTAAATGGGGAAAATACAAAGTGTGCAATGCCAACAATGATGAACATATTCAAAATTGTCCTTCTTCAGCCACTAGATGGCAGGCTTTAGCCTTTCACAGATGGCTGAAGCAGGCTAAACAATTACTGACGCATGTTGGATAATTTTTCAGGCTACTCTCAAATCGGTCTACTGTTTCGTAATTAATTAGATTGTTTAACATCAATAGGTCTGATTGTATTGTACATGCTATTTGGTTTGAAGTAATGAGGTGATACGATTTGCATGTTTCATGGATTTTCAGTGATTTTTAAACAGTGACATTTATTTAGACACCCAAAAAGAAAAGACAGGGAGTTAACTCATTGAAAAGACGATCAATAATACGATGGCCAATTACTGAATTTGACCCAGCCCAATTGATCTGATACAGTGCTTTTCTGTCTGTTTGTGCAGTTTTGCAGCATATAAGATAACTACAGTTGGACTATTAAATGGAGGACACATATAGCTTAAGCATTGAAAGTCCATAGGCTTATTACATTCTCAGTTCACGTGTTCCAAACACAGACACACACCACATTTTCTCCACGACTGAATGGAAAGTCTCTGCCTTTTGCTTCTCGGGCATTGCTATTTTCAGTTTTCTGTAAAAAGAAAAAGGGAGGGAAGGAAAATAGAACACACACACACAGTTCAGATCCAGGGAAGATGTTTGCGCACACTATGAAGTCTTAAACGCAGCCCTGCTTCCAGGGTCTGCCGCTTAAACGCTCTCTTGGATGTATTTCTACCATTGATCCACATCTGGCTTCAGGGAGAGACTGCGTCTGTGAGAGAGGGAGAGAGAGACGGCTCTCTCCTAATGAATTCCTCCTCCTAGACGCAGTCCAAACAGCCTGTGGATACTTGAATTCAGGTTAGGGGCTCGCTGTCTGGCTCGGCCTATCAGACGCACATCGCTTAGCACCGAACGGTCAGACAGACACACGGCCGTCCAGTTCCATGTGCACCTCGCCGAGGAATGAATGAAGCCGAGCCCACCTGAGCCTGCACAGGGGCTAGTCGGCCTAGGGCTTCTCGGGGAGAGTCTGTGTCTAGGCATGCTCAGGAGAAAGGCTCTGGAAAGTTCCTTAGCCGAAGGGTCAGTCGAGCCCGTGAGGCACATCTGAGCATTGTCACTGTTAATGTCATGGCTTAATGCCACTTTTGCCCCAAAGGAAGGACAAACACCGCGAGAGAGGTAAGCAAAGCTGATAGAGGTCAAAGGGAGGACATGACGGCAAACTATTTCCTATTCCCCGTCTGTGGTACAAATAATCCAAGCACTACAGTAGTTGCAGGCTACAGGACGGAAGACAAGGGAAAAAAATTGAAATAGACCATTTAAAATATTTTAATGGGCAAAGAGGTATCTAAACGGGAACTCTAAGCTTTGAGCGTGTGTTTCCTCTTTAAGTGATTCGTGAAACTGGTTTCAGACTCATCTCTTTAGCAGTAGTCCACCCACTTGGCTGACAGCATATTTGCATTAACTATGTGGCTCATCTCACTTGACATATGTTGTTGGAATATCCAATGAAATGAAGATAGAGCTACATTGTCAGGAAGCAGACCCATTTCACAGTATAAATAGATTACATGCTCATATGCTTGAACAAGGCATTGTTACTGAATTTTGCTGAAACTATGAGCAATTGTATTTCATGCTGTTATCGAATCTGCAGTCAGTTTATATATGACAACCGTATTTCTAAAGAAAGGCTATTTCAAAGTAATTGCTACACTGAACACAACTTTAGGTCTACAAGTATTTGATTGGTTGACATCATCAGAAATATCTTGTCAATAATGTATTGTCTGCGTGGATGTCTGAAATGACTTGTACTGTACCCTAGGTGTGTGAGAGACATGTTTGTGTCCCTACAAAAGAGATACTTGGTGAACATGCGTGTCCCTGTAACTCCATTGGTGGAGCAAGCTCTCAGCCTCAAGGCCATGTCTCTGTTTCCGAGGCAGCAAACAACCCAGTAAAACACACACCTCACCGCCGCTGAATGGTCCTTTCAATACAACATACAAAAAAACACCTGTTCAGTGAATACATCTACAAATATATTTTTGTCATAAGATGTGAAAGCCTAATTACACAATTATACGACAGAAAAAAACAAAAGGGGTCTGAAGAGCCAATACATAATTATATTATATACTTATATTTGTCTAGTGTAGTCAGTGCTAAGATTAAAAAACAGTCCAAACCACAAGCCATTAAAATTCACCTTTCATGGCCATGTGGGATTCATTCTCTACTCAATGGACTTTTTCTGATAAATTATGTCCAGGCTAATTGCTGTTTCAGTGCTGGCTCTTTCAATTGTATGCTAACCCCAAATATTCCTTTTTTCTCTCTCTCTCTCTCTCTCTCTCTCTCAGTTCCTTTTCTTTCGTTTTTTTTTTATATATTTGATGCAGAGGTCTTGGTACAAGAGAATGGTGAGTATCCAGCTTTGTTAATTACATGGATAACACTTTCGCTCATCAAATAATGGATGTGCCTTGCAATTTCTCGTTTTAATAATCAATTACTGGATGTAATTCTCGGCAGTGTCACAGGAGAGTCATGCAGTCTCATAAGGCAAGACGTCCACATTGTCTGTCTTTGTGGGGGCGCCGTTTTTTTAAGCACTTTGGGGAGCAGCCTCGGTGCGTCACTCGCACGCATTTCATATTGTTTCTCATTACTGGATGCCTCAATTAAGGCCGGGATGTTTTCACTCCTTCGGATGTGGTGATTTCAGGGTGAACCATATTCAGGCATCCACATAAACACATGCAGGGGTATTCCCCAAGTACCTCTATATCAGTACACACACACACACACACACGCACAAACACACACACACACACACACACACACACACACACACACACACACACACACACACACACACACACACACACACGCAAATTGGAGTGGTTGAGGGAAAAAAATATTCTATTCCCAAATGCAGCTTGACAAACATTAAAACACAAACCACAGAAATGTAAAAAAAAAATAAAAAAATAAAATAAGAAAAGGCTTTGTGATTGGAATTAAACATGCAAACTGGCATGTTTAATAAAACAAACTAAGGTAGCGTGTGTGATCATATTCAGCATACCTTAGAGCTCGAATGAAACAGAACAAATATCAAGTGGGTAGCAACTGGAGGAGGGGGTGGGTGGGGGGGGGGGGGGGGGGGGGGGTTGTCACAATATTTGCAGCAGGTGTGTTTTGCACTGTAGTGAACACAAGGAAGACAAAGACAATAACATCAATGCAAATATTAGATCAATTGGCTTTAAAAATTTGAGATGCAAGTCGCAACCAGAATACACAGAGTACAGAAATTAGAGAGGGAATAATGATTCCTCACAGAGCTCTGTACCAGCCAGTGTACCGCAGAAGTTATGTTGAGACGTCCAATTTGCAACATTTTATATGAGCACAAGTCTCTATCTGTGCCAGTCAGTGTCAAGGTTAGCCTTTGCAGTCGCTTCAACTAATTACAATTGTCCGAGAAATTGTTTCAAGTTGTGCAAAGCTCCCTTTCCAGATCTCCAAGCTCCGAAAATGAACCTTGGTTGTGAAGCCAACAGGTATGTCATTATCTGCATAGTTCAAAAAGTAACCTTGCTTGTGAAACCACCAGGTATGTCATTGTCGTAGTTAAGACATTGTGCATTGTTCTGTTTGTTCAAACTACATTTAAACCAGGGTATATATAGTATATACTGTATATATATATGGTTCATACGGTACAAGCTATGAAAGCTGCATGTTTTCAAGAGCTATATTTTTTTTTCTCTCATACAGATACATTGGAAATTATGACACATTCATGGTTGAAAAACTAAAATAAAATGAAAGTAGTTTAGAAGAAATGATGTTAATGAAATTGAAAGGAGCGTGCTGTAAATGTGTTACAGAGAAGGGACATATGCACAGTAAATAGAAATGCCATTGCACTGTTTACTGTCCATCACTTTGCACCACTATGTCACATACAGATGATTTGTTTGAAGATGAAGGTATGCTTGGCAAATTAGATCTGATGTCAACCGAAAAATCTAAAACATCACCTTATAGCATGAATTTAATATTAAATACTTTTTTTAAAGAACATTTAGTTTGGAAAGCCATAACTACATAGTTAGATCAGTTTAATTGTGACATGAAAGCCATTTGATTTGGCATGCATAAGTAAATATATAAAAAAGAAACCTTTTCAACGTCATATTCAGCCTTCATAGGTTAGATTTAGGCTTTTTAATTGGTGCTTAGCTTAATAAAAAAAAAAAAACATTTGACACAGTGAACATGTGGTCTGGCCGACAACAAAGCCTTGTTATTCCGCGTGCGTGTGTGACTCCCTCCCGACGCATCACGTCGCCGTCGTTGTTGTCGTCGGTGTCGTTGTTTTAGGAAGCAGCGGGGAGAGCTGTCATTGTCTCCTCAACACACCTTAAAAAGCGTCTGTCTCGTCTCGAGATTTCTGACCTTGAGAATGAGCGGCGCGAGCGAGTGGCTCAGCGTGCCAGGGACCCGGCAGCAGACTGCTCCGTGCCTAATCCCCGTCAGTGAAGGGGAGCCTGGGCGCTGCCCTGTGGCATTAACTAGCAAATCAGGTGTCAAGTGTGCGAGAAAGGGAGAGCGGTGTGGTTTGAGGTGTGAGAGGGAGAGAGGTTCTGCAGTGGCAGCGTGCTGTATGTTATTGATGCTGTACTGTCAGTGTTGGTCTTTACAGAGTTCTGAGGTTAGAAACAGCAGTCACTGTTGTGAGTAACTATTAGTAGAATAAAAACCGCACTCCCAAGCTTTTCTCTTTAGAAATAAGACCAGTTTATTTTCGTACAGACGCGTTTCGGCCTTACGCCATCGTCAGTCACACACTGACGATGGCGTAAGGCCGAAACGCGTCTGTACGAAAATAAACTGGTCTTATTTCTAAAGAGAAAAGCTTGAGAGTGCGGTTTTTATTCTACTAATAGTTAACATTCTTTTACTCGCACCCGAAAACGCATTTATATATATTTTTTGAAGTAGAGCGCGCCTATCCCTACTAACTGTTGTGAGTAACAACAGGACGTTTAGATTGTCATGTGTTTGAAAGACCTGACCTGACTTTTTTTTAATTCTTCCAGAATTGTATGTTGTGTCTTCACAGCAGTGGTGTGTTTACCTCAGTGAAGATTGGGACTCCGCATCAGTTAGTTTGTATCTTCTGTTGTTCTGTTCTTTCGCCACTCGGATCAGCATGAACAAACAGGTCAAAACAAGCTCTGAATGAAAAACAAAAAACTCGGCATAATTACCGGACGTCACGTGTGTGATGATGTTTATGTAAGTGGAAGACTCGGTAGAGATCACTGCCCTCTGACTCTCCCCATGCACTCACCGGCTCTCCTCACAGTCTCTGCCCCCCTGTGTGTGCCCGTGTCGGGCATGGAGGCAGCAGTAGTAGGAGGCTCCAGCGCTGGCATGAGACACACTCAGCAGAGCCACTCAAGAGGGGCCCCATGTGTGGCATGCGATGGAGAGGGGAAAGGCTCTCTCTCTCTCTCTCTCTCTCTCTCTCTCTCTCTCTCTTTCTGTCCCTCTCTCCCCCTCCCTGTGTACAGTTTGGCTAGCGGTTGTGGCCCAGCAGGGAAGAGCTTCAAGTGGAGATCGACGGCTGTTTGATTTTATCAAACACGCGGATGAGAGAAAGGAATGGCAGAGGGACATGTGGTGAGATAAGACAATCGTAAGATCTGTGGCAGCAGCACATCGCGTGAATACACAAGGCAAGAGTTTTGGGTCAGTTAGATACCCCCCCCCGCCCCCCAATATGTCCCTTAATTTACGTGTGTGATTATACTTATACACACCGATGAATCTGAGCTTGAACCATCTTTTGTAGGTACCTCATCGTAAAACAAGCTCAAACTTTGCACAAGGCCTCTGAAACACTTCCACTGAACCAAAATGAAGTTTATTCCACATATTTGAAGCAGCTCAATTCAACATCTCACCCCCTTTACTTTAACAGAAAAACACTTTTAGTCACAAACACACACACACACAGGCATAGACACACACACACATACATACACACACACACACACACACACACACACACACACACACACACACACACACACACACCTCTGGATAGGTCTGCTCCTCCTTGAGATACATGGGGGCTGGATTCAGGCAGCAGCCCACCCACACCACATGTGCTTAAGCTCCATTTACATTTCATGTTTTTTCCCCTCCATAGCTATCTCTCTTGCACTCTCTCTCTCTCTCTCTCTCTCTCTCTCTCTCTCTCTCTCTCTCTCTCTCTCTCTCTCTCTCTTCTCCATCTCCATCTCTTTTTTTATCTGATTTACATTGTATGCGAGTTGACTCCAGCTCTGAGCAGGAAGCTTCATGGAGGAGACGAGGAAATGGACCATTTCTGTGCGCGCAGAGGAGAGGAAACCGGGCAGCATATGTTGGGATTTGAATAGTCAATCGATGAATAACCCAGAGCAGTGTTTTTTCTCTCACTCTCTCTCTCTTTCTCTCTCTTTCTCCCTCTCTCGCTCTCTCTCTTTCTGGGCCGGCTGGCGAGAGCGAAGCTTTCTCTGTGCTTCGGGAGGCCATCCCTCCCCGAAGTGCCCGCGCTGTAGTCAAAAATATTTACAGTGCCAGAAGGTATTTCGGAAAAAAAAGAAATACATATATCCGTCAAAAAAAATCCAATACAACACTGACCTCTCACTGGGCATTTGTGTGCTCTCTCAGTCTCTCCAGCTCCAGCTGCATCTGAAGGCAAGAGAAATCAGTGCAGTGTTTACGGCCCATTCACCACTGTCTGGGAGGCTTTGTGTCGAACCTCATATTCATTTACGTATTTATTTTTGCATGCTTTACTTTTCATTTGGTGTGCAAAAGACTTCCAGTGCAGTGATGGTCGGTGACCAATTTTAAAATCAAGTAAAAGATTAGGCTATAATAAGGACAGAAATTGTATCATTTGTTCATGTTTCTTGGTTTATATTTCTCACATTGACCTTCGGACAACACAGATTACTATAGAATCACAAGGGATCAAAAGCCACGCATAGTTATAGTACCAGCAATACTCTTCTAAGTTCTAGGGCTTAAAGAACGATTCCAACATAAAATGTTCTGATTTGACATGCAATTCTTTTGAATTCTCTTCCTGTCAAGGCTACTCATTTCTATGTCCATTCATCTATGTCTCCGCAGTACTAAACTAATCAAAGCGCTCTTCTAACTCAACACTATCTCACCATGGCTATGTGTACGTTGAACGTGTACACTGGCTTTGGCTGAGTATGGCTGTGGGGATGGCTGAGGTGCCACCGAATGTGTCTCACCACTAGAGGGCAGAAAATGGCCTTCCAGGATCCCATTACAGCAGCCTCTTTGGGCTCTCAAACCACCCCCCCCCTTCCCACACACAGATAGACACACACACACAAAGGATAAAACTGTTTCGTGGCATGAACCCAACTTTACATTCATATCCATTACTTCAATAAAAGATATGTTTAGTGGTATTCTATTTACAGGGAGAATCTAATAATTTGAGGAAAAATTAATAATGATAATAATAATAAACTTAGGGGGGGGGGCGTTTGAGAAAGAGGAAAAAGGCATGTAAAGTGGCTAATTACAATAATCTTAGCAAGATGTCATAAAGGAGAGGAATGTCACAAAGCAATTAATTAATTGTGTTGCAAAGTAGCTGTCAATGACCTCGGCTTGTCATCTTGTGCCGTTCTCGCAACCTGCTCTGAGATGTTTTCTCAGGAACAGATTGCAGCAGAGGAACAGATGTCAAGATCAGGGGCACCCAGGCAGTCGTCGAGACTCTTATTTCATGGGGTTTTATCCCATGATTCTCTGTGAGAATCCTCTGTGTGCCTGTATTTAATTACATACAAAGTAACTCCTTGCGCATTTGTGCTGTTTGAGTCATTAATCGAGGAGATGAGGGAGGAGATGTGAGAAATCAAACAAATGTATAGTGAGCAAATGTGCTGTGAAGATGCCACTAATAATGACAGATTGGAGAGGCAGGACAATGTACTGTCAATCATATTGAAAATAAGTGTAGTGTGTGTGTTTGTGTATGTATGTGTGTGTGTGTGTGTGTGTGTGACTGCTGGCTATCGGCCATGTGTTCACACTTGCACACTAGTCTTTGGAGGCATGCCGATCCAGCACAAACGCTGCGACCGCACTGACTTATCACCCCACGCCAATAGCAATCAATGGCCTCCAGAGTGGATACCATCCCACCAGCGCTGGAGGACAATTGGAGAATGACAGCCACACTCTCCATGCACTGTTCGCCTTCACTTGTTAATAAGTCATTGTTTTGTTTTTTTCTCCTCCTCCTCCTCCTCCTCTTCCTTCTACGCCTTCTCCAAATGGACACCCGTTTGGATGGCCGCCATGTGACTGAGTGATGCATGGCCTTTGGCACCGTGCAACTGTTGACCAGCAGCTCTTCCAGCTGCACCACGAGTAAACAGAGAGAGGAGCTCCTGTTGCATCCACTGCGGGAGCCCCCGCGTGTGCGAGAGAGAGAGAGAGAGAGGCGCCGTGCCGCGGACAGCACATTGGGTTTGTCGGTAGACATTAATGTGAAGCATTCCAACGCTCGTCCAGGGCTGCAAGCCTCACACACACAAAAACCTCACTCTCCCCCTGAAAAAAAACACAGGTGCAGTGTTTTGCTTTTGTTTTTGTTTTTTTTGGGTGGGGGGGGGGGGGGGCTCTTTTGTTTATCTGTAGTGGTTAAGAAAGCAGTCCTTCTCTCTCTCACTCTCCCTCTCTAGCGTTCTCTCACTCTCTTTTTCTCTCTCTGTCCCTCCCTCTCTCTAGCGTTCTGTCTCTCTGGCGTTTGGGGGGCTTTATCTCCGTTATTGTTATTATTCTGCATTTTTCCTTCGACGTCTCCAAAACATGACAACTGCCAGAACAACAAGACTAATGTATTCTGTGGCTGCCTAGGGAAGGGGAGGGATGGTGAAATGTGCAGTGAAGTGAAACATGAAAGGTTCCAGACAGAATCTGACACTGTGTCGTTCAGCCGCACGCAGATAAAAGCCCACTCGTCACCAAACCCCCTGCAACTACTTTTTTTTCTTCGCCCAAGTCGTCTAAGTAGCAAACATCAAACCTTCACAGAACCTGAAAAAACATATATATCAACCAAAAATAAATTCACGATTAAATCTTTTGTCCCTCACCACCACCACCACCACCACAACCCAAGCCCCCCCTCCCAACCCTTCATGTTTCTACAAGGGTGTAACAAGAGATACAACTGTCAGTATACCTGAATAACCAAATCCTATTGTTCTCGCTGTGGCTGGTTATTGACACTCCTGTTGTTGCTCAGGGTCCTTGCATTTTTAATGGACACTCTTCGCATGCTAGATATTGTAATGCTGGATGATGGCTTGTCATTCAGTCTCACCTCACCATACAGTGGTTCAGATTCGAGTCAAAAGCAAAGCGGTAGACTTTGCTGGTACCACTATGGTGGAAGATGGCTTATCATCTTTGCTTCTTGACCCGGGGTTTGCCATGCGCCTAGACGAGTCTGTTTTGAAGCCTTGCTCCACAAGCTAAAATGAATAGCCTGCGCTGTCCTCACCTCTTCTTTAAATTGTTTTTCCTTTTTCTTCAAAAGACGGAATGTTTAGAGAGCGCTGGCCAGTTTATTTATTTACATTGCTTCTTCCTTTCAAGCCGTGGCTGAATCAAGGCTAACGCCAATCATACCACGCAACCTCCGTCTTGTATAGCTAACTCGCTCACTCTGACCCCTGTTACAAGACAAGTTAATTGAATCCGAGTTCAAGTCGTCTTCCCAGATGCTCCACGGCAAAAGAGGCACAAAAGTGGTGGAGCAGGTGTAGTCATGTTAACACTTATTTCCATTAGAGATGCCTCCTCCGAGGCGGACGTTTGGGGAGCCTGGCGTGTTCTGCTTTGTAAATACTTCTTCCATTTAATCTTTTTTCTCTCTCTCCTCCACTGGATATTATTCCTATAGTCATCCTTTCAGGAGAGATTACTCTTTTAACCCCCGTTTATATCTATCTATTGATACATCTGAGAGAGAGAGAAAGAGAGAGAGAGAGGGCAAGAGACTGAACCCTGGCAAGGCCTCAACACAGCCTGAGAGAGCTGTGAGGAGCAGGTATGGACGTCTCTCCCTGATGTGGACACAGGCGAAACGAACGTGACCCCCCCCACCCCACCAACCCCCCCCCCCCCCCCCCCCCCCCCCCCCCCCCCCACCATCCCACCCCACCTCCGCAGCCCACACGTTTTAAGCTTGAGGGAGAGAGAAAAACAGGGTTTCTTTGCCCTGGATCAGAGTTGAAATGGAAATCACAATGGATGTTTTTTTTCCACGCTGCGCCACAGGGATGCTTTCTGCCGAAGAATGTAGAAATCTTTGCATTACTCATCCCTCAGTCACAGAGGTTGGTGCTTTTATCTGCGACCTGTTTAGTGTGCCTCTCTGCTCACAAATACAAACAGAGAGCAGGCATGATGCAGAGAGAGAGAGAGAGAGAGAGAGAGAGAGAGAAAGAGAGAGAGTGTGTGTGTGTTTGTGTGTGTGTTTTGGGCATGTGGATTTTATGTGCAAGCCAACCATTTACACTTTAAATGTTTACCGACACGTCGCATCCTTTAAAAGATAGAGATAACCAACCATAAAGATTACCAGCCATGTTTTGATTATTGCTGTATAAAGCGAGTATCCGTGGTTAAAGCTCACAGAAGACTACCCTGTCTCATCTGGAAGATAAACAGCACATACAGTATATATCAGGCAAACAAAGGAAACGATAAGTATACGGAAACTGACCAATTTATACATTGTTCAGCGCTCTTAAAGGCACCCAGTGCAACTTTATGTAAACATTCAATGAAAAATAAACATTCAATTTCTAGTCTTTTTTACACGTAGTAAGTTTCAATAACTCCATACCATTACATATCGACATTCAAGGAGCAAAGATGAGACGTCGTTGTGTGGTGAGAACTGATAGAAAATCGTAAACAACAACAATCGCCGGTGGGGAGAAGCCATTTTTCCATTGACTGGAAGCCTGCTTTATTTATTGTAGGTTAAAAAAAATAAAGAAAATGGCGACGATTGTTGTTGTTATCGATTTTCTATCAGTTCTCACCACACAACGACGTCTCATCTTTGCTGCTTGAATGTCGGTATGTAATGGTATGGAGTTATTGAAACTTACTACGTGTAAAAAAGACTAGAAATTGAATGTTTATTTTTAAGCCTCAAAAGTTGCACTGGCTGCCTTTAAAACACTATAGAAACCATCAAGGCTCTTTCTCTCTGTTTTTTAATTTCAATCAGCAATGTATAAAATATAAAATGAATGGTATATGCCCAACTAGGAACTGCTTCCAGGACCACACATGCACAGCACACTGTTACCATCATCAGTTCATTGACAGTATGGGTCCCGCACTTCCCCACAATGCCTGGCTACCAGATCTTGGCGTTAGCATATGCAGGCCCACAATATTATTACACATTCCTGAGGGCTGTATGAAGTGATATCAGAAAGTCAAGGTGAGGTTTAACCTCAATTTCAATACTGACAGGCACATGACAAATGTGACATGCTCTGCAAGTGGAATCATTGCCAGTGTGTTGTCGAGTCATTTTTATGGTCAGTTTTGGTTATAAATGAACTCCATAGCAACGCTGTGCTCCGCTGGCTTGCCTTGCTAACGGGTCAGTGTGTGTGATCTATGGCCTTGCAGGTAACAGGTCACGCCTCATGTTCATTTACCATGTGACGCGTGCGGGGACTGTTTTTGTTAAATCGTCAAAAATCCCCCTGCCTGACGATATCAAAATGCACTTTCATCAATATCAACTTCCACGGGTGTTTTCCACGCAGATAACCTTTGACCCCGTTGTAGTCACTCAGCACAGACGTGATTCGTCAGGCATTCACGCGTGGAGACGGGAACATGGGAAGGCAGTGTTTGGCCATTCCCTCAAACCTGACTTGTCATGAAAGCGCTGTTGCAACACTGACTGCTTGTACAAATCAAGGATATACAATTACTGTGCGCCATTACAAGCTGGTCTTTTAAGAAAAGATTAACGTACATGATTGAAATAGTATTACAGATTTTAATTTAATTCGCCTAAAGCATTTCAGTAATTGTGTGATTAAGCATGGGAGGTTCCCAGGGCTCTTGCCTTCTAAGTCATTTGTCCATTGTTATTGTCTTATTTTTTTTAATAAGTTTAGTCCCTCCTGTCAAGGTTTAAAGTGTATAGTTTTCCCAGACCCCTATGTTTGCTACCAGAGATTAATGAACAGTTTTTCAGTCTGTGCTTTTTAGTCCCGATCAATTCAGGCTGCATATTGGGAATGAGAAAACCTGGAGAGTTTTCTCATCCTTTGATACAGAAAACACATCAGAGGCATTAAATTAAGCGCCCTCCTTAATTATCAAAATTTTAATTAACATTCTTGCAATAAGTATTGATATGCCCATCCCAGACGATTTGTATGCCAACCAACTATTTGCAATATCAATATGCCGGTAAAATCCTAAGTAAGACGCAAAAAGCCTATTTGGATTTAAATGAGCTTACTCCTCTGGATGAATATGATGTTTCCCAATTAGCAGTAAACCAAATGCGCTTTTCCCCTTCTGAGCAAAAGCTAAGATGATTTTTATTGACCAATCTTTGATCCGGAAGATTAAAGAGGACACTGTGTTGGGAGTAGAATGGAGAACCCTCGGGGTCAATGGGCTTACAGCGGCCGCAGAATGAAAGAGATTCGGCCGTCTTTGAGAACTTGTATCTCCGAGCTTTTTTCTGCACATTCACACAATGCTGTGGAAATCCGGCCCTGTACAGCTCCAAGCCCTGACAGACTGCTGTCGCCAGGCAGAACACATATATTCAGTACACGTTCGATGTATGTGTGTGAGTTGTGTTGTGTTTTGTAAAGCATTTCTACATGTTCTAACCTGTGCTTTTTGGTCTTTTGTAATTGCAGTGATTATATGCTGTTAGTAAGAGGACTGGTTCATGCAAAACCTGCTTCAGACAGAATTCCTCCCCCCTAGTCCTAAAGAAATCATGCTTTAATGCTTCAGAAGTAAGGTGTCCTTAGAGTCTGGGCAAAGGGCTGTCCATTGGCTCAGAATTCTAGAAGACCAACCTCAAAGTGAAAACACCTATTCTAAACATCCAGTTTTCAAACTAATTATATGACCTTCACCATACAAAGTGACTATATAAAGGCTACACTAATGGGACCTCTTTAAATGTAGGTGAGGTTGTTTTGATTTGGTTTGATGGAACAACATGCTCAACCACTGGTGCCTAGAAACAACAAAGAGTGCTTGAGAATTAAAAAACAAGCATCTTGAGGTGAATAAACCACATACATGTCCAGTGCTCAGTGTCTTGCTGAAAGTTCTTTTGTGGCTGCATTCTCAATACACCTGAGCTGCACTCCCAGACTCTTAGCTCTCCCACTCCAATTCACCATTTTGCCATCTAATATGGAGGTGGGTAGCATTGTCACTCTATTTCACAGGGTGAGATATTGGACCTTTCACAAACCTGCCTCAGAGTGCCCAGTCTGATGACACCTTGTGGCTATTTTAATGGAAGCACAAAATAGTCTTTACTGTGTCCTAATTGGAGGTGCACAGCAACGCCATTACCCGTATCTGTATTTGTATCTGTTCAACCAATAAAGTTACTTGTCTCTGTATTCAGATAGAAGACCGGAAGTGTGGGTGGTTTATACCAGAGGTCATGTTAAATCTGGCAAATGTTGTATTTTCTAACTCAATATTCATTCTCAATGCAATTGTTGTGTCCCCTCTCCCTTTTCACTGGGGGACAGTGAACAATTAGAAACTGAAACAATTTGTCATGAAAGAAAGATTATTTTTTTCATTGGAAATAGAAACTATTAACAGTAAAGATAATCTTAAATTCCAATGATGCAGCTTTTGCATTTCTTTTACCTTACAACAGTAATTACATAAGACTAAGAGTAATGCATTAACTTTTTTGCCTGTTGTTATTTGTGAGAACCACATTTTATTTGTATTTTACCTGTAATGTACACCATCTAAATTGGATTCAACTGAATAACCTGTATTATGAATTTCAAATCATCAAATATCCTAAAAATACATAAGTCTACGGTATAAAGAATTATAATTAAGCTAAGGCTATCTGAAACCTTAGCTAGCTAATTATAAATGCTTTCGAGTAACACCATTACACGATTGCATCATTATACACTAATATTCATCTCTATATTTGTCTTTCAGATGTTTTGTAGGCCTATCTTATTGATATTGATATGCTATTATTCATCGCCGTTGTGTGAATGTTAGCTACTGCCTAGCCTTTTATGGGAGAAATAGCCTAGCCTTCATCCTGGCCAGAGTGCGCATAACGTGTTTTAAACAATTGCCTTTACATGCTGTACAAGGTTATGGTTTTGTACGTTTCTTACAAATAATGATCATTGGCATTACGATCATTTCTCTGTCTTACTGAATTGTATGCTGCCAGTTCACACACAAGTCACCAGCTGCTGCCAAGGGCTGCGCTGGTGCCCTCTCTTACAACTCTCACACACAGTGGACGAGAGCCAGCGGTTGAGAACTTCTCCTCCGAGACAAGTACATGCTTTATTCAGTCAGGAACGATCAGCTCTCAGCCTGCTGCCTATTGTGCACTGACTCAGTGAACCAGCTACAGAATATAGCGATCTCTTTTCAATCATTTGTAGTAAACGAAATGACTAGTTAGTGAAATCAAAGTCCAATGAACAGAATGGACAATTTTTAACTTGTGGTCATCCACAATGACATGAACTGATCTGAAGACACATTGTGGTTGATGCACAGACTTGTTAGTCATGGAGCTGACTTTATTTCCAAATAATTATGTGCGTTTTAGGGTAGAAGAATGCCTATTCACAATGCATCCTTCATGCTTTCCCGAATAACATATTCTTATTCGGTTGCATCTTTAGGCCAAACAGATAGTTTCAATGGTATGTGCAACTGTAATTTAACCGTTACCTTTCATAATGCCATTCATAACAAATACAGTTACCACATAACTGAACCTTGTCATTTGAAGCTCTGCATAACATAACATAAGCCGTTGGCATTTTCATAAGCCCTATAACACAGCCACTCATCAAGCTTGTTGTGTCTCTGGTAATAGATCGGGGACTCACTGCAGCCCTCCACTCATGTAGTGCTCCTAAGTTTCCCACTCTTTGTGCCAAATATCCTGTTGTCTCGTTGGCGTCGACGAGGGCTGTGATTGGAGACTCCGGTGAGCAGGCCTCTACTGCCAGGTGTGAAGCACTACTCCAGATGAGGATGGCATTTCGGCACTATTGACAGAAAGAAAGCTATTTACCGCCCAAGAGCGCGCTGGCACTTCATGTGGAACCGGCGTCCTAAATGCTATGGCGAATTGATTCATCGCTCCTCGTGAGCTTTTTGTGTTGCTGATCTGTGTAAGGATGTCATACTTATGTGCTGAAGGGGAAAGGGAAACACTATTTTTTTTTCTCTTTTCACGTTCAGTGATATATAGCCGAACCTCGAAGGCAATTTTAGCCTATGGGTCCTTGACTTTATCAACGTGGAATATGAGTGTTTTTTTGAGGGTGTGTTTATAGCAATTTTCCACCAATCTACTCTCATCATGAATTAGAGACTTACTTTAATCCATCAAGAAAGTGATCACAGTGCGTATGAGTGTGTGTGTGTGTGTGTGTGTGTGTGTGTGTGTGTGTGTGTGTTTGTGAGTGTGTGTGTGTGTGTGTGTCTGTGTTAAAGAGGATGCTATTTTGTTTATTATGTCCTAGAATTTGTTATTATGTGCTTATTTTATTTCTAAATGTTTTAGTCCTGCATGTTATGAGGAGGGTCTCTCTCTACACATTCCTCTATCCACCTAGTGCAGCCAGCCTTCCTATCCACCCACCCCAACACACACACACCTCCATTCTGATACTATACACACATGCGCACACACATTCATTCTGGCTTTCATGGGAATAGAAATATGGAACATATAAATTCAAAATGTGAAACCTCAGTGATATAAATTCAGCACCACACTGTCATCTGAATAATAACATTAATGAATTTTTTACATTCACTAAAAGTCAGAGTTCCCTGTTCATTAATTTTAAAGTCACTCTCTCAGACTTGAGACTGCCAGTCCTCCCGCCGTCTTCAGAGTACGGTTACCGAAGGGGAAATCTACATCTCCTCCCTTGGCGCATAAAAGCTTGAATGTTTTTCAGAGCGAAAAACTGTGAACTTGATATTTCACAAGCTGCTTACCTGAACATCTCATGAGTAATATTTGCTCAAAATATATTTGAGGCGATGCAGGCCATTTCTCATAAAGGCCCTGTGAACACACCTACTACACATAAGTATGGCCCTAGCCACTGAACAATGGATGGTGAATAATTGCAGTTTTCTTGGTGGGAAAAAAAGAGAGTGTGGCGAAGATGGTGTCATAGATATTTGCTGTGTGGGGGAGCTCCTTGTGAAAGCAACAGTTATGCCTACATACAAAGGTTCAAAGGTTAATGCATCAAATGTTCTCCACTTAGGCATTTCAGGAGAAGAGAGAAGAACAGAACAACAGACTGACATCTCTATGGTCAAAGGGGTATCTTGTTTTTTCTCTGTGATATTATTGTTTCACCTTCACTGGGTCTGACATGTAAATCCTGCACAAATCTCGGAAGTACTTAGAAAATCAAAGTAGCTCCGAGATATTTATTGACTGTATTTTTGATTTGATGTGAATAACACGTGGAATAATCCACTACAAAAAAAAAAAGACATGGTGTCTTTTGGTTTTGTACAGCACTGGACATAATCGGCTATCGTTGTTTTTTTAAGCTTCAGATTTATTTCTCCACAGAGTTGCAGTTGAAAAGAAGATGAGGGGAGTCACAACTGGAATTGCATTCGGCTTAGTGTGGAATAAACAGTTGATCTGCCTGGGAGTGCTGTGGTGTTTTTAAGCTGCAGTGTAAAAGCTGACAGTGTCCTCTGTTTCAGAGGACACACAGACTTAATCAGGTCTGCTGGCTGTCTGACATGGTCACAGGTAGACAGCCTGAAGAGGAGAGAGAGAGAAAGAGAGAGAGAGAGAGAGAGAGAGAGAGAGAGAAAGAGAGAGAGAGGGTGTAAGACAGAGTGAGAGAGACAGAAGGTGTCGGTGAGAAAAAGGGAGTGAGACACACAGAGAGTGAGACACAAGGAGAGTGAGAAATAGAGAGAGTGTGACAGAGAGAAATGGCAGAAGGTTCATTCTCAACACACACACACATACACACACACACCGTGTTTAATCTTGCTCTCTAAATCCCCATAAAAAACCCTATGTCGCCACCAGATAAAAAAATAAAGCTGGCTAAAGAACAATATGATAGCTGCACTCCGCATCTAAGACAGCACCAACCGCTCATCTTCCTCCTCCTCCTCCTCCTCCTCCTCCTCCTCCCTCACTGCCAACCTACCTAGGCTGTCGCCCCGGCTGAGGAGGGGTTCGTCTGATCGGGAGTGCCACCCACCTCCAAAGCCTCGCCACGCTCTCTGTCATTCGGAGGAATGGCCTCCTTCCGTTCCCTTCCCAGAAACACCCAGCACTCCCCCACCCCCCCACCAACCCCGATCCACATCCCAGATCAACCCCGGCCCTCGCCTTGTTTAAATCAGCTTAGGGGTCTCATCGACGCCAGGGGCTGATTTCCTTGTAGGCCCCGGCGCGTCCTTAAAGAAGCGATCACCTTCCCGCCAATGCCCCCAGGATTAAACAGGGCAGCCAGGGCCCTCTCTCCCCGGCCTCGCCCCTACCTTTGTAGTCAATAAAAGACTAACTAGAAAAGAACGAGGCGATGGGAGAATCAATCTACTGGAAGCCTCCCCACAGTTTTCTCATCATCTCCGGTGTCGTGTGTCATCTCCGATTGTAACACGAAAGCAGCGCCACGCAGTATGTGGGATGGTATTGCGGCGCTCAGTGTTAAGAAAGAGCTAAGACTGTGCAACAGAGGTGGGGTTCAGTGGGGTGGGGAGAGGCGGTGGGGGGTGGAGAGGTTTACTTCAGTAAGGCAGTGAGTGAGTGAGTGGAGGGTGGGGTGGGGGTGTGGGGGGGTGAGTGAGTTGTGTTTTAGGTGGTGCACATACAGCCACACTCCCGGCAGGGGTGAGTGTTACGTCCGCTTGGTGGGCTTGCCTGTGCACGCAGGGTTAAAAATATCCTCATGAGAACTGCTATTGTGAATGCCTGGCCAAACACCTTCTCTGGCACCTCTCTCTCTCTCAATTCCCTCTCCTCCCCTTTCTCCCTCTCTCTTCTCTCTCTCTCTCTCTCTCTCTCTCACACCCTACTGCGATTCACAGTGTATCCTGTCAAGTGTATACAATTTTTTTCTTTTTTCTGGTCTTGTTTTCGGGGGCTTCATTCAGAATGTGCTGATGAGCGGATTGGACTGTGGGGACCAGGACTCACTCAGCATTATTGTATTGTAATCAATAATTACGTTTAGTGCTGACACTCCAAAGGCTTCTGGAGCTCACCCGTCACATTCCATACCATTAACCCTTTGCATGGAGATGATAGGGGTACTGACGTGTATGGAAAACGATTCCATAGATCCATAACATCAAGGCTGATATAACATGTTTTTTTTCACCCTTTTTTCTTATTGTATGATCACATAGTTACAATCTTTTGTTCTCCATAAGGCTGATATGCACATCTAATATCAATGTACAGGCAGCATTGTTCCCTGCCACTTGCTGATAGAGTGCCATGGATGGCATGGTTAATCAGTAAGGCTTACATACAAAGGTGCCCTGTTATTGAAGTCAGATTTAGAATCGCTGAACATTGCTTTGAAGTTTTTTTTTAATGCAAACACATGAGATTACCAGATATTCTGGTCTGGACACGTCCTTTGGATGGGCAGTTTCTGAATTGCATTGAAAATGAAAACACTGTTGCTGGCTGTCATCTTTTGTACATGCCGACTAATAGCACACTGCGTAAGCAGACGTTACATGTTAATATCCATTTTAAAAACATAAACATTGCAAAAAAATGTACGTATTGAAATGAACAAGTGTTAAAAAAGCCATCTGTCATATTCCGAGCCCCCAGCAATACATCTCCATAAAACTGATAAATAAACAACAGCTAAAAAAACTGTTTGCTTTTCATAGATCTTTGATGACTCGCCACCCTAACTCTTCTAATACCACATCATTACAGCACAGCTTTGAACTCCAATCCTCCATGTTTTCTGACTGAACCAACAGCTCTTGTACCTTTTGATGGCTGGACTAAATGAAACTGAATGGCTAAACTGTTCGTGAGATTCGAGTAAATACTCCTTCTAGGGGCCAGATTTCTTCTAGAAATTACACAGGAATCAGCTCAAGCCTCGGGTGTTAAATGAGTGGCCAGCTGGCGTAGTCTCCTCTGACTCTATCCGACCCCCATCTGCTTACAGCTGTGTGCTTACTGTAGTTCACCATTCAATCTGACCAGTAGAGCTGCAATGAGAGGCGCTGTTTAAAACACCCTTACTGTAGTTTACCATTCAATCTTACCATTCGAACTGCAATGACAGGCGCTGTTTAAAACACCCTTCCTTAGGAAAACCTCTGGAAAATCTCAGCACTTTAGAATGTTGAATTACAGTTACTTTTGTTTATGTATTTCACACCAGGACAGTCAGTACAGGTATAGACACATTGTGCGTGCCTGTGTGTGTGTGTGTGCATGTGTGCCTGTGTGCCTGTGTGTGTGTGTGTGTGTGTGTGTGTGTGTGTGTGTGTGTGTGTGTGTGTGTGTGTGTGTGTGTGTGTGTGTGTGTATTCTCTCATATGGTACAGCATCATAAACATGATTTTCATTAACTCTGAGATGAATGGAAAGAAAGCTCATGGTGATTTTTACAAAAACACCCTCGTCCTTGGAGCATTCTTTTCAGAGATGTGTGTGTGTGTGTGTGTGTGTGTGTGTGTCTGCGCGCGCATGTGTGTGTGTGTCTGCGCGCCCATGTGTGTGTGTGTGTGTCTGCTGCCACTTTCATGTCCATCCTTGTGTTTTCATACACTGGCATACTGATGAGGAGTGGTCTGTCATAGCTCACTGCCTCCCCCAGAGCTTCTTCCAGGTCCTTTTAACACGTACAAAGAATACATTTATAAACAGTTTGATGGGTTTGAAAGATTCTGTCACAGGAAGCAGTGAACTCCAAAACAAAAGACAGATATGCTGGTGACACTCACTCTCAGTCTGGTTCTGTCTGTCCATGACTGCCTCCCTGTCTCCCATCTCAGGGGGTAAAGAAGCCACATTTTCAAAATGACAAACTGTGAAAACGTGTTAAAGAAAGAAAATGCATCATGGAATTAGGGACCACAGCCACTGTTGTATATTTAACAAAAGGGATTTTTTTTTTCTTTCTAAAGCAACAAGATATGGTGATATATAGTCCTCCCTCTTTTCAGGCGACTTTTGAAATTTCCTGTCCCCTCAATCCTTGCTCGAACCCTGCGGCTTTGAATGAGTGACTGATAAAAGTCTGCACTAAAAATGACTACAACTGAACAGCTTTTCAGGAGGGAAAATGAATTCCTACAGTATTATGTTTTTTTTTTCTTCTTATCTGTGGGTGATTTCGTTTGAAGTTTTATTCACTGCGCCGTAGCCATGAGATGAAGTCATGAAGTAAATGTGCGGCGTGAAAAAGATGAGAGTTTACAGACTGGTCATTTATCTAAAAAAAAAAAAAAAAAAAAGGAAGAGGAAAAATGCCTCCTTGCCCCTCAGAGTTGTACTCCTCCTGCTCTTCCTTCACACGTCTCAAGTTGTGTCCAAAAGCGTGAATGTGAAAGAGATGTATCTGTCGCCTTCATCTACAGACTCCCAGACACGTTTGGATTTCTCCCCCTCTTTCTTATTGTAATGTGAATCTGTGGCCCCTTCAAATAAAATGAATAAGGTATTATTTCGGGGCCCAATCGGCATTAAAACGTCTTTTCACCTCTCCCTTCTGTTTGAACGAATGGCCCCTATTGTGAAGGAGCCTGGTCTGCGCGGGGTTTTCAGAGAATGTACTGCAGGACTATTCCATATCAGGGGATGAAGCTGTCTGTTCAGTTGATTGACATGAGCCCACATTAAGAAGTGGTTTTGAAAATTAGTCCGTGGAGACCCTCCGGAGGTGTGCCGTGGAAGGAGAGCCGTCTCCGAGAGGAGCCGTGCCTTTTTAACCCCACTCATTGGTATTCCGATGCGCGGGTGGCGTGCGGCTCTCTAAATGGCTGAGGCATCCAGCCCGGTAGCCCCCTCGACACGCTCCTGCACAGACAGACCCCGTGGAGAGCTGCCAACAATATGCAGCCCGGAATACAGAAATCAAAATGGGGCCCAATTAATAATCACATACTTAGTTCATATTTTATACAACCGCTCACCGCCCCGGCTGGACAAAGTTTGCATTTTCTAGATTTGGAGGAAGGGAAAGGTTGTTTCTTTCTTTCTTTCTTTCGTTCTCTCTTTCTTTCCTTCTTTCTTTCCGTCTCTCTGCTAATGTTTTTATTTTTTGTAAGCATAATATGAGGAACTTGGTTGTTTTTCCTGGGTCCTCTTTGCATGCATGAGCTGCAGGTAGGGTAGGGTAGGGTAGGGTAATGATCTGGCTGGCTGTTCCCATTGCCAGTCTGTGCATAATGGGGAGGGATTGTGTGAAAATGCAGAACAGTTCCAAAGTGGGATAGCCGTGAAATTTGAATTATTTCCTCTGATTAGAATACCCTGCACACTTTTGTGCCGCTGGAACATATGCATAATTTAGTGACAAAAATAAGTAATGTCCAAGTTGCTCATCTTAAAACTCAAAAAAAGAAATCACTCCATAGTGTAAGAGAAATACATCACTCACACGTCCTCCTATGCATGTCTTAACCTTGAGACAGCATCTGAAACCTTCATCGAGATGGGATTTTGAAAATGTCCACAGCTGCAGTTTTGGAACATCATCAGAATGTCCGTCCACAAAAAAATCCAGTGGTATTTGAGTGTAACCCTGTATTTGAATGGCACATAGCTAAATCCAATCTCAATCAAATCTATCTATATTTTTTTCTCCTTCTTTGAAAGCAAACCCCATGGCAGTTGGGGCAGTTAGTGTAGCTGGTGTGGCCTGCTTCGAGTCACTGACGAGCAGTTTACTGATTTTGACATGTTCATTTAAAGTTGCTAATCACATGTAAATATGCAAAGCAGGTTCCCATGGGCTGCCTTTGAAATGCAAATAACGAGTGCAAACAGAGGTGCTGCTGGATGCAGGTTCTGATGCAGCAGAATCACAGAGGTGTGATAGCACTCATCTCTCATTAGAATGTGAAAAGGCTCCCTATGCAGTCCCCACAGCCCTTCATTAAAGAAGGTATTGAATTTTTTTTCCCTTTATTAACTCCAATAATTCTGACATCTTTGCTTGCACAATAGCTTCTCTTTTGTTTTAACAGTGTGTGCACCCCCGATTCTCTCTCCGTAAGATCTTTATTGGCAAACAAAGTCTTCGGTTTGTCTAATTATCACTATCGGTATGTAAAATGTGGCTGATGTGTATTGTTTTGATGATGAGTACATGAGTACATCTATCACCACAATGGTGGAATAAAGCCATCAAGCACAATGCTGTCCTATTTTAACAATCATTTTTCAGGTGAGTTGATTTGGCTTTGGTGGTTCCATCTACGGTTGGACTTTTGATTCAGCGAGCTAAACGTTTCTTGGGGATAAACGTTGCTAGGAGAAGAATGTGAATTGGGAGAAAAATGCCCCAAAGCCCCCCTTCAGAAGCGGGCAGCTCTGGCTGGCTGGCTGGTGGATGTAATCTTTCGTGGGTGAATGTGGCAATGCCACGAGGACCCACTGAAAGGAGGTGGACTTCACTGGCATCACACTTAATGTTCGAACATTTCCAATTTCCAGCGGGCAAATTGGGATTCCTGACTACGCTCACAAGTGTCTGAAGCACCATTTTCTGACTCTATGGAGTGGAAAATATGATTCAATTCCTGTTCAACGCCTTTTCATTAACCAGCCACTGAATGTCATCCATGGAAAGTGTGTGCTTGTATCAAAGTAGACTAATAATTGTGTGTTATTATTATTCATCTCAGTTGTAGTTTTTTTTTCAAGAATTGCCCTATTTTGTCATAGACTTTGAGGGGTTGAGGGGGGAGGATGGGGTTTAGTGGTAAATCTATGTAAAATAGAGGCAATTAAGCCATTGGGTAAGTATTGCTTTGCTGGAGCCTGACCACCCAGCTTGGCTTTTGCCTGTGTAGCAAGAGTCGGTAGTTAAAACAAAGCCACTTGGCAAGGTCTCTTCAGTGGGCCATTTCAGCTCTCTGTGTACAGCCACATAGCCTCACAGGCAGGCATTAGCCCTCCCTGACACCTCTGCCAATCCATATCACCCACCCACCGCACTCCCCATTAAAATTTCACAGGTCAAAAATCTAAAAGGTAGTTAAAGAAATGTTCTTTTTCATTACAAGTGACAAAAATGAGCAGGTCAGTGTATGGCAATAATGGCATGGTAATTAGACCCTCTCGACTTGATAACGTGTGACTGTAAATCAATGTTGGACTAATTAATCAATATTTTAATTATTAGACCTTTTAATGAACATTTTTGTCGAATTCCCCCGGAACCCCTTGGCCAGGTCGGCCCCCTTCTGTCATCATTAGCCCCAACAGAGGTTCTCCACCAGGCAGACAGAGTGTGATCATCTAAAGGGTTTTTAAAATTCATTTAGAAGCCCATGCCATGCCAAGGAGTCTGGGTTCGCCACTCGCGCTCATTACAAGGATTTAAATGTCTGGTTTTAATCATCCATGTTTGTTTTCCATAATGAAACACAACCCCAAGCCCAGCGCTGCATAATGGTTACAGCGTGTGTTAAGCCTATGGTGTCTAAAGCCTCACAACAGGCTTACTCTCTGATATCCCCCCTATTTGGACATGAACTGCAAACTGTGTGACAGAGGTAGAGGGGTTGTGATTTAACCCCTTCAGAAGTGGTGAAGTGCACACGTGTCAGAAGAATAAAGACGTGACATTTTATAGTCTAGTCTTCCCCATTAATGAAAGACAAGACCTTTCAAAAGAAACTCTAAACACAGCCAACTTCATACACTGCTATATTAATGCTAATGGCAAATGTAGGCGCTACACTTTCTCTGACTGAAGTGACAGGTCTGTAAAATTAGCGGATCAAGGGCCCCCTTGATGATACATACCATCTCACTTCCCATTGAGGGTCAGATCTGATTATGTTCTGTGCCATCACAAACCATCATTTGGCATAATAGCAGACTGTTGGACTGTGTGATTTATCAAGGCAGGCTGTCTGTGAACAGCATGCCTTAATGAAGTGCAAACAGGGCTGCGCTGCGTTTCTACATGGAGGAGAACTGATGAGGTAGACTGAGTTTCTGATAGAAGAAAATACTGATGATGATCCAAAGGATACTATGCTTACACTGAAGAATAACAGGCTTCCTATGGTAGCACAACCATAGTCAAATAAAAACATATTTAATTCCACCTATGCAGAGGAAAGGCAAGATGGCCATTGACCATAAAACTAAGAACGTCTCAGTATATTACCAAGAAACACTACAACACATACTAGATAGGAAAGCTGCAAGAAAGATTCTATGTTAAAGTCTTGCCTCTGGCCCATCTAAAACGGTCCGGCCTATATAATCTTTATAGTTCTCATCCTAATCTTGTTCATTCGGTTGATTCAGTGGCAGGTTCTTTCACGCTTGCAATGCATTTCTCTCCCATGACAACACTTGAATCCAAGCAGTTACTGCAGAACTCCACAGTTCCTTCTCTATCCGTGAGCTTCTACTAGCTCACACCCCAACTGGCAACCCTTAAAAGGATTGAAGAAATGTCTTCTTCATTCATTTTTAAGAGTGAATTTGTTGGGGTGCAAAGCACATTCCCTCCGACGTAATAATGACTCTGCATTTGCAGAATCCTGTATTCTGTCTCCTTTCAATTTTCAGTCTCTTTCTTCGCTAGCCTAATCCTACTTTTGCCACCAGCAGAAGATGAGAGAAAAAACATTCACTTAGATCAAGGAGAGTCAGGACTTTTAGTGCTGGAAAATGTCTGTGTACTGTGCCCAACAGGGACGTGCACAGGAATTTTGAAGGGGAGTTACTCTGCCCTGGAAACTCTCACATTTTAAACTCTCACTAACCGCCGCTGCCACACCCCCGTCATCTGATCGCAGATTTTGCCAATATAATTTTAAACTCTCACTAACCGCCGCTGCAACGCCCCGTCATCTGATCGCAAATTTTGCCAATATCATTTTAAACTCTCACTAACCGTTGCTGCCACGCCCAGTCCTCTGATCGCAAATATATATATTTCCTTCGGAGGGGCAACTTCAGTCGAGGAGGGCAAACGGGCAGTTGCCCGGGCAACCTTAGCCCACTCTTGTGCACATCCCTGGTGCCCAAAGTAAAATGACTTGCTATTCATAGAACCAGAACGAGAACTGGCAGCTGTAAGTCTTGGGAAAAGCTACGTGTGCATTCATTGTTTTCCCAAATGTGGTCCATCAGATCTATACACACAACATGTACCACTGCACACCAATGATGGAGGGATTGCACTGCACTGCCACTGCCAGCAGTATCACATCAAGATTACACTGTTCAGCTAAACAATTGTTAGTTTATGTACAAAAGTAACCTGCATAAAATGTAGAACATCTACAGCATGATGTTGTTCTCAAATAAACTGATATATTGGCAAGTAAGCTGTGAACCTGTGACAATGCAACAACTTTCACAACAGTGTCAATTGTATCTGTACTGAAATACAATCGTTATCGCAAGTCAGCTCCCTTTTATCAGTGACACTGTTGTTGGTGTTTCCGTTTCTTACAGCTGTTAGCTAGTTAGCCTGCTAGTCTTTGATATAAACTCTATAATGCCTCTTTAAGTTAGCTGGTTAACATTCAGACAGACATCACAAATAGTATTGTTAGCAACACTGTTATGTTCCAACATTACTGCATTCAATCAATCAGTCTGACAAAAGACTGCATGTAGCCTAATGCTAACGTCGCCCACACTAGCTGAGTGAGATTGATTCAGAACACTCTCTGTAATATTTGTGGATTTATACATAAAAATGTTAAGTGTTAAGTTTTAATATTTAGAAATATAATAGGCATTTGAATATTTTATGGCCAACTCATTCTGTAAAGCTGTGCTTTAGTTATAGTAATCGCTACCTTACCTTATCCGCTGCGTGTCAGGGTGCTGTTCGCCCCGTTGGGATTTATTTTTGGATAATGACCTCCGGACAATACATTATCCCTTACTTAATATTTAGAAAAATAATAATCATTTGAATATGTTATGGCCAACTCATTCCGTAAAGCTGTGCTTGGGTTGCAGTAATCGCTACCATGTAAATTGTATCTACGAATGCTTTACAGATGCTTTTAGATGGCATTTGTAAGGCCAAATCAATTTTTTCCCTGAAGATTCACAAAAATACTCCAAACACAAAAATCCTCATTTTGAGGTGTCTTTTATCTAATGACAAAAACAATGAATTCCAGTGCCCCACACATATTCGACAGACAGTCTAAATACACACCTAAGGAAGATAAGATCCCCAAAGAAACTTTAACTGTAAAACAAATTGACAACACTCTCGACCGAGGAGGCCAGAGAGGGAAGGTGTTTTGAAAGTGAACTCTTCAGGCTTGGCATACCTGTCTGCTTGTGTTTATCTGGCCTGAACACTGTCTAGACATAGTTGGCAGTCGACGGCAGGAGCCTGTTTGTACGTGGCACACGCAGTGACCAGACACAGCCAGGTGCACCTGGGTTGCTTGGAGATTTTCAAGGACTCGGAGGAAATGCGAGTGCTGTGGGACTGTCTTCGGATTCTATTCACTGCAAGTGTCTTTGCAGTGATGGTCTTAAGAGCATTTCATTTCTTTTTATTTTCATTTCATTTCCCCACTACATTTTCTCAACGATTAAGTCGATCTGGAAAATATATATTTTTTAATATGTGACCTTAACGACTGTTACTCACGCATGACCCGCGTTATATTGTGAGTCTGTAAATGTGAGCAAGCCTGTATGGACTCTAAATGTCATTCAAAGTGATTCTGATTGCTTTGTGCAAAGAAACTGAGTAAGCGCCTTTAATGATACTGCATTTAGCGGTCAAAACAATTACTTGGTGAATTAATAATATGTCCCAAGACTGCATGTACATTTTTCTTACGAAAACTGTCTGTGGAGATACAGAGTCTTCACACACACACACACACACACACACACACACACACACACTCATCAAAACCTCTTTTGAAGCTACTGTGTCATCGCTTATTTCGCTGCCATCTTTCACTGTCTTAGAAAGTTGTAGCGCTCACTTTTGAAAATCAAGCCTGGAAATTCATTAATCAAATAAATTGTCTGAAATAAAGACATTCATTCGGGGAGAAATATATTGAACTGTATAGTTTTATGTTGGCTGCATTGCAGAGGTTAAATGAGATGAGCGAAGATGGTCCAAGAGAGGTTAATTATAATGAATACCCCAGCATTGGTGTATTGTTACTATAGAAACAAACTGATGAGATAATCATGGATGTATAGATGAAGACCCAGATGTTGTCCACTGAATGTCATTTTTGTTCATCAGTGTTGTAAATCTCTTCAGACCAGTAATTATGTATACATAAAAAAGCAGTGATGGTAATGGTTGTGACTTCCTCAGATGATAATTGAGAAGGTCATGCTTGGAAAAGCCTAACGTGTTTCATGAGGTAAAATTAAGATGGCATGGTAGGAAGCTGTTTTTTTCTCTCCTTTGATTGTGTAAATTGATTTGAAAATCCTGTGACTGATAACACACAAGAGATGAGTGATAAAAAGGGTGATGTTGAGTCTGGCCTTCGTGGGATGTTGATTCACACACACTGTCAGCATGGCTTACATGGTATGTACAAAATGCAGTAATCCTGTGGCTAAATTATTAATACCAGACAGATGCCTCTCGGGCATGATGTTCGAACCGCATCAGTCTCCAGCCTCATTTCCTCCCAATTAGAGCTGTAATACGGCAAAATTGTCTGTGTTGTGATTACAACTGAAATCTACCGGTTCACCCATAATTCAGTAATTTCCAATGGCTACTGGTACATGCCCAAAGGGAGAGCTACACCAAATGCCCATTCCCCCCATTAAAATGCTGCTGTGCACTTTCCATAGCACCTGTTAGTTACCAACATGGCTGAGTTCCAGACTCTGTCTCCAGCTCCCTGGTTTTGTTATTTTGTAAGAGGGAAACATGGAGGAGAATGGAGTGACACAAAGCCAACAGTGCCTTCCTCTTCTGCTGATTTTACAGATTTAATCTTAAATGACCCTACGCTGAATTATTTGCCAATTAGCAGCATTTCCCTGTGCCAACAAGAACATCTTGTTTGTTTTGGGTTTTTTTCGCCAAAGAGAAATTAATCATATCTTGATATGTGCGGTTAAATATTAGTGTGCAGATGAAGTAAACAAGAGTATCTTTTGAGAGAAGTGAAGACATGGAATTGAATACAAGCCTCTGTAGTGAAAATCACCCAGCTTAAGGGTATATTATTAAGCAACTCCTTCATTCACTTTCTAGTCTCAGGGGGGATTTGGAGTCTTATAAGAGTTAGGAAGGGTGTATTAGGGAGCCTATGAAGTGGAAGAACAAGCAAGGTTAATGAGTGAAAGTAGAAAGAGCAATGCTGACATCTTGTAAAAAGAAAAAGAGAAGAAAAGAAGGGAATGCACAAAGGGCGATGTTAAAAAAACATTCTTTAGTCCCGTCACATCTGAAATAGATATGGCTGATTCACGTTGATTAATGTCTCTCTAGACAGTCTTGGCAGTTTTCTTAGAAGTTTCGCTAACACTGCAGGAGCATTAGTCGAGATTTTGACAGTACGTATAGAAGAAGACGTGCGGTTGATCCTCGTAGACGTCCAGAAAATGATCCAAATGTGACTGATCACCCAAATCCTTAAATTCCCATCATCATTAGGCAGAGCCCCCTGAAGAAATACAACGCTACAAAGGTTATGGATGGAAACTGTCAAAAATGCAACTACACAAACACACACACCCAGATACCCACAAACAAGCAGACAGAAAGGGACAGAGGCAGACTGTAGAAAAACAAACATATTTTGCCATGAAAATCAGCATCTTGATATGGCTGAATTTACATCCAGGCGCCCTTTGCTTATTTCTAATAACCATATAATAATTTCCTGTCATTGTATTGGCAATTTTTTTTTCTGTTGGCATTTTCCCCCCACTCCAAATGTGATTATACATCAGATCTGTGGGCGGCTGGCATGTCAAGCTGCATCTTAACCACGACTGACAAAACTGTGCTCGGCTCATCTCCGCTGGAGCAGAACTAAAATCTGGAAGTAATCAGCTAGCGGGGAACAGGAGAAATTCTCCAGAAAACACTTTAACGCCGCTGGAGCCCACTGCTCCTCAAGATTGGATTCAGGTACCTAATCCCAGTCGGCAGCTGCCCACCACCCCTCCCCCTGCACCCCCCACCCCCCTGTCCCCCATCCTCTCCCCCCCCCCCCCCCCCTCCACACGCCCCACAAAACCCCACACCTCCCTCCCTCCCCTTCTTTCATTCGGAAGAGAAGAGCAGCCACAGGGTGTCGGAGGGCCGGAGAGACCGCTGTGTCTCACACCTGCTGGGCGCTATAAATATAAAAAAGCGGAGCTGCCATTGTTAGTTTGTGCCGCGCTCTCCTCGCGTCTCCTCAGCCCCGGCTCATGGGCGCGTCTAATACGGGGTGAAGGCTTATGCCTCTACCGCGCCATTAAATAAGCAACACATCCAAATAACTTAACTGCGGCTCTTCTCTCTGACACGGGGGGCGATTTCTGCCTGCATGGTTGAGGGAGGTTTTACTGCTTCCAGTTGTGTGAGAGGCTACTGGCTTGAAGGTGCATTTGGGCATCTCTCTCTGTTAAAGTCATACTTTTCAATCCAGCAGTGCATAATGTGGTGTAATGTTTAAAACAGAAGGGAATACTCCCATATAATGTCTTGTAGGCTTACACTTGTGTATTGATGTTAGTTTAGGCCCCTGGGTAAAATGACCATTGATAAATGGTTGAATTTGGTCAGTAAAGCATAAATACATTTAAAAGGGATAGCTGCTTTTTGAAGTTAATACAGGCTGTTAATCTTTGCGGCCTGACAATTTGACCTGGTCAAATTCCATGAGGTAATGCAATTTGGGCCATATGTTCCGTCGAATACAGAGGGAATCTGGCAAAACTCAACTTCCTAACAGATGTCACAGGGATTGAGGCATTTCTGTCTGAAGGTTTCCTCATATGTGAACCTCGCATTCCTGACACCAGGCAAAGTGTGGCATGTGTTTGAACATGACATTACACATCACTCGCTAAAATAAAAAAAAGGAAGAGAGGGAAAAAAAGAAGACAAGAAACAGCAAATGACAAGAACCCCTCACACTGTTCTGGACTGGCCCTAAATAGAGCGTTGATAGATTGCCTTATGCTTTTCTGTGCGCACTTGATGCGTTAGACTCCAGGCGGTTTGATGTATGATTTTTTTTTCTCTCTCTCTCTCTCTCTCTCTCTCTTTCTTTCTTTCTCTTTTCCCCCAGCAGCTCTCCTCTGTGCTTCCCTCGCTCTGGCTGGACTTGTTCTTCACAGATGATCTCCTCTGGATTTCCAATTTGCAGTGCTGTGTGTGGAGTGGAGCGGGGCGGCGGGCGGGCGGGCGGGCAGACGGGCGGGTGAGCGAGCGAACGAGCCTTCAGCCGGGGCCGGCCGAGTCCGGCTGCCCTCTCCTCTGTCTGCGCTGTGACACCTCCATTCCCAGCCCTTGTCAGTCTCCCGTGGAAAAAAAAAAGAGGATTACTGTCAGTTTCTGGGAGGCTTCACAATGCGGCGCGCCACGCCACACTCCCCAGCACAAGAGCTGCTTCACTCGCTCTCTCTCTCTCTCTCTCTCTCTCTCTCTCTCTCTCGCTTCTCTTCCTCCAGTTTTTTTCTCCTCTCCCTCCTTTCCCTCCTTCTTCTATTGCTTTCCCTCTTTCCCTCTGTCTTGCTGTCTCTCCCTCTCAAGCGATGGACGGATGACTGGTGCCCACGAGGAGCTGTGGAGGACTTCTGTTTAAATGTTTGTGTGTGTGTGCACGTGTCTGTTCGTGTGTGTGTGTGTGTATGTATGTGTGTGAGTGTGCTTGCCTATGTATATATGTGTGTTTTGTGGGTGGGTATGTTTGATTGAGTGTCCCACTGGTCACATGCCCAGACGCAATCAAACACACACGACCAGTGCCATCAAATGCTGTGGGACAGGGTCTTAAAAGCGCAGCTGCTAATCACATGCGGACGGCATTAGACTCCCTGCGTCTATATCTGTTTGTAGATTTGACGGTTGTGTGTTTCTGCAAAGCCCCCCCTCCCTCCTCCGCCTCTCCTCAATCCCCTTGATTTTCCCAAGAGACACCCTGCTGTGAAAACGACAGGGCAGCAAAAATGTACAAAACCAGCTCTCTGCTGCTGTTTCTCTCTCCCTCTCTCCCCCTCTCTCTTTCTCTCCCTGTCTCTCTCTCTCTCTCACTCACTGACTCACTGTCTCTCTCTCTCTCTCACTCTCTCTCTCTCTCTCTCTCTCTCTCTCTCACTCACTCTCTCATTCTCACTCTCTTTGGGTACAAGCTCCTTCTCCCAGCTCAAATATCACATGCTAGGGCAAAAGGATCTACAGACAGGATTTTAAAATCTTCTCTCAAACACATCAAAAGATGGAGAATCCATTTTGTTGAACAACTCCTCTTTTTACATTTATATGAGCCAGGTATCTAAATCGTTCATGTGTTTACAATCAGAAAAGATAGCGGAATAAAAAAACAGATTACAAGCCATTTTGTAAAACGTGATATGCCTAAATGAATCGTTTACTGTAAGCGACTTGCATGCCGTTCATATTTTTTATATTTTAAGTTATAACAGCAATAAAACAGGACTGCACTTGAAACATTTTATCATATGCTCAAGCTGTCTGGCAGGAAGATTTTCACAAATGTTAATTTGATTTAAACACACAGATTTATGCCTCTGTGGATTTGGCAGTTTTACAGCAGTTTCTGGATTCGGGCCAGGGCCCATTCACAATGCAAATCAAGATGCATTGTCCTGCATTGTGAGCTGAACATGGCGAGATTTGTTTACTGTGCTTAATTCGCGTCTAATTGCAGCCACTGTGAAATTATTGAAAAATCCACGGGACAAGAGCTGGCGCTGAACGGCACACAAAAAAGATGAGTAGGGTCTGAAGAGGGGCTGGCGCCCGAGTCACGACAAAAGAGCTCGCCAAAAGAGGAGCAAATTAAAGAATTTGAAGACAAACCATGAAAACAGCGCCTCAAACAAACAAGATGAAATGAATTAATACGATGGAGACAATTGGCTTGTTAAGCACGGTGCGGTCGGTGGAGTAGCATTAACACCTGATATGATTGGGGTTCTCCAGGCACGAGTATAGCTTAACATTCCTGTGCTCTCGGATTGCCATTCAAAAAAGCTCAAGTTTTGCTATCAGCAAGACGAGAGGCAAACCGTGCCAATACATATGTATTAGAGTCTAAAAAAATGCCACTCTCTAATAGGTCGTGTCTGTCCACTTGTTTCTGAACACTCCGTTTGACAGTTTACTACATATGGCGCTGCTATTTATAGATGACACTGCAGCCATCGTGGCCGTGGCAACAGCTGTTTAAGGATGGGCATTAATCTCTAATTTATAGAACACTCGCTCAATTGAAGGAACTTCCCACAAACATCTGGACTACAGTGTCACGGAGAGGACATGGCTCCGCGCAGTTCCTGAATAAATGCATGTAATTTCAAGAGACTTGATCTTGATCTTAGCGCAGACTGCTTTGGCCCCCGCAAGTGCACCATTGGTAGTGACTGGTAGGAGAGCAGAGCAAGGCAAGCGAGGCACTCAAGAGCG
>NC_137924.1:13439143-13564143 GCF_963457725.1 Sprattus sprattus
CACCATAAAAGTGTCTTGAGCCTCTGTTTTGTTGGATAAACTATTGAAAACTTTGAAAAGATCGACAACCAGAGAAGGAGAGGGGTAAGAGTGAGAGGAGGAGGAAGAGGAGGACAAGAAGGAGGAGGAGTAGGAGGTTGAAGAGTAGGAGGACAGAGAGAAGGAAGAGGAGGACAAGGAGGAGGAAGAGAATGAGGACAAGGTGAAGAAGGAGGAGGATCAGGAGAAAGAAGAAGGAGAATGGTCATCTCTAATGAGATTTGGGCCGCTGTGGTAGACCATGTTTTCATGGTTTTTCATTAGAACCTTCAGGATGGAGAACAAGTACGAAATCTGTTTGCCTTGTGTACTGTAATACTGCATATCAATATAATATACGTAGTGTGCTCACAGTATTTGTATTTTGCAGGACTGAAAGAGAACCACACTGTGGAGGAAGAAAACACACTTTCAATATTTTTTGAAAGCAAAGTAGCATTTTCCAGGAGATATAAAGGGTTTTGCATTTTCAGTTAGTTGCTTTGGGATTTGTGTTTAGAGTTTTGAGAACGAGGTATGCTTTCAAAAAATGTGTGTAAGCAATTGAGAAAAACTATAAGCATTTTGTATACAATTTTATGTCAATACAATCTGGTGGAACAGGAGACTGAAATTGTAAATATGGTTTGTGAGAACAACGGTATTGCTGTTTTATGTTTGACTATGAAAAATGTAGGCCTACACTGATACATTTTACAAAAGGAGAAAGGGCTCAATGAGTCTTTGTCATTCATATGGTGTGTTTCGATGATTGTGTTTTCAATTTTGCACTTCTGTGTGCTGTAAATGCTTGGTAGTGTGCAGCTAATGCTTAGTTGTGTGTACTAAATTAATGTATGTGTGTGTGTTTTGAAAATATGGCTGTGTGTACCAAATGAAAAGAGTAGGAGGACAGAGAGAAGGAAGAGGAGGACAAGGAGGAGGAAGAGAATGGAGGAGGAAGAGAATGAGGACAAGGTGAAGAAGGAGGAGGATCAGGAGAAAGAAGAAGGAGAATGGTCATCTCTAATGAGATTTGGGCCGCTGTGGTAGACCATGTTTTCATGGTTTTTCATTAGAACCTTCAGGATGGAGAACAAGTACGAAATCTGTTTGCCTTGTGTACTGTAATACTGCATATCAATATAATATACGTAGTGTGCTCACAGTATTTGTATTTTGCAGGACTGAAAGAGAACCACACTGTGGAGGAAGAAAACACACTTTCAATATTTTTTGAAAGCAAAGTAGCATTTTCCAGGAGATATAAAGGGTTTTGCATTTTCAGTTAGTTGCTTTGGGATTTGTGTTTAGAGTTTTGAGAACGAGGTATGCTTTCAAAAAATGTGTGTAAGCAATTGAGAAAAACTATAAGCATTTTGTATACAATTTTATGTCAATACAATCTGGTGGAACAGGAGACTGAAATTGTAAATATGGTTTGTGAGAACAACGGTATTGCTGTTTTATGTTTGACTATGAAAAATGTAGGCCTACACTGATACATTTTACAAAAGGAGAAAGGGCTCAATGAGTCTTTGTCATTCATATGGTGTGTTTCGATGATTGTGTTTTCAATTTTGCACTTCTGTGTGCTGTAAATGCTTGGTAGTGTGCAGCTAATGCTTAGTTGTGTGTACTAAATTAATGTATGTGTGTGTGTTTTGAAAATATGGCTGTGTGTACCAAATGAAAACACGAGTTCCATTTTGTGAACAGTGAAGAGATTTGATAGCAAAGAGTCATCTTGCAAAGGGAGTGTCAGGTTTAGCATTTTGTGTGTGAGGTTTTCAATTTTCTGTGTGCAGTTTTGAGAAAGATGTTACTGTTTTGAAAAACGGGTTTTAGCAACAGTGAAAAACTGTAAAAGGCCTGCTATTCTTGCATTTGCCATGGCAACCCTTTATCCCCAAACAAAGACCAGAAGCAGACAGCTGTGAATGACATCCTCCTTCTGGAGCTGTTCTCACACGGGCTTCAATTCAGAGTAAGAAACCCATCTCCACTGAGCAGCATAGCACAGGGGGAGAAACCTCCGTTTTAGAATGGCAAGTAATTTGAGCCTGAGCCTATTAGCTAGGAGCCCTCACAGGTCCAGTGCTCTCTCACTTCATCTGGTGTTGATAATGAGAGACTGAAGTATGCAGGGCACTCACTGGTCAGTGTGTTGACCCTACATGGCTCTCCAGTCACCAAGGGGCCAGGTGATGTATTTCTATGGAGACTGTCTTGGGGTCCTTCAAAAAGGGGAAACAAAAGACTGATGTGCGGAGGTCTTATATGCTTGGTGATGGTGCACAACAATGGCTTTACCAAATCCTGCTCAGAACATATTTTGCCTCACTGCAGCAAAGCGTGCGTGTAATGGGGATTCCAGATGTCAGATGGGATTATTCAAATAGCAAATATACATGACTCTTACGCTGCTTTTGCAACCTGAGATTCTTTATGTGGTTCAGAAAATTGTCTGTGGCCGTATCTAGTCCAGGGATATTTTGTATCAGTTGTGGCCGTTGGTACCAAGGTTTCTATTTGCCAAATAGCAAATAGAAAAATAGCCTCTCACTCCAGTGTTGTGAGTGAGCTTCCTGATTATGGCTCTGTGAAGCTGACACATCACCTAGCCAGGCCCATCAGCTAATTGGTGTGGGGAGGGTTTGTTTCCAGGTCACGAAACAGTTACATGTGATTATGGTACATGTTTACAGGAATAGGATAAATGTAATATAAAACACAGAAACACACACACACATTTTAATGCAGATAAGTAATACTGTTGACCAGACGAACATACCAGGAAAACAAATCAAACCTGTGAACCAACTCCTTGCATTAAACCAAGGAGAAAAACATCTTTAGCACTATCCAAGAAGAACAGCCTTTCCAGCAATGGGAAAAAAAGTGCACATTCTTGTTTTTTGTCTGATCTGGGGTCCAGGAGGAAAAACAATATTATTTCATTGTTTTGACAAAAAAAAAAAACCCACAAAAGCACTTTCAGCTAACCGTTACAGCATGTTGATTTTGCTTCCCATTTAACGCCTCTCCTCACCTCTTTTCCACGAATTTGTCACATGGTGCCTTAAAATCTTTGCCGCTGACAGAGTGTACCAAACGACTGCGTTCACCTTTTCATGGGGCCATTCGGTGCCTCGTTGCTCCTTTCGAAAATAATAGGAGAGGCGGCGCGGCCTCCCAAGGCCACTGTTTATCCCGTCTGCTAATGGTCCTTTGTGGAGAAGTAAAAAGACATGAAGAGATGCATGCTAATGGCAGCGCTCGCATTCATGGTCACTGACACTGTTGTTTGTATGCATTGGGTGTGTGTGTGTGTGTGTGTTTGTGTGTGTGTGTGTGTGTGTGTGTGTGTGTGTGTGTGTGTGTGTGTGTCTGTCTATGTCTGCCTGTGTTTATATGTTTGTCGTGAGTGTAAGTGTGGGTGAGTGTTAATGCATATATGCATGCATTTATACCTGGCCCCGTGTTGTATATGTGTATGTGAACAAACACAACAAGGTGGAAATCAAACACATCACAGAAGAGACTGGAGATTTAGGTGAAAATGCACTACAAAGTTCAACCAATGAGGAATTGTGTGTGTCCTTTCATACAGCGAATTACGCCAAAGCATATTCAGTTGATGGCTGGTGTGTCAACTCGGTCATGAATATGTATGTTCTGTTTGTGTTACAGTATAATGTGCTGCGAAGCGTCCATAAGAGTCCCATTGATAATTGTGTTGTACTCTAGAGACGGGAAGCACCAATTTCGCAAAATATAGGAGCCATTTTCAATCCCTCTCCATTTTTTCAACCGCAGATTTCAAGATCAACTTGGAGCTTTTGAGAGTTCTGCACTCTTACCCCCTACTCACACTCAAAAGTATCTCAATTTGGTAAGAGCCTGTTGGAGAAAAATTGTACTACAGAGACAATTGATTATGTAATGTTGGAGAGGCTCTCGGGCCCTTTGGAGCCACTCCAGTGGGACTCGGCATCTCAATCCCTGCAGCCAGGATAGGGGAGAGTAGTCACCGCTCGTATAATCAGATTTACCACCTCAAACTCATCACAAAAGTCCTTTCCCTGGCCATGAATATTCTCCCTCCCTATCCTCTCTCTCTCTCTCTCTCTCTCTCTCTCTCTCTCTCTCTCTCTCTATCTCTCTCTCTCTCTCTCTCTCTCTATCTCTCTCTCTCTCTCTCTCTCTCTCTCTCTCTCTCTCTCACTCTCTCTCTGGCTCGCTTGATGGCTCACTCTCAGGTTTTCTTTTCTTAGTGATTTTTAATCACTTTATCTATTTGAATTGCAAATACAAAAATCACACTCGACACTTCTTGATGATTATTCGTAGTTTCCGATTTAGTTAAGAGTGGTCTTTCCCATAATTACCATATGTAATAAATAGAAATATGTGTGCATACATCATGTATTGTTACCTTACAGGAATAAGGGACAAAATGTAAGTGCAACAGGACACATTACACTCAGTGATTCGCCAGATCACAAGTCTTATACCCGAAATGTTTGTCATGCTATACTTGATTTGGAATGTATGAGTGTTCAGTCTTCAGTACACTGTGCAGCACTCTCTGTGATGCTGCCAATAGATGGGGAGAGTCAGGGATGTCCCCCTACCTGGGCGACCCAACGGTCTTCTGTGAAGACAGCCACAGGGACACGGGGACAGGTGTACACTTCAAATTAGTGACATCAGTTTCCCCATAATTGTTGCATGACAGAGAGTGGACACTCTGAGACCTGACCGGGTTGAGATAAAGCCCTTTCGCCTGTGGATGGGCCATTTGAGTTTGGTACTTTCATATCCCCGTGCATGACAAAACAATAGGCAAGGGATCCAATTAGTTTGTCTGGTATGAAAAAAAAGAAAAGAAAAAGACATACAAAAAAGAAAATCCAAATCCCAACAGATCTGCTATGATTTTCCTCCAGGAAGCGTTTAGCTGACTATTTCTTTGTTTGCCAATGGCTTAATTATGGGACGATTGTAGCATTGGTTTTCCCAGGAGTGCAACTTGTTGGAGGCATGCCAAGTGCATTTTTTAATCCACTTCTTGTGCATGGGGAGAAAGGATGTGGGGTTGGTGCTGCTGGGGGTGGTGGGGGAGGAGGGGGTGGGGGGTTGAGTAAGCGAGACTAAGGAGCTGTGCAGCGCAGACAGGAATGTCCCGAGGAGCGGGGAGAGAGGGAGACAGAGAGAGAGAGAGAGCAAGGGAGAGAGAGGGAGAGAGAGAAAGAGGGAGAAAGAGAGAGAGAGCAAGAGAGAAAGAGGGAGAGAGACGGAGCGCTTTAGGCACTGATGGTTATAGGGAGTGAAGAGGCCTGTAGGGCACCATTACACAAGCCTCTGGGTAAGAGACACTCCCCAAGAGGCTGTAATTCAGGTGCTTGTCAGGCTTTAGCATTCACAAAGCCGCGGAGTCTCAACATCACATATGTGTACGTCGCCTTGTATTCCTCCTTTCAGCTGCACAGTATGGATTTGTATGGCTTGACATACGGTGCTTAAAAGACATTTAAGAACTGACACATTCAAAACTGTGTTTTTTCCAACATCAGTTTCCACGGTGTAGTCTGCATGAGTGCTTCACTTTGATACCCATCTAAGGTACAGCGTAGGCTAACGTCTAGAGCATGTTGTTCTGTGCGCGGCGTAACCCGTGTGAATAGCTGTATCTGATGCTTTAAAACCCGGCTACGACTCCTGGGTTGCGATGCCAGTTTGATCCCGGCCTCCTTTTCATTCTCGGCGTAACACTTCCTCAAGAGCATCTTCCGCCCTCTTCTCTCTTTTTTTCCCTCCTCTCTTCTATTTATTGCAGACGAGTGTGCTGTCTCCTTTGCTCTGCGTCCCCTCCGCTGAGTTTGATGGCAGCAGCCACAGGTTCCCCCAGGCAATGGGACTTCCTAGCAGGTACACACGGGTTCCTGCCTTGCGAGGAATCATTGTCATCTTCAGTCAGCAGAATATCGCCTCTGGCGCTGCCTAGCATACAATGCGATCATTGAAGTTCACAATCACAGTGACAGAATGTGTTTGCAGCTATGGATGCTGCATATTTATAGGGGAAAGGTATTCTTAGAGACTGTGATGGCTGTGGATTTGGGGAGGTTTTTGTACTGGTTTTCTAGTTTTCCTTTACACAAACAGAGGGTAAAACATTTCTGCCAAGGGCTTTTACACATGTTCAGCTCCAAGTGTTTATTTTTTCATGTTGCCTTTCTAAACTGATAATGGCAAAATTAGAATAACTTTAAAAGCCTTTTGCTGATAAAGCTGTTAACTATCCGAAAATATGACAGGTAGTCGGAGAATGACAGTGAAAGACCACTGAATGACAAGACTGTTTAACATGTCCTGTGCACACACAAACACAGACATACACACACATACCCACACAGACACACACACACACACACACACTCACACACACACACACACAGAAGTACACAAAAACAGACAGACACACACACACACACACACACACACACACACACACACACACAGACACAGACACAGACACAGACACAGAAGTACACACACACACACACACACACACACACACACACACACAGACACACACACACACACAAATTGAGCTGAGCCGCTCTAACGGCTCCTAATGATCTCCTGGTGGCTCACGTTTCCTGCGGTATCTGACTGACCGTGTGAGACACTGAGGAGACACAGGTGGTAAGGAATGCGCTGGGGCTCATCCGCATGCACAGGCACTCCAGAGATGCCACTGGTAATGGAGGCTGCAGCTGTCGCTGGCCGTATTGATTGCTCAGGCCAGCAGTTTATTGTTCTAAGGACTGACCAACAACAAGACGCTGGAGGTGGAGCTGCTCAAGCCAGCGCTGGGCTAAGGCAGGGTGTGGGGGTGATGGGGGGCCGGAGCTGAGGAGGCGATGGGTTTAATTGTTTGTGGTGCTGGCTGGGCCCGCAGCAAGGTCCCCAAGGGGAGAAGGGCCGGCCCAGACCCTGACCTTTTCCTTTACTGAAACCGGCCTGATGCACAGATTGACTGCAGAACATATCAATGTAGCTCACTCAAACCGCACTCTAATTAAGACACAAACACGGACACCGATAGGTTTTTATTTTTTTTCAAGAGGATTGTGGAGATTTCTTGCCCTATATGTGAGAGGCTAAGGTAAGACTCTAAGGTATGTGAAAATAATGCTTCAGAGAAAAACGGAAAAAAACATTTAGTTCATTTTCCTCTTAATTGTTACCTTATGGATAGTGTGAATTGTCAACACACTGTACAGTACACAGCAATCTTAAACAGACAATGATTTATCGATAGTCTCTCATTAGTTAGGATGCTTGATACTAAGCGGAATAATACTTTTTTGGATGACATAAAACAAGTAGCAGTGCAGCTGGTGTGATAGCACTGAAAACAAACATAACATCATCTCAGTGGAAGCATTAGAAAACCCAGTCAGCCTAAATACATCAACTGCAGTTCCTCAATTCTAATGAATATTAATGGCTGTTTTCTGCTCCATAATGATCACATAATGACCGCGGAAAGTAAAACCAGAATTACTGAAACCATTATTCATCATAAATGCGCCTGCTATCTGGGTAGCAATGTCATTTACACTGTGTCCACAGGAAAGTGCCATCCATTTGTTTTAATGCTTTCAGACCTGGGTGTTTATCAAAGGATTGAAACTGAATGGATCGTCTGACTATAAATACACATGTTGCTTTTATGTGGCCGGAGGGAAATGAAGTGATGCATAAAAGCCTCCCCTGTTCACAGACTCGCCCCGTGGATGCTTTGAAAACGCGGCAGGTGAGCTCTCTATGTCTTCTCCGGTTCGCCTAAAGTGGCTTTTAAAAGGCACATGGTGGTCAGTTGAAGCCAATTGTTTAGTCAGAAGCTAATGTAGATTTTCCACGGTCGTCAAATGAACAAACACAATTTGGCAAGTAGAGCAAAATGAAATTGAGCATCGTCTGCGCCGCGATGCTTCTTCGGCTCCACACTCCGAGGTCTCTCCCATGGGCCTTTTGAATCACAGAGGAGTCCGCCTCAATCCACACAAACATTATCTGTGAGCGACTGAACTCTATTTGGGAATTGGTAAAGCGTCCAGAGAAATAGACCTGGAATAGAACAGGCCGGCAAATTCCATTTCACATCTGAAGTGGCCTGCTTGTGAAAGATCATTTGGTTTGGAGTGAGTAAACACAGTGGAGTCCATCGCTCACAATGAGTTATGGGAGAGGCCTGGGGACCCGCGGCTGATCAGGAAGTGCTGTGGCCGCCTTGGAAATGCAGTGTGACACAAAAAAAATAAAAAAGTGGCCGCCTGACTCCCATGGTGTCCAGCCTGTCCTTTGCCTATACCATCTCACTTATTTAATAGAGCTGGTTGAAATGGTCCTGAAATGAGAGCAGTTTTCACTGTGGGTGACAAGTAAATGTGTCTAGAAATACACACACACACATTAAAAACAGAGGAAAAGGTTCCTGACATTGAAATATAAGGGAGTTTCATTTAAAGTCTTTCATTATTATGTTATTAATTATTGAAACTATGATAACCATATATTTGTGATGCCCATTTGAGCATATTGGTGCCATATGATGCCATCACAGGTTCTGTGCAGCAGCATGATATGGATTTGTGCACTGTTTGCTAGCTTCCAGTGATGGTGTGGAGGTAGCTGGTCTTGTGAATTTCAGGCTTTTGCATTCCCTGCTCCTCCATGCATCTCATTGCATGCATTGTTTAAAAGCTCGTCTCGTACTACGGCTGACCCCTTCTCCTGCTTCAAATCTATAATGCGCAACACCTCCAGAAGGAGACCTTTGTTGTTTTGACATTGAAAATGTGTGTTTTTTCTGTGTGTAGCCAGAGCATCTTTACCCACAGTCAATATATTGATGAAGCGATAAGTTATGAGGCTATGAGAAAGAGCCTCCTCTCAGTGAGCGCTCTCTCACCACCTCTACATGTTTTATCCATGTGAGATACATCATTGATAGATACGGCAAATTATAGGATACATTAATATGGTTTCACATCGGGCTGCAGTGAGGCCAGGCGTTTCAGGCCCAGGCCTTCTATGTGACCTGTCCTGTGAGGCGAACAAGTTTTATGTGGAAATTCACAGTATGTGTATATCAGACACTACAGAAGGTCGTTTATTATTGGACGTAGGAAGAAGATATGGCTGAGTAGCACAAGGAAAGGCACCAGTAAATGTACCTGAACTTCTATCTTGCTTCAGTGTTGCAGAGATCGGAGTCAGCTGGATGAAAACAACAAAAACAACAGCACAGAAACAGCAAAATGATTCTCATTATTAAAGCAGAAATACATGAATAAATTAGCTAACTATGGAGCAAAGAAAAACTGTAAAACTGTAAAGTAAAGTAAAGACAGCAAAGTAAAAATGAAACTTGTGAGTGGTAATTGTCTGAGGACAAATCCTTCCTTCCTAGCTGATGGCAATAACCCAGGCACACTGAACTCCCGAAGTGAATAGGAAATGTTTTTATTTTTAATTGTAAATCTGCTCCAATGTGCCGTTCTCCTTTTGCCATCTCCAGCTTAACTAACAACATATCGTTTGATCTCTGTCCTTCTCTCACACTAGCATAGCACATTCTGGCTAAATGCTAGCTCTCTTAACCTCACGCCCTCAGAGGAGACAGTCCACTAGACTGACTGTAACACATGTAATGTGTGATTTTGTAGATCAAGGCCAGCTCAAAGGCCTTTTTGAGATGGCATATCAGAAAGATTACATCCATCATTTTCAAATGAAGGAATCTGATCGTCTGGTGAAAGCATCAGTCTCTCACTATGTTTTCATTCAGCTAAATTACTGAGGGATTCACTGGAGATTGTAAAGACTCTGAGGGGTAGAGGTTCAGAGTGAGGCTTCATTTTGAACAAATCACAACACAAATTCTGACTGGATAAAGGTCTGTGTCATGAAATGGAGCCACTCAGAATTGTAATTTTACAATTTTACCGAAGAACATCGGGGCGAACAAAAGAGCTTATTTTACGTGCGGCACATCAAACTAAGGCACTCATTACGTCCGTATTGACCTAACACGTAGTATATCCAATCAAAATACACTCAACTTAAGCCATCATCACACCTCCACCCTTAAGTTTGTTCATTATACAACCCATTAACAACCATTCCTTGCAAATAAACATTTGTGCTGTCCTCATTAGGGTAGGAGATATTTATTGACTGCAATAATATGACATATCACTAGTGTAACATTTCCTATTCAGTCACAATTTACGCCTGAGAATACACCCCAAAAAACTGATTGTATCTGTCCTCTCCTAGGTAAACTGCATTTATCTGATATATTCCTGGAACTTCACAAATGTCTTTGTGGCTCTTCAGGAGATCCTCTGTGTTGAAGGCACTGGAGTGGGTGACTGAACAGGCATTTCTCCTGGGGGCGGATAATCTGAACCAGATACAGGCGAGTCTGGTTCTGAGTCGTATACAGCTGAGTCTGGCTCACTCGTGGTATTCCTAGACAATTGGGTATCACTCTTCGGCGGCAACTGTCCTACCAAACTGGGTACCTTTGGAATGAGTTTAAGGTGTCTCTGATTCTGACGGGCTTACTGTGTCACAATTTGGGAGTATCTGTGCTCTAGTGCCTGTGCGCCTGCTCCTGGGGTGCGCCTGCTCCTGGGGTTCGCCCCACATCTACTGACCACTCCTTAGCATCTCAGTGGTTGGGTGCATAAACTGAAGCCATGTGAAGCAACAATTTGGTCAAATAATTCACCATCTCCAGTTTGAGTTTGTGAATGTTTTGTGGACTAGGCAGCTCTGTTATTGCCTTGGCTTTGCTGCTTTGTCTGGCTTTATCCCACCAGCTCCAATGACACGTCCAAACTATCAGAGCTTTGAATGCACCAGTGCCAATTATTTTTCTAGAGCTTTAGCCCCGAGGCTCTGATTGTCTGCATAACAACTTTGAGATTTAGATAGTGTTCTGCTTTCCATAGACCAAGATTATCGATCACCATAAGTGTGCCTTTATGTTCACATAAAAGTGTACCCATTTCCCTACTGAAAAATGTAGTCAGCTTTTGACAACTTGGTTCAAGTGGAATTTGCCAACGATCTAATGGAGGCATTGAGTGTTGAAAAGATTATTATATCTTCCAGTGTAGGTAAGATGAATCTCTCTCCTTACTGGTTCATTTGGCTTCTTTAATTCAACACAAATTCTCACTTTGCCATTCTTCCTGACTACAAGCACCATTGGTGCACAGCAGTCCGTGGCTTCAATCAGTCTACAACAATCCCCAAGGACTGCATCCGTGCCAACTCCTCTTCCATTCTCGCTAGTATTGGGAAGGCAACACAATAAGAGGTGGCGATTCTATTCAACAGTCCAATTCAAAATGTCAAAGTCCCCACATACGCAGCTCTCTATCTACTCTCAATGCCAATCTCATTTTGCATGGTACAGTGCGACTGAAAAATCCAAAAGAGACATTTCTGCCCCTTTTGTTAAAGTAACAGTATGCAACAATTATACTTCAGGATTAGGGTTAGGATAAGCAGTTTTACCTTAAAATAACAGCTTGAAAAATAATGGGGCGCTATAATGACTTTTTTTATGGAGAATCGCCTCCGTGCCATTGCCATACCAGGGTCCTAAACTGCTAAATGTAGGATTGCCTGACGCCGCCCGGCTTTCTACTTTCTAAGTAGCTTATTTGCCGTCTTGCTTTGTCTTGTGTTGCACTTGCTTAATGTTTGACTGTGTAAGGACAGTTGTTGAGTAACTAGTATGCCATAATGCCAAAGTCAGCACATTTCAAGAGATTTCGTTAGTTGTGGCCGCTACCATATCATTAGCGAATAGCAATTGATCCGGAATGCTTCTTTAAGTGGTAGCCACAAACTTTCCAATGCACTGGAGTTTGCTACCAATTTTAAAACGCATCAATCAACCATTAATTGCGAGTGCCACTTGACACCTTTACAACAGTTTACAACAGTTACAGTTGATACTTGTCAAATTAGTTGTTCATGCGGAGTATCTACTTCTCATCAAGATAGTTGTGGATATCTGTTTTCTTGTCCACACAGGAAGCTAACATACAATGTAGCCTAATGTTATTCTATGGATACAATAAGATAGCTAAGATAACAATACTTGCTAGTAAGACTTTAAAGTCATCAATCACTCTGTCCCTTCACAAAAGTTCGCTAATGGAACTCAGTTGCTGCTGTTTCTGAATAAGTTAACGTTAGCAAAGAGGTAAAAAAAAAAAAAACAGATAAAAGCCATAAAGGATTTTCACTTCATTATAACCCCTCAATAATGTTATTAATTTGATGCCATTGCTTAGAGGAATGGGAATATCACACCGATCTCATATTGTGTCCTTGGCTAATGTTTTAAATTGTGTGAAAAAGCAATTTATTTTCCAATGACACAATTTTTCCAATTTCCTTTTTGATGCTTTATTAGGAATATCAGACATGTATTCATAGGTTACACTTTTTGTGTGTGTTTTTTCGTGAGTCATTATGAGACCTTATTGACACTTTTTTACTTCTCTAAATAACAGGCTCTGAACATTTTGAATTTTGTTTAAAAATATACATTTAAGTTCAAATGGACACATTTTTAAAGGTTGGGGACATGGGGAAATGCTTTTTTTCTATTTCATTGATCAATTGATTAGTTAAATAATCTTTTAAAAATGTTGATGTTTCTTGTCATAAAAAAAAAATCCAAACAGGCATAAGCGAGAGAGAGAGAGAGAGAGAGAGAGAGAGAGAGAGAGAGAGAGAGAGAGAGAGCGAGAGAGAGAGAGAGAGAGAGAGAGAGAGAGAGAGAGAGAGAGAGAGAGAGAGAGAGAGAGAGAGAGAAATGCAAAGGGAGTGAGAAAGGAAAAGAAAGTGTGAGAAATAGCAATTACTTTGTTGAAAACATTTGAATGTATTAATTGATTCTTTGTTGCCAACGCATAGACCACACAAAAGTAACTTCATTCATGTGCAAGGACAGAAGTTATAAAAAAGTACTACCCAGAGTCAATATATATATATATATATATATTTTACCAAATGTTTTCACCAATTATCATGCCACCTAAAAAGACTGAAATCCTGAAATACTGTATGGGGTTTAATGGATTGGAAGGACAAAAAAAAATATTCATTGAGTTATCAATGCAAGCATAGACTGTGGGTAGACAGTACTTCACTGAGATGGGCAAAGTGTCGTTCAGTTACAATTGTACTCCTAAAGCTGATGAAAGGCAAAAACATTAATTGAATGACCTTGGCATGGCTGTTTTTTATGAATACATCCACTTCAACATAAAATGCATACTGTAGAGAAAAAAATTGTCTTTTAGCCATTTTAAAATTCGGTGCTTTGACCATGTCCCTCTGAATACTGACCATTGTTGCCCGGCATGACATTACATGGTTAACTTCCATGACCTTCTTCAGAAGCCTTCTCGTGGGTTTGGAATAAAGCAGGCCGCTCTGAATACCACAAAGCCAAGCGTTGAGTGCCTGCCAGTTATAATGAAGGTGTTGCATGTATTGTTGGAGCTGATCTATGCTCATAGAATTGACTAAGGGAGAAAAGGATGGCATGACAGTTCAAATAGCTTTACACAGCAACTCAAAAGTTGGAAATACTGTAAAGAGCTGCATATTCTTTGGCCATGTCTACAGCAACAAATGATCACAAAAGATTTTCATATCACAACTGTCATTTTATTACAATTCTCCATATGGGTCTCTGCCAAAAACTTACAAGTGGTTTATCTTTTACAAGTTATGTGAGCAATGGAGAGGAATGCCATGTTTGTGAAAAGCTACTTTATTGTCGTTATTCTTTACTATGAGAGCAAACTGAGAGATGGAGGGGTAGAGGTGACAGAACACAAGTGTAGAGGAGAGGAGGGGAGAAGTGAGAAGAGGGGAGGAGGACAAGAGAGGAGGAGAGTTCTAGTCTCCTGCTGTTGCCAAGCACTGGCTGAAATGGCAGATCCATCAAAGCCATGGAAGCCGTCCTGCCTGGTGAGGGCTTGGGCATGGGCTCGGCCTGGCACTGGGAGCAGGGAGCTACTCTGCTGCGGAGAGGAGGAAAGAGAGAGAGAGCTCTGGCCATTGGCATGCTGCCAGACTGGACTCTCTACCATTGTCCTTCACCCTTCAAGCCCACGCTCCGAGCCTACCATGCAATTACAATAACTTTCAGCTCGGGCTTCTAGGACACATCAACATCAATATTTCTTTGTGGGTTTTTTTTTTCTTCAGTGAGGTAATCCCAGATGTGACATCTATAGTACATCTCATGAAAAGCTGATGGCTGTGGGAGAAAAGGTGTTGTTGATTACTGTCAGTCAGAAAGAATGCTATATTAGGCTATGCACTGGCCATTGAGTGTATACAGACTTAAGTGATTTTTTTTTCTCTCTAAAAAACCTCAATTTGCAAAGTGCTAAATTCAGGATGATGTTAAATAATGTGGATGGACACAGGTTTTAATATTGTGCTAATTTAATTTGAGTGCATGCATTTCAGCAGTCTTAAGCACAGCCATTCACACCTATATTCAAGGAATGCATTTTTTTCCACTTCTGTGCGGTTTATATACGATGCATTCCTCAGAATTCACATTTAACTTGTTTACAATCAATGCCAACGTCTACCAGTGCAACAACAAATTGAACAGCTAGCACTCTCGTTGTTTTCTGCAACACTGTGCAGATGGTTCAAGAACTGCGCTGAGATGAAGTGAGCTGAGCTGTATGGATTCAGGCATTCTCTTGAACAGGTTGTAGCCAAAACAAAATGTTCTGTTTTAAACATGCATGCACAATGCTAAGAAGGGGGGGGGGGGGGGGGAACTGACAATTGCTTATCTCCATGGAGATCAATAATGGGTACGGGATCATTGTGTAAAGTGTCTGCAGGTTTAATGCAGATAGGATGTCATTATTATTTTCTTTCTCCTAATGACGGTCATTATGCACGGACACTGATTGAATTCCATTTGTTACCTGCGTTTGAGCCTGAGTGGAATAATTACCATTTAAGTGTCTCCATTAAAATTCATACACGAATTTCATGCCCAGACCTCCAGTTAGAAATAACTAAAGTATTCTTTGAATGTAAAATGAATTGCAATTTTATCCCTGCTCTGATTTAAATACTTGATTAAACAATAGTCTGTCCACATTAAATACATTCTCGCATTATGTGTGGTGATCAACAGAAACCAGCTCATAGCTTGCCTGTCCAGCATGCTTATTTAATATTTAATTAAAATGGATCTGCTGGTAAAACATAATCAATATCAAGTTCTCTGACTAAATTGCATTTTCAACCTCCTGTGCCTCATTCACAATAAACATGGCTTTTTTCCATTATTGTGAACCTCTTTCAAGTATCTTGTTTTTCATGGTGACTGCTTATGCTACACTGCTTCAATTCCACGTCGCCGTTATTCAATTCATGGCTGATCAGTAAATATCACTATATAGAGTGCATAGATTTTATCTGATTCCTCTTCAGTCAAGTACACAGTGACTGAGGCGAGGACCTCTGTGCTTAAGAACTCTGTCCCATGAAGAACCTGCTCACTATAAACATTAGTGAAATGCATTTTATCTATCTATTTGCACAGCATGTCCAGCAGAGAGTTTATACAATACAGCGCAAACAATGCACAGTAATAGGTAAACATATGTTTAGGCATTTCAAGGGGGTTTGACTGTAGCTGCTAGGACATCATCCATTACCGTGCCCGTTGAGAGCCTGGAGTCTATTAATACATGTTTGTTTACTCCCTGCTAGATATCTCTAGGACCAACAAGAACATGTCACTTCTTGTTTTGTTGGTAATGGAGTCCCCACCCCTCGCATATGTCCACCCAAGTGGAATTAACCATGTTTGTGTTCCAGGTAAATAAGGCGTACTCTTCCCTAATACAGCCGTCGAGCTGCAGACTCACAGACGTGGCCGAGCGTGGAGCAGGGGAGAGGCGAGCGAGAGCAGGAGCGAGGCAGGAGCGCGGCTCAGCTGAGAGCTAATCAATCACTGACAGATTACTGCTAAAGCCACTTCCATGGCCATTAAAGAAGGACAAATGCAGAATTGCAACTGAACAACTTCTAGTTTTAAGCCAACAGTGGGGACTTCCTGGTTATTCATCAAAGTCAGCGAGAGCCCGAGCAGCACGCCTCGATGCGCAGCCGTGGTTTCGCGGCGGCAGACAGAGTCGGGAGTAGGCAGTGCACCGAGAGGAGTGTTTATGCCCTCAGCTGTGTTGCTGTCAGCCTCGCGGAATTTACTGTAAATCACATTGCTTTTATTGCAAGATTTAGTAGATATCCTCTGTGGGCTCCATTCACTCGGAGCTTGTCCCCATTAGGATGTTAGCCCTCAGTCCATAAAGGGACTTGGCTACACATCATCATATAATGTGAGACCAAACCTTTCAGTTCTTTATTTTGTGTGAGTGTGTGTGTGCGTGTGTGTGTGTGTGTGTGTGTGTGTGTGTGTGTGTGTGTGTGTGTGTGTGTGTGTGTGTGTGTGTGTGTGTGTGTGTGTGTGTGTGTGTGTGTGTGTGTGTGTGTGTGTGTGTGCGAAGAGTGTGTGTGTTTGTGTGTGTGTGTATGTGTGTGTTTTGCTCTCCATTTTAACCTGTACTCTGCAACAATCACTGGTGAGATGAAAAAGACCTCCTTTCTCATCTCCTCCTTTGTGCACTGCTGTTGTCTGTGATAGATCTGAACTCTGTCTCTTTTTGTGAGGTGTCGTTTAGACGGATGCATCTCCTTTGAGAAACAGGTAAAAGAATCCAAATTTCTTTTATTGATGAATAAGGGTTACCCTATTTCATTGATGAATAAGGGTTACCCTATTTCATGAAATAGTAAAAATGACCAATAAAAAGAGCACATCAATCTTCAATATCACAGTGTTTTATAAAGAGATTTGTTTGTTCAAAAGAAAACTAAAATTACCCCTAAATAAATATCAGAATAGATAACACAAAGCATTTTACACAGGAAACTGAACTGAGGAATTAGGCATTTCTTTGAAATTGAATTAGATTCAAAATGTCAGATGACACAGTCCTTGTTTGAGAACAGCCATTGTTTGGCTTCCTCCAAAGCTTGTGTTTCACGGCGGAAAAAACCCAAACCCCCAGCAACCACTCTTGAAGTGATCAGTGATGACAGAGGAGTCTGTAGGCAGAAGGTTAAAAAACAGCCTATCACGTGACTGGGTAAACCCCTAACCTTGTTCCTGAGGAGACGAACAATCTCACTGTGGGGGAAAGAAGCTCGAGCAAACAGCTTGGCAACATATTCCTCTCAAACGAGACGATGGTGCTTACTCTGGATGCCAAGATCATTACTGCTTAAGTGGATAATCAGTTAAAATCTATTTAAACAAACATGGGTGTTCAATCTCAGCTTTGCACAATACAAATACTAAAATCAAAAACACAACATCCATTTTCTAAATTCACTAATGGGTGTTGATATGTATGCTGGGGATTTTTTTCCCCCCAGACTGCAAATGAATGCAGACAAGGCAGCTGTTACATCAGATGATATAATTAATTTGCAGTTATTGATTGTGTGTGCAATCTTTTATTGAACCTGCGGTTTTTCTTTGGAAACAACAGCAATAGAAATGTTGCAGTGATTAGAGGATCTGACTGATAATCTATTCTAAAAAGCTCCAAATTAACTGGTCTTATATGACATGTTTATACATCTTCCAGATAGCAACACAATGTATTTACCAATAGTACAACACTATTCACTAAATAAACAGTAAAATAAACAGTCTCCATCATACATTTACGCCTCCAACTGTGGTGTTTTATAAAACCTCAGATTACATAGATGTGTCTGTTTAATGAATGATCGATGCATTGACTAACATGGCTGATAGCTGTGAATGTAAACATGACTCCGGCTCTCACCCTTGAGACCACCTCCTCACAAAGGGGATGTGCGTTTTTTTCTTGCTGGAAGGCTGGAGAGACGGAGTGGGCATGGGGAGATGTGAGCGTGTCTGGCTGATGTGTGTGCTGACGTGCTGTAGCAAAAGTTCAGGGAGGCAGCTGAGCAAAATAATTTAGAATGTCCTGCCTGCTGACACAAGGACAAAAGGCACGGGGAGAACTTTCTCTCTGCGTTAGGTGGAGACAATGGCCGCGGCTCTACCTGGAACCACACAGCGGTTGTTTTCGCACTGACCTCCAGTGCACAGAGTGATGGTCGGGGGGCCATTTCTGATAGGAAGAGAGCCAGAGACAGTGTGCACTGGACAGGGAATAAGCTATTACAGACTCCGTTATATGAAGCTAGAGCAATTCAGTCACTGTGTGCTGCAAACATGCCCCCCCCCCCCCCCCTTTATTTTTGCATTGGTTTGATCTTAAACATATAATAAATAACACCTTTGATTTTATCCCCAGGACCTCCCGTAATGACTCTCTAGTTTGCACTGTTTTTCCTCTATTCTCTTCTCTTCTCTTCTCTGCCTCTCCCTTTCCCTTTCCCACCCTCCCTCTGTCTCTCTCTGTGCCGTCCACCCTCTGCCTTGGTCATCTGGTCTGCATGAACACTGTCATTGGGTGGTAGTCTACCCCCCCCCCCCCCCCAAGTGTTCTATACCCTTTCCTGTCTGTGGTCTCTTACTTTGACATTACATGGGCAGAAAAATGCACATATCAATATTAAAAGGTTGTTTAAAGACTCAATGTCCAATGGAATAAAGATTTGACATACCAAGAAAGACAGACTCCTGCTATTTTTTTTTTGTCTCTCTCTCTCTCTGTCTCTCTTGCCTCCGACCCTGGCCATTGTTATCAGCAGTACCAGGCTAAATCAGAGCGGTAATTATTACCTTGGAGTGTGTGAGCCATCATTTGTTAGAGTGGCTGAGTGTTGGAGAGTTTGCTTCCAGTGGGCAAGAATTCTCAACAGAGGGGGCTGCTGGAAATGGCATGGTGGCTCAGTGGGGAACGCTCAGGGCCGAATCAATGCATCACTCCAAGGACCTCGGCGCACAACGACACCCTCATAGGGTATGCTGGGACGCCCAGGTGCCAAACTCCAGATTGTGTGTCTGAAGCGAGGTTCTAACAGCCATCCCTATGGAAATCCCCCTCATAAGATGATCCATAACAGAGATGGATGACTGTCAGGGGTGATATCTGAACGCAATGAATTTGGTGGGGGAATACGAATCACTTAGAAGAAAAGGAATAATGCCTGTGAACGTTTTTCATTCTCTGTGCTAGAATTACCATAAATGGGAACATCATACAATCATGGTGGATAATTAACATGTAATTATCATTAGGTTTAGAATATCAACATGCAATGAAGGTTTTGAAGTCATTTGTTCTAGGCTGCAATGTTTAATTTGGATATTGTTTGACACTGACAAGACTGTCCAGAAATCAAAGCTGAAGTTACCGTGGGTCTGTCATGCAAACACAGTTTATGCAAACAGGTCAATGAACTGAATACATTTTGCCATCAAAAGAGCATGTCCTATTTGCATTCGCTTGAATATCATTGGAGAGCCGCAGTGAGGCACGTAGAGATGACCAACTGCCGTCATTATGGTCAGTACTCATATAGAAGAATATTTTTCTTTTCACTCACAAAACTCTATTCGACAAGATATAAAAAATCAGTTGCGAGTTGAAGATGCCTACGTATTCTGTGACACTGTCAGTGCGTATTTATTCAGATTGATCCGTTTCACAAAACTCCAAATTGTAACCAATCCACCTGCTCCTCGAATGGTTAACCTAATCGGAACTATCTACTTAAATTTGCAATTAGGTTATGTTAAACTACATTAAAGTACTTTTGAAAATGGCTCTCCTGCATCACGCATGCGCAATGGCTCGGCGTGGTGGCTAGTGTAGAGCAGCTGTTTAGGGTTTGAAATTCCAACATGGCAGAGGCTGTGCTGTTCAGTCTTCCCCTTACTAACTTGGAATGCTTTCAAATCGCAAGCATCTGCGCTTAATCCCAAATTTCATTCATCGGCAAAGCTGTTGGATCCATGTTACTCTAAACACCGTGGCTACCCTGTCATATATACAGGTAAGAGTTACCACTGCTATGTCCTGAGATGCGAGAAATTTGTGAAAAGCACCGAAGCTGTAGGCTACTACGGAAGAGCGACCGCTTTAACCGCAAAACATGCTCCTCTTTTCAGTCTTGCTCATCATGCATCATCTTGAAATAATAGTCGGTATCTGAATCCATCGGATACGTTTTCGCTGAAGAGATGTTAATTGTAATGCAAAGTAGAGAGATGATGTGAAGTTTGGCATGTGATGAGTGATAGTGAAAATTCATTCTAATTGCTATGCAATACCTTAGATGAGAAAGTGAGAGTGGGTGGGGTTGGAATTGTTTCAAAGTAACTTTCCAAGCTAACGCTAACTTCATATATATATATCTCATTAACTAGAGAAAAAGTTTGTATGTATAATTTAAGGCTGTCAACAAGGTAATGCTATATAGTGGCTGCTTCATAGAAACAATGGCATAATTGAAGTCTAGTGAATGCCTGGCTGTGGTTTTAACGGTAAATATTTGCCACAGGACGTAGTTATTATGTTATTAATGCGCAGTGTCCAGTCTGCCGTGCATGGTGGCTCTGCACATTGGTAGTTTAAATTAGAACGGGTTAGAAGTGACATGGGCTTTGCTTTCCGTAGTCATGTGCTCTCTCTCTCTCTCGCTCTCTCTCTCTTTCTCTTGCTCGCTCGCTCGCTTTCTCTCTACCTTCACATGTTATCCAAGAGCTTTTGTTGGGGTTTTGCCTTCTTCTTCTTAATGATATGCATGTAGGTTAAATGAATACCTGACGAAAAGGCCCCCACGTTTTGGAGTTTGCAGTGAAACTCGATAGCCTGAGAGGAAAAAGTGGCCCGTAATGAGAAGAAGCAACCTTTGGAATTCCTCCTCGTAAAAAATCCCATTCTGCTCTTTTTCCTCCTCTCCCTGTTCTTGTTCTTTTAGGCTTGAAGACATGATCACTAGCAGCGGTGTTTATGGTATGTTTATTTTGTAATATAATTCTCATGCAGATCGCTTTAAAATGGCATTATTGAAGTTTATTAGTGCATGGATTATGGTAATGTTAACAAGAAAAACATTGGGCAGATTTTATTTGTATAGCCTACTTATTTTAAGTGTATTTGTGATGTGCAAATCGTCTTTGCGGTTTATTCTTCTGTTTGTTAGTTTACATAGTTATGTGATTCACCGTCGGAAAGGAAACAAGCAGGGTTGTAGCATAATAATAACAACAGTTGTATCAAATAGCTGCGATAGTATTACTGGCAATAATAGCAATTATCGCTTGTAATCGCTGTCATTTTTGTGTTATTTTACACTGGTTTATGACATTTAAGTAACCAGGTACTATTAGCGTATTTACTAATCTGCGGTTCTGTTCAAAAAGTTGATGCAGTAGAGATGTCAGTTCCTTATTTAATTCTGGAAACAGCAAAGAGTAGTGGAACTGATTTTGTGACAGAATCAGCTCCGATGAAAATTATTACTCTGAAAACAAGTATTTTATTGGCATATCAGATTTGTCTGCGTGAAAAGAGTAGACTAATACTCTTTCCTGGCTGTAGTCAAGCTTTTCGGGATCTGATTAGCAGATGGGATGTTCGCGCCGTTGGCATGTTAAAGCTCATCATTTAGCCTATGTCGGTGGTAGCTCACATCAACATCAGGTACAATGTTAGACTTACCACGAACCCTGTACTAAGACAACAAGGTAAAATGCATACGGTTCAGGAATTGTTAGGCTTAAGTATTGAAAAATTGAAGTTGGGCAAAACAAATACCATTTGGATATAGACTGTGTGTGTGGTTTCAGAGGCATTTTTGAATTTTACAGTTCATATTATAAATCCCATTTGGCCATTATATAACATACATTTCATCTTTTTCTCTTAAAAAAATGTCTGTGTAATTTAAAGTAGACTATACAAACACATGGTGTGTATCATATTTTAAGAGTTTTTCCTGATGCACACAAAAAGTTACTAGAACAGGTTTGCAGAGAACTTAATTGATGAATTCATCAAAAAAGAGATAGAGCAACTATTGTCACTGGTGTTGAATATTTTATATATATAATGATTGCCTCCCCTATCTTGCATCTTGCAATACCTGCCACAGACTTCACTTAATTTAGTCAGCTCAGCTCAGTGTAGTGTTGTGGCGGTGTATGCCAACATTAAACTTTTACAGTCGCGTAGTAGTGGTAAAGCTTGTAGCCATGGTCTGAGATTTCAGTGTATCTGGTCTTTTGGCAGAGAGGCCATCACATTTTGTAAACACACATACACATTCACCAATGCGCCAGTGAATGAAATAACGACAAAACGTCTGAGTGGATTTTCACTTGTTAAAATGTTTGTAAATATCTATGTGTGAGTTAAACAAGTGCTTTGTTTTTTAAATTGGCAACACTACAGTATGCTTCAGTGTGTGTTTGATTTAATTCACTTTCATAATATTTTCAGCTTGTCACATTACAGTAATGTTGGGAAATTAAAACCTTGTTTGAGCGCAACAGAACCAAAAATATTTTCATGACAACATATCATTTGCATTTTGTTATTTAAAAGGACAATTAAATTCAGTAGTGGCAAGCTTGAGTGTGTTTTCAGTCCTCTTCAGAAATAACAGCATTGAGAATCCATCAATATGAAAATATACATCACAATCATTTTCATTATGCTTGAGTGTTTTGGTGCTTTTTTCCCCCTCCAGAGTGGACATCAAGCATGTTTTTGAAGCCATTATCCATAGACTGTTGGAGCGCTACATCAAATTTGCAAGCAGTTGGGTGAAGTTTTAGTGTAATAGGATATCACTGGCTTGTTGGAGCACAGTGTGGTGCAGGTATGCACTAATGTACTGTCAGTGCTTCTCACAGGCAGAAGTGTTGCATGGGGGAGCGCTTACCCTTTCTGACAGGACACAATCACAACTTTTTTAACCCTACTTGTTGTATGTAGGGGTCTTTGCTTCATATGAATAGGCAATGAAAGTCGTGTGTGTGTGTGTGTGTGTGTGTGTGTGTGTGTGTGTGTGTGTGTGTGTGTGTGTGTGTGTGTGTGTGTGTGTGAGTGTGTGTGTGTGTGTGTGTGTGTGTGTGTGTGAGTGTGTATGCCTGCGCACTAAGAGGTCGTGTTTCCTACCGCCTGTTGGGTGGAGGGGAGGAGGTGGAGTGTGAAGGCTCCGCTATCAGATGGGATGAAATCTTGGTTAGTCCTGATTTAACCCCAGGCGTTGCCTTATGAGCATGTTAAACGACATGACAGCTCCGTTTATTCCTGATTTTATGGCATTTATGATTGCTTTCTGTGCAGAGACAGTGCACTAGCACACACACACACACACACACACACACACACACACACACACACACACACACATACACACACATGCACAACCACATTCAAAGACACACACACACACACACGCATGTACATACACACACATGCACTGGCTCATGTTGAGTTTTTGCCTGTGCGCACGATGACAGATGCTGACCCCTCCCCTTCTCATCGCCCTCTTTACTTGATGCCTCCCATGTTGACATGCTAGCCTTGCACACTGGCCACAGAGCCTCCCAGAGCCTTGTGGGAAATGTCAACACACATCATGCCCTGCGGCCACACACTTTTGCCTGTGTGTGGATTTTGGACTCTGAATTATGGGTCTTTGTTTTATGTAGCTGGTATTTACATATTAATCCTGCCTTTCATACCTGCTGTTAAAGCACCCATTGTTGTTATTATTAGTATTATTTGTAAATGCCTTTGACGTGGAGATAGAATTGAAGTTAATTAGGTGTTTTATTTCTTTTATCTGTTTTGCTGTTTCTTTTCATTTTGGATGGACATAATCTGTCATGTGATTGTTTGAGGATTAATAAATGAGGTGATCATTAATACAGGCGTAGCCCATGGATGACTTGAAATCAGCTTTAAAGGAGATTGGACTTTGAGCTCTGTGGTGGGGGTTAGGACTCCACAATTTGGATCAGTGAAATAATCAAGTGGAAGTCTCAGACCATTTATGTAGTGTTTAAACGTATTAAATAAACTCTCATTCCAGCCCAAAACATTTATACTTGTCAGACTCTACATACCATGAATGATTTCTTTTTGTTTATTTATAAAATGATGATTATTGAAACTATTTTAGTGCTTTCTGCAAATGGTGCGGTAAAGGTGTTTTACATTATTTACATTTTAATATTATTTGTTATCATATCAACTGTAAATCTGTTTTCCAGCAGAAGTGGCTAATTGCATTCATACATATTCATGCTTCACCATTAATGCGTGTGGTGTTCTGCTGATACATGCTGTATTTATTAGAGTGGGGGATAAGTATTATATTGTTTTTTTTTCCCATTTACATTTTTATTTCACTTGTTTTTTTTTTCATGATATCAACCCAAGTGTATTTGAGACTGTTTCTATTTCCTTAGTAATGGTAAAATAACTAGTGGTCACTGAGTTCTGAGAACATTTTTGTGGTTGATGCCAGAAAGGAGAATTGTAGAGGCATCCGCACTATAATATTTGAGTCATCATGTGAGTTGACATTTGCTATGGTTACTCACCACCCATCTTGATTTTTCTCAACCGATTTCCCACTTACTTTATCTTTGAGGGATACTTTAGTTGCTTCAAATCCACTGTGATTAATGTTCATGAAACCATCGCTTTTGTTTGATAGTTATGAAAGAGATGTCATTTGTGTGCATTATATTAGCGCTAATACAGCTTTGTGCATCCACATCTCCTAACAAAAGCCTGTTGACGAGGAACACAAGAGGTAATATCGCGAGCAGCTCTAAGTTGTGTTGGCATGCAGGTTGCGAATGAGCCGCGCTAACTTAGCGTGACATGCTGCTGGTGTTTTCTCCTGATCGCGTTGCGAAGCGTTTTCTCTCTTTCTCTCTCTCTCTCTGTCTCTCTCTCATTCTCTCATTCTCTCGCTTTTCCCGTGATGGAACCAGTCTGCCCTGGCCGGCGTCTCCATTACCTGGAGGTTGTTTGTATAAATTAGACTGACAGTTTTTATCTTAATCTAATGGTGACAATTAAAGCAACCTTCAGACTCACACTCAAGTTACTCACGGACAAAACACCTCGGGGAGCACAGGCAATGGCTGCCTCAAATTGATGAAACGCTCATGCTTACAGACGGATACATTTGTCAGTCGCTGTAACAGATCTGATTCAGACAACCCCCCCCCCCCCTCTCCTTACCCACCCACCCTCCGCTCGCCCTCCCCTGCTTCATGCCAGACAAAGCCCAGCTCAAATGAAATCAGCGCTAGGTTGTCATCTTTAAGCAAATATGTTAAGTGTTGTCTTGCGTGCGTTTCATCTGAAAAGTGCGGCAGACCCCAAGGGAGCCAGACTCATGCAAATAGAACAAATCCCATTTCTTCAGAGAGATAACCCCCCTGTCTCCCTCTCTCTTCCTCTGTCTCCTGTGTGCACCCTCTCTCTCTCTCTCTCTCTCTCTCTCTTCGTCTCTCTCCCCAGTCTCTCTGCTGGCAGCTGGCTCTGTTATCTTTGTGTGTTTCACTGTGCGCTGACAATTCTTCCAGTGATCCAAGTTGGGGTGCATTAGAAAGTGGAAGCAGCTGTCTGTAGCTATACTGAGAGACGTGTTTGCTCTACTGCGAAGATGAAGGACCACGAATCCTTGACATCCTCTTCCCCCCCCCCTCCTCTCCAACACCCCTCCTCGTTCCATGCACACACACACATACAGAAACACACACACACAGAAACACACATACACACACACACACACACACGTGCACCAATGCTCACACATACTCCCCTTACAGACACAGTACTATCTCATTTTGACTCATAGTATCTGTTGTTTTATTTTTTCTTCATTGTGACTGACAGCATATGGGGTGACTGTGATTGAATGGATGGTACGTGGCCATCTCCTGAGCTTGTGCCTCTTGTCCCTATTTACCTGCTTCTCTCTGGGCTCATTTATAGATAATTTGTGAGGACAGCAGTGGTGGTAGTGGTGTGAATGTGTTTATGTTGCTGATGGTTTATGGGGCGGGTGTACATGGATAAACCCAGATGTTGATGATGTAATGGGACCTTAGAGGGCTAGCAGGTGTTGTACAGGTGTTTCAGCAATGAACACAGACTGCACTCACCTGCCCGATGTGTGTGTATTCACCATTTCAGGCAATTACATCTGCTGGTCCAAATTCAGGTGGGCTCTTCTAGTCTATCCCCAGCACATATAAAGCCTGCCTGTGTAGCTGTGCCTGGATTAGTGTCAGTTTACGCTGTTGTGACACTGACAGGACTGTTTGCAGGAGGACGGAGATTTGGTGAGCTGATTGGGTGAATTACAAGGAAATCAACCGTTTTATTTTGCCCATCAATCACTGAGAGCCATCTTTCATCAGCCGCTCATATTGTGGTCCTTATCTTGTGTCAGGCGAGAGGCAAAGGGAGTGCTATTTGTAGAGTGACATTCCCCCACAAACAGGCCCGCTGATCTGGGGGTAGTTAATCAGTTCACATCAGCAGCTTTTATGCCATGATTGACACCTGGTCCTGTGAGTGCAGTTACATAGTCCCTTACATCTAAAATTATAATACATTGCCACTTACGTCAACCAGATGGCTTAAACATGATCAAATGAGCCAAGATAGCATGGATTCAGGCTTATTGTTCATATTTGACTTGTTTTTCTACAAACAGGTATCAGAAAGAGCCGGAAGGATTGGCCAGCTTTTTTTGTGATGAAGTGGTTATGGTAGTGTATAAAATGCCAGAAAATGATGGAAAGAAGTCTCTTTGTGAGGAGTGAAGTGGTAGTGTGAATGGGGGTGTGCTTCATGAACGTGCATTCCATATGTGTGTTGTTAGCCAGCTCACTGACTGTGTCCTTTCTGTGGCTCTGTGGTATTTCGACTGACTGAGAGACCAGAGGCAGAATGCCTGAAATGCCTTTGAATTTCATACGGCAAGGGTTGTTAATGTGGGCCTTGTGTGTCAAACAAGTAATTTAAAGGATTTTGAATGGAGTGGAGCGCACTCCCTTTTTCCTGCCATTTCAAACAATGAACTGTCGTTTTTGTTTTATATCCGCGCTCGCTAAAGCCGCGTGGATACTCATAAAAGGAGCGGGGCTGCAGCCCTGGGCCTACTGGGGATTGGTTAGAACAGACAATCCCCAGGTGTGCAAAACTAGGTTTAGCCGTAATACTTTTAATCTGGACGGCTAGAAGATTCACGCGCGTTCATAGATCTGCTTCAGTAATTACCATTCCCCCAGTGGCTGCCGGAGAGACGTTTGGCTAAATCACTGATGTCTTCATTACACTGTTTACATTTTAATTAGACACCCCAAACTTTTGATTCCTAATGGCCTTTATGATTGGAGATTTTCTCCTCTTTAGTTCAATGGAAGCCATGGAGACATGCTGTGCATAAGTGCAACTTGTCAGTTAAGAGGAAAGCTTTTTTTCTCCTTCCTCTTTTCTTGAATGTGTGTGTCTTGTCGAGAAAAAGGCTTTAAAAAAATGAAATACAGCTATTTCTTTTTTTTATTATTGTTAGATCAAAATAATTATTTCGCTTCCTTCAAATATTGACCTCCAGTGCAACACTACCTGCTTTAAATATGCTTTTGATGCGTTCCTATAATGGGCCCTGACTTCTTGTGCTTTAATGAATAAATGTGTGGCGGAGCTTTGTAAATTAGGTTGGAATGACATTGGGAGCGCTTATTGAATATTTTGTGCTATCAAGAGAAAGAAATCAAAGATATTTTAATCTCCCAGAAATAACTGTAATTAGAATTTCTACATCTGCCCTAGCAAATGGGCGATTCCTTTCAAATCCTGCCACAGTGCAGTGTTTGGTATTTATAAAATCCATTCTGGCGCGTGCAGATTTTTTTTTCACCACATTTTATCACCAGGTAATTGCCCCACAACTCTTACAGAAATCTCTTGTGCAAAGCCCAGTGTTACATGCTGAGGGACACCTGTGAACACAGTGGTGACTTAGCAGCGCTTGTCATTAAAGGTGATTCCAGCTTATCTTCAGTCCTCTCTATTACACTGTGAGTGCTGTGTTTATCATACATTTCATTTCAGTAGGACAGCATAAGCATGAGAAATGGCTCTTAAGAAATGTTCGTGGCAGTGTGCTCTTGTTTGCCTGGCGAGGCACCTCTTCCCTATGACCTCGAAGGATGTGCATGCAACAAGTCTGCTGTGGACCGCTCACTTCCCCTCAATCCACAAGGCCTTACCTAAGGGGAATTTCATGGGGATGTTTTCCAGGATTGTATATCACATGCCAGATGAAATGAGGTGTTTGTGTTCCAGCCTGGGGTCTCTGATTTTCCTTTGTAAATTTGACTATGAATTTGAAATGGTTTTCAAGCTCTGTTAATGGTGAACTTTTGAGAGATGAGAATACCACATGTTTTCTGCTATTTGTGTAAGAGTGTGTGTGTGTGTGTGTGTGTGTGTGTGTGTGTGTGTGTGTGTAAGGTCTCACTGTATAATATTACAGGAATTTGTATTTAGTATTGTCTTAACAGCAGTGCAACCTGCGTACTCCAAACCTTGATGTTATAATTGATGTGATGAAATGCTCATTGATGCTTGGGTGTGATAGCCAGTATTTTGGCTCTTGTCTGTAGCTGTGGAGGAAACAAAAACCTTCAGGAATGATGAATTGAGTCATCACATTCACCAGCTAATTGTCTCAAATTGATATTTTGATGTACTACTAAAGATCACATAAAAGAAGTCAGATCTTAATTAGGATGATGATCACAGGAGATGGGTGCCGCTCTACGCGCCACTCTGCCGCTCAAACTTCCCCGGCATTTCATTCATCCTCGGCGGAGGCCGAGCGCGCTGACAGGTTGGCGGCCGGCCAGGCATTGACAGAAAGAACCTTGAGTGCCGGGGAGCGGAGCGCTGTGAGGCCTGTCAGTGGGAGTGAAGGGAGGCGATTGCGGAGGCTTGGTAAACTGCCATGTAGGTTTAAGGCGTCAGGCTGTGGTGGTAGAGAGGAATGGGGGGGCTGTGGTGGTGTGTGGGGTTTGGGGGGGGGGGGGGGGGGGGGGGAGCATCTGCAGTGACACAGGGACGTGAGTGGATCCGACCGGTGCCGGGGCTAAATGCCTCACGCGTTACTGGTCCAGCCGGCTGGCCAGAGAGGGGCTGTAGCTAATGATGGTGCGTAACGTAATTATCTTGTCCGGCTGTCCGCTGCTGAATCGCGCCTTGCTCGCTCTCTATTTCTCTCTCTCTCTCTCTCGCTCTGATTGCTCAGGGAGTCATTCTGTTTTTTTTTCTCTTTTAAAAGCTCTACCTCTAAACATTTTATACTATGTTATATGCTTCACTGTTCAGATACAGAGTATTTGAGCTGATGCAAGATGCGCAGGTACATACCTTTATTTAGATATAAATTCAACTTGACTAGACTATTATATCATGCTGCCATATCCAGAGTGCATTATCTGTGACAAACAAAAAATAAAGCATAATGACTAAGATGATATAGGATAATTGTATAAAAGCAGTATAGATTATTGTGAGGCTAAAATTAAACAGATTATTTTACCATGCCTTTTAAATGTAGTGGTTTTGCAGTGTATCTCTCCTTATGTGTAGTTGGAAGTGATATGCTGACAGTCACAGTTGTTAGGTTAAACATTTGTCTGTTGCAACACATTCCAGCATGTCAAAATGGTGTTACACATTCAGTGGGAAATACGCCTATTTGTGTGAAACATTGACTTGCAGTGGAGGAAAGTGAAAGTTATGAATCACCATCAGACTGGCCCAGCCCTCTTATAGATCCTAATGATCAGGCCCCAGGGGGACTGGAGATGTATTTTATTTTGAGGGATGGAGGAACCATCCTCCCTCTTGCTAAGCAGCCTCTTCTCCCCCTTTAAAATAGTGTTGGAGCTGACCCTATTTCCCACCACAAAAGCACAGGCAATTTGGTTCCAAAATGAGCCTGAAGGTTTCTCTTAATGAGATTGCCTGTTAAAAGACTACATTCCCCCCCCCCCCCCCCCCCCTTTTTCCCGGTCTTTCTCTGGCCAGTTCAATGACATTTGTTTGCTGAGCTGAGTGCAATGTTTCTCTTTTTTTTTTTTTGTCGCCACGACGCCTGTGTGAAGTAATCAGCCGTCTAAAAACAGTTCAAGTTTTTTTTTTTTTTCCCTTCTTTTTTTTTCTAGGTCAGAAGATTCTCTAGCTTAATCTCTCATCATTTCATCCTTGTTGCCGGAACAAACGAGAGGAAATGATGGCTCTGGGAGCCACGGAGAAGATCAGTGCCGTGCCTTGGCCTGTGGTCAGTCTGTGAATAGCACTTAATGAGTCTGCAAAAGTGAAAGCATTTCTTCAAGAGCATCGCTGGGCATTAGTCCGCTAAGAGTGTGTGCTCTCCAAGACAACCCTGCATTTTTCCCCATCAGGGTTTTTTTTCTTCTTTTTTTTTAAGAAACCGCTTTCTTTGAGAAAGTGACACGCTATAGGAACCTAGTGGTTTGCGTTTGGCCTATTTGCCGGTCGCCCTTAAGTGTCCACATGGAATTGGATTAATTTAAAATAGAGAGGAAAAAAAGGAGAATGATGATTATGAGGAGGAGGTGGTGGAGGAGGAGGAGGCACAGAGAGAAAGATAAGGAGAGAGAGAGAGAGAAAAAAAAAAACAGATGAAGAGAGACCTGACACATAAACAGAAAGAAGGAGGCGTTCTCGCTGAGAGTTTAGCGTCATTCGGGAGGTTTATGAGGGCTGACAACTTTTTATGCTCATTATCATGAAATCACCTCAGGGAGTAACATTGACTCCGCAGACTCTAAAATAGCCACTCCAGAGTTATACTCCGCAGTTCCCAGATCAGGCCTCTGTTACTGTAACAACGCGCCACAGCTGCTCTTAACAGGGTGTCTAAGCGCACACTTACATCACAGTTCGTCAATACACAACCAAACTGTTAAGCAGCGTCTCACAACCCCATAGACACAAACTATTATAGACATGCACAATATCCTCCAGATTGTCCTAGCACAAATGAGCTTCAGCTACGAATTGGTTCTTTGCTGAGATACTGCTTTAGCCTTTCTCGTACATTTAAAAAAGTTCCCCTGAAGCGCCTTTTTTTGACTCACTGTTTCCATTATTCATTTCAGAAGTTGTATGTTTTCAGAGGCGGGTAGGTGGTGGGGGGTGAAAAATAATTTTGTGTCTGACGAAATTTATGTAGAGCCAGTCAGCGCTTTATGCAAAAAGTCACCCCCGCCTAGGGAGCATTTGGGTGTGCATGAGCGCACTTGTGTGTGTTTGGTAGCCTGCGCTGCGTGTGTGTGTGTGTGAGTGTGTGTGTGTGTGTGTGCCTGTCAGTCTGTCACAGAGCCCTAATGTGCCTCCCCAGGGGTACCTGGGGGAGACCCACGCAGCACCCAGCTGGCTTCAGCTGCCGACCATGCGGTGACAGTGGGTTCCCACGGAGAGAGGAGGTGTCATAGCTGGTATGTAAACCAGTGACAGATGACTGGAGACGTGCAGACTGGAGGAAACTAGCACACCAGAGAAAAAGGGCCCGTGATCTCTCTGTGTGCTGCTATCTGCTCCGAGCTAAGAGCAAAAACACACGCGCGCGCACACACACTTGCATTCCCAGACACACAGTCACCCAGTCTGGACACACACACACACACACACACACACACACACACTCACTCACACACACGCTCATCATAACACAGCTGTAGTATGATACACGACACACACACACACATTCTAAATGGCAAATCAAAGATCAGAGCTTTAGTAACATCTGCACATGGATGAAGCCTGATCAGATCCATATGTGCCCCTCTTACCTTTGACCAGCTTTGAATGAAATACTGTATGTTGCTAACGTTAATGTTTCGTTCACTACCTCGAGCAAAAGGAGTGCTGCTGGTAGTGACTGCAAACGAATGAGTAGTGCTTTTTTTATTTATATATTTTTTATACATCGTTTTTTTAGCGGGGTGGGGGGGGGGGGGGGGGCAAGCGGTGGCCTCAGGCAGCTTTTGTAGGTCAGAGGGCAGGTGGGTCAGTGTTACACTCTCGGCAGCCTGGCTTCGACCGCGTTCTCTGGAAATAGAACACGCCACGTCACAGCGCTATAAAGGATAGCAGATTCCAGACCTCTTTAGCCCGCGGCTACTCGCGCGGTATCTTCGGCTCATTTATTTAGCCTAAGTGACGGGCAGCCAGGAGCACAACTCCGGCGGTTACTGTAATCTAATGCAGCTCTAAACGGACAGCCGCTATGCCATGTACCGACCCTAACCCCACGTCGAATCTCCGCCTCCTTCTGATTTTCTATATTGTGGGTGTGGGTGTATTTGTGTTGTACTAGGCCAAACCACTCCATCTAAATTAAACTGACATAACCTGCGTGAATGGCCATTTCCTTTTCCTTACCGACTGGCCATCCATCAATGATGTGTGTACTTGTCGGACTAAAAGAGAAAGACAAAGGGTTTGTCTTGTTACGCCTTATACAAGCTCCCTTTTCAAGCTGAATTTTCCGAGCAGGAGGTGTTCTGTTTAGGAGTGCTGTTAAATCCTTTAAACATTGATTTTAATTCTGTGTTGTTCTGTCCTCCGTATTACCATTGTCTTAAAACAATATATGACCCCCAACTTAAGATTCACATTCTTGTGCAAATTTGCACATTTTTTATATTTCATTGAATAGTAGTATATTGTAGCCCTTTTAATGACTTTCGATTCATATTCACCTTGAAATTCAACTACTGTTTTCTTTGCATGCTGTAAGCCCATTGAAAATGCTCCTACTTCCAAAGTACTCGTTTTCTTGACCTTAAAATTGTCACCCTTTCTTTTAGAACTTTTAGTGCTCATCACTTGCAGCAAAAAAGATTTCCGAACGATCATTGAAAGTACACTTCACATTCTAATATACAGTTGATAAAATAGCTTAAAATATGTGTTCAATTAAAGCAGTGTTGTACAAGTGAATATTTAAGGATATTTAAGATAGTGCTATTATTCAATGGCACTTTTTTACTGTGAGTTCCTTTACACATTTATTTTTTTAAATACTTTGAAGCCACTCTGCTATTTTTAGGACCCCACAGTGCAGAAAGCAATTCAGGTTTGAGCAGTGGCTGACCTAAGGTGGTGTATATTGATGAGAGGGATTTGTTCCGTAATAGAATTGTATCTAATTAATTAGCTTTTAATTGGGTGAATACGGAACATGCAAATACAGCACATTCAGAAACAATCGTTACCTCACTGCATACATAACTGTACAGTGGTATGCACTTAATGGAATGTGGATGTTCTTTGAGGCTCTTGTCACCTTGTTGTCATTCAATTTGAATAAGACAAGGCTTCCGAGTGAGGAAAATAGGGCAAGTCTGAAGCTACACCAACAGTTTTTGTATATATATATGTGTGTGCGAATGTGTATTTGACATAGTGATGCTATTTTGTCAGGAGAAGTTCACACTTATGAAAAGGGAAACGTGTTAAATTTCTCCCTTTCACTCAATGCTCCGTAAGTGTATAGAACCTGAGCCCTAAGTACAGTTGCCAAAGCCTTAGCAGCTATTTCATTCATAACTCTCATATGTTGCCATGAATGCCTTTACAAATATACTATCTGTACGTAAACTCTTTGGTTCTCTTGCCTTGGACCTTTGCCTTTCATTAGTTTCTGGCACTTTTTGGGGCAACAATCATCTTTTTCTTTTTGCTAACAAGGTTCCCTCTATAGCGCATTGAGCACCAGGGGCGTGTTGCCTCAGCTGGATGTAGTGTCGGGTGTAAGAATTCACAGGACGTGGAATATGCTCCAAACCTGATTTAATACCTGTTGCACCATCTGAGCATAGGGCAAATGAATCTTACGCCCACATTGGGGGAAGGTGTAAGCTGAAAATCCCTGAGGTGACAAAGGATTATAACACTGATAGGACTGATGTACAGACTGACACCATGCTTTTTTATACATTATGTATACTGGCATGTATACAGTTTATTTTAAAGTAATTGACTCATGTTATGAAGAGCTATAACAATGCAGAAAAAGAGGAAGGCAGAAAGACAGAGGGGGAAAATACAAACCAACCCACAAGTTGAATGCAGTACAACATGCAATCATACCAGTGGCAAGCATACAATGAAGACACATTCATGGGTGGTCAGTGCTCACTCTGTTCTTAGAGTCCCTCATCCAGTCTGTATGAAATAAATCAGCATTGACCAGTGTGCTTACTGAGATGAGCGAGTATTTACAGGTTACATTGACTCTGGTAATAGCCTTTCTGATGACAAACAGTTCACAGAGGGAGTTTGTCTCAGAGGGGCTGCAGTGGATAGGCTGCATTATATTCACTCTGCCTATAATAGGAAGTTCTAAAAACGAAAATGTAATCAAATCGCGCCTCCGTATTTGGACAGCCATTTTTAAATAGCTTTGTTAACTTTCATTACTCACTAATGTACCTCTAGAATGTCCTTCAGATGTACATGAATGTGCATAATCTATCCAAGGAATAGCTGGCTTTAAATAGTGTAACCAATCTATGAAATCACGGATCACAATGCTGGGCATGGCCGAGCTGGACACAGGGGCTCACACCCAGCGTGTGTACTTCCAGCTGGTGCATTTGGCCGTAGCACTGAGCCCTCGCTTCGCTGAAGCGGTGCAGTTCCTTAGTTTAGTTCCTCTGGCAATATCTGGAGGTGTTTTGCTGGCAGAGTTTGTTGCTCAGATGTTGCATGGCCTGTCCTCTAATACCAAGAGATGTTTTCTGGCTGCATCATCATGCTGGTCGTTCACTCCCACCCTTGGTTCCCGTCGACAGCCCGCCTCCCCCCTGCATTAGTCACAGTTAACTCAGCCCTCAGCGGAGGTGCAGCTGGAGGCTTCAGATGTGGGTCCTGTGCTGATGTATCGTACCGCTACCAGCGCATTGCATGCTTAAGCCTGTCATGACTGGGCAAATGTGTGTGGGGCTGCGCATGCAACCAGAAATTATGCGCCATATTGTGGGCAACCACAAATGCATCGTTGTATAGGGTATAATTCATGTTAATGAGAGGAAAGCTTGTCCGTGCAATAAGTGACGCGTCTGATCTTTTCTATGATGGCCAGCCGATGTCTATTCACATTAAAAAGCAATGATCTTGGTTTGGAGAGTCTCCAAAAGGATTTAAAAAAGTGGCTGTTAAACGAGAGCCATTTATCTTTATGAGCGGCTTGATGCGGAAGGTTAAAAAGTCACCCTTTAACCGCGGGTTTGTATGGCCTGTTGGTTAACAGCGTTGCATTGATAAACAACATATGAAAGCACCCATGAAAGCATTGAAGGTTAGAGGCCCTTTGATGTTCACTCTTCGCACACGGAGGAATCTGCTCTCTCCTTCACAGAGACCTCTGCAGCCCCCACACTGCACGCGGTGCCGGCGCAGGCCGACGGCTCCATGCTGCTCGACTTGGTGTGTTTGTCAAGCTGGCTGCCCGCTTGTTTTCTCCGACTTTTTTTGCTCAGCTGAGCATTTGTCTTCACAATTGCATTAACTTTGAGTTATACCTTTTGTCTCTGTTGTCAAATCAATACCAGGATGACAGCTGGGCCCTGGCAGTGAAGAAGCATAATCTCGGGGAAGAGGAAATGTGAAGGAGGGGGGGGGGGGGGATGGGGGTGGAGAGGGTGGGAAGGGAGAGAAGAGTTAGGGGGAAGAAAAAAAGAGAGAGAGAGAGATCTGTCTGTGTCAAGTCCCTGCCATGGAGTTTCAGGGAGAACGCTCAGCATGCACCCCAGTTCTGATAAACCACTTCTTTCTTTTTGAGTTGCTCTGCAAGATGTTATTGGACTTTTTAGCACTAGACTCTGCTATAAGAAAAAGATTTAGCACTGCACCAGCAACTGAATATAGAACACTGATAAACTGGGGATAACTTTTTGTAAATGTTATGATTTAAAATCCTTGACGAAGTACACACAAGACTAAGAATAAAATGTGATGTAAAGGGCTCGCCATTTGCTGTGTTTGCAAACCCAAAGCGAAGTGGGAACCATTTGAGTATGTTAGCTAGGTATTTTCTTTATAAAAAGCAGCTGCCTTGAAGAGCTCTGGGCGATGTATTGTCTGGCAGTGGGCGAACCAATCTCCCTCTCCAGTAAAAGTCCGCTGATAAGCACAGCCACTTCACTCCAGTAACTTTCATGGCAGTATTGGGGGGAGATTTTCTGTTTCATATTGACCAAAGATTGCTTTGCTTGCCTCATCTCACCTTTTGTCTGGCCATGGTATGGGAGCTGACCTTCTTTCTTGAATAGCACTCAATAGTGGCCATCGAAAAAGTCCAAAGCCTTGCAGGAGAAAGTCACGTCGAGCTCTAGACAGTCTCTCCTCTCCTTTTGTCTTTCCCAAAAAGTTGTTAATTTTCCCATTAATCCTTTATCGAGATCCTAATTGCTATCCATTTATAAGGTAATTAAGGGATAATGCCTGGTGCCTTGCTATTGGACATACAAGGTTGCTGTTCTTCAGTGGTTCACTTGAGCTATTCACAAAAGCATCAGCCTCAAGAATGTCCGACGTATTGTGCGAACAAAAAGACACTTTTGCTTGCCTCTCAAGCGAAGTGAAATGACATATCAGATTGCCATTTCATTTGAGATTAATTAGAGATGGCACAACAACGGCAGCGAACATGCATGTTAGAGCAGCTTTACTGTTACAAGCCTGACTGTTTCATCTCCACTGCTGTGCTGATTTTTTTCTTTTCTTTTTTTTTTTGCTCAAAGACATTCGCGGCATGGTATCAGTGCAGCTGACAGCCATCCTGTACCTACACCCACCAGGTGTATAATGGAGAAGCACAAGCACCATCTCAATCTGTCTGCACTCCACCCAGCCCCCACTCCCTAAGCGCATGGAAAGTTGGTGCAACTTTGCTGTAAACTATGGAAATTGTAGGTTTCATTTGCATGCCCTGAATTGCAGTTTAAACCCACTTCTTTCCACTCTTTATGTTTCGTTACGCAAGTATATGGGGGCAGCATCACGCAGTGTAGGACATAGGTAGGCCCAGATGAATGACTATCAAGAGCTCAACATATATACGGAATTATTTATAGGCCTTAGTCAGAGAAGATTTGAAAAACGTAGTACCCTTAAAGAATGCTCACTGTTAGCTCACAGCAAGAGTTATGTCCCTGTTTTTTTTTTTTTACAGTAGATGTTGTGATTGTGTTCTATATATTAATCTAATTTACACGTGAACAACTACGTACAGGGGCTGAACAGCACTTGGTCAGATGCCAGTTCCAGCTTAATTTTCCTTAATTTATGGTTTACTGCTCACGAAACAGTGCGTTAAATCGATCATCAAGCACCTTCCAGTCTTTTGTGCAGAGATGATAACAGCTAGTTGCTCTGTAGAATGAAGGCCTCATTTGATGTCAAATTACTGCGATACTTAACGTTCCAAGTGAGCCTTTGAGCCGGAGTTGCAGAGATCGAGTTTCACAGCGTGGCGGCTATCTCCTAACAAACGCACAGACTCTCTTTCACACACACACACACACACACACACACACACACACACACACCAGTAGAGATGCTGACATGGGGTAGAGTCACACACTTTCAGTGGATTCTTTTTTCCCTTGTTCTTTCTCTGTCTTTTTTGAGCACCTCGTGGAGAAAAATCACACATGGCCGTCTGGCACCCGAGTGAGGAAGAGGCCCGAGACGCAGACATCCTCTGAAGGAATGCGTGGCCGCCTCGAGAGGACAGCAGCCACCGACTGACTGCCCACAGAAGGCCCTGGGGAGGGATGCGCCACCGTAAACAAACAAGGCTTATTTTTGGCCCTCCACGGCTCCTTTTTCTTCCCCGGGTTTCTGCTGCTACTTCAAGGACACCTGAATGGTGAATTTTAAACAGGGACGTCGCGTGTGTGATTACCGTAGCGGCGTAACGTGTCTCGGAATTACAGACGAAAAAAGAGGAGAGAGAATTTGACCTACTTTATGCTTGTTCATACACATACAAAGTATCTAAAGTAGACCAGAGCTCTGTTGAGTTGTAGATTCTTGCTTTCCCTCTCTCCCCAGGCTACACAAATCCATACACAGTCTCCCCTCAGAGCAGATGTTTGCAATGATTACATCAACAACGTGTTAACAGGAATCGCATCATCATCAACCCCCAACACCACCCGCCTTCCCCTCACACACACATACATACACACACACACACACACACACACACACACACACACACACACACACACACACAATCACTTTTATTCCATTGTGACTAATGGATTGAGAGTGTGAAGTAATCACAGTCCTGAATCGGACCAGTGAACAAGGTAATCTGTTAATTTGCAGCAGGCTCAGGCCTATTGGTTTGTAAATCAAATAACTGCTTGCCTGGTGCCATTAACCGGCAAAGGAGCGTCGAAAAGCAGATTAATGGTGAATGTGAGAGGCTCTTAAGACACCCACCGCCTTGTCTACTGTCCTTTTTGCTTCCTCTCCCCTCACCCCCCCTACTCCCCACCCACACCCCCAACCTCTTCCTTTTCCCTTCCTCGCTGGCAGTTTCGGTGGAGACGTCCATGTGGGGATTATGGCTTTTGGGAATGTGTGGGCTGGCTAGGGGGAGTAGGTTTTGGTCAATGAGCCTTCATGTAGAGAGGTCGCCCATTCCAGCTCTGCTCCCCTCATGTGTGTAAGTGATCCCGCGGGGAGCCCAGGCCTCGTCCTCAAACACACTTTACCCAGAGGCACTGTCAGGCACCGGCGCCTTTATGGCGAAGTCGGACAGAGAGAGAGAGAGAGAGAGATATGGCCTGTATTGGTCACCACGTCAGCCTGTTTTGAAGTATGGCTTGCTTGCTTGCTTGAGTGGGATGTCACACAATGTGTTACTTAAGCACGTAATCGTCTTTTTATCTCATCAAATAATTTCTTTTGGTTAAGAGAAGACGGTTGAGATGGTTGGATATTTGGTTAACCTTTATTCCTCTATTAAGGCATTACAAGACATCAGCATACTAGTGGCTAATATGCACTTTAATAAAACCCTTCATTAGTTGATGGTGTAGAAGCAGGTGTAAACAAGGGGAAGCAGCAGTAGTAGCTCGTTGTGTTCCAGTGTGTGGGAGGTGAGATATGGCACCCCTCTACAACGGTAATGTGCTAACATTAGTTGTCATCTTCTTTTTTTTTGCATGTTTTCTAGTTCACTTAAGGGGACTTCTCATGGCTCATTATACTTGTCTTCAGAAACACTGAAGAGCTGTAACGACCCACTGGCCAGTTTATATCACCACTCGCGTATCTAGTGGCGTAGTGAAGACAGCAGGATGACATATGCTGGGCTTTTAAGGGCTGCAGAGGTTAGGTTTCTCTAGAGATGTTTTTTTTTGTACTTTCATTGTACTAACAATGTAGAAGCCAAGCATGAATGCAAACCGAAGCACAGCGAAGTATGGTAAGCTACTGACTTCCTTAGGTGCACTACTGTGAGGATACAGAGACTGGGAAACGTTTTCATAGGGGTATACAATATTTTTGCCCCCCCCCCCCCCCCCCCCCAAGTGAAGTGTTCAACAAATGAGAGTGTTAGCGCTCCTTTAAAATGTGGGGTATGTATTAGAGTAGGAATCAATTGAGTGTGAACATTGAAATCTGCCTGAGAGATTGCTGCAGAGGCTGGGCTCTCGTGACACCACCTCCGTATGAATTATTCAAGGCGTGGCGGACCCGCTCGCTGAGCTGGAGTCGCTGCCAGGAGCCCGCTTTCGGATTCCGCAGGAAGACCACAGGGCGACTATCCTGGTGGCGCGGAGGACACTGGCCAGTCAGTGTCCAAACTGCATTCCTGGTTGATATAGATGCACATAAGAGCGGCTCACACAATGCTTCTGCTCAAACCCCCACCTCGACAGACATGTGAGCTAGAAGTACCGTCAGAAGACAAGCACCTTTTCCCTTGCCTGCCTTGTTTGGCCTTTTCAGGGGTTGCTTACGTGTAATGCGCTGCTGTTGGAACTCCTCTGTACTGAGAGGAAGAGGTGTGATCTCCAACTGGGCGATAACAATTTAAATTAGCGTGCAGCAGCACTGAACTCACTGTTGTGCTACTGCCAATAAAGCCTGACTATGGTTTGGTGGGGGGGGGGGGGGGGGGGGGGGGGGGGGTCCAAAGGAAGTTTTGAACTAAATTAATCTTATTTCTCCACAGAGTCTGATAAAAATGACAAGAGGTATTATGTATAAGCGATTTGCATAATGACGATGATTCATATCTGTGCTTCAGCAATTGCATGGAGCGTTTTAGGTATAGAGGGCTTGTATCTCCAACTCACTCATCAAATGATGTCCAGAGGAAAATGGAATGGTAGAAATCCATCTCAGAAAAAAGGCAGTGGAAAAAAGAGAAAACGAGTGGCTAATCTGTAATGGAGTTTGAAGTTTTAATCTCAGATGTGGCAGTGGAGGAGGTAGGAGGGCTCTGAAGTGGGGTTTCCCCTCCTTAAGGTCCCCCCACTACACCCACCGGGATAGAAATGGCCTTGTAAAGACTTCAACCAAATGATCATGCCGTTCCCTTTCCAGCTCACGCGGGTTCTCTCAGACAAGGCATACTACGTATGTACTTCTTCTTTGAAAACATCTGCTTTCTCGTAGTGTGTAGACGTAACTGATACAAAAAAAAACCTCTTATGTGTTTTTGGCTGCGAGAATGGGAAAGCATCAAAGCCTGTGCCTTGGCAATCACCAGAATTAGGTTCTTTTGGAGTTGCCACAGGTGCATTGAATCTCTCACAACCAGCAAAAACCATCCCTTTTCCTCTCTCTGTTTCATGTCAACAGCAACACACAGATGTGTGTGTGTTTGTGTGTGTGTGTGTGTGTGTGTGTGTGTGTGTGTGTGAGAGAGAGAGAGAGAGAGAGAGAGAGAGAGAGGGGCCTGTTAGAGAGGTGGAGGGATGATTGACAGGAGATAGACATCTGCTGCCTCTCTCAGAATTAGTCTCAGGAATTGGTAGCAAAGGCTCAGCTTTGGGGGCTGCAGCTGACAGAACACGCTGGCACGACACACATCCCCCGTACAGTATCTCATCTGGCCCTCCAAAACATAGATAGGGAATGTTTGGATGCGGAAAAGTGTGTGAATCTGTGTGGGTGGGTGTTTTTTTGTTTTGTGTGTGTGTGTGTGTGTGTGTGTGTAATATATACACCTTATTTATTGCGCTGGAAGAATAAAAAAGATGTATTTAAAATGATAATACCATATTTCCTTCCGTATGTCATTTTATTAGTTTTCACAATAAAAAAATGTCTGAGGCGGGGACAGTTCAAGACCTCAGAGAGACGCGTCACACCGGCTCCTTGTGCCTTCAATTCAGCTAACGACCTTTAAATTGTGACTCCGGATTACGCAGGAAAAGCCGTCATTGGCATCATCTGATAGAACACCCTTCGTGGAATGAGACACTTGAAAATTATTATTGCGAGCAATATAAGATAATGGATAGTCATTACTCTTCCTGCTGTCACGTTCACATACATTGTGCACTCTTGAAATATGATGCATCTGCTGTACTTACCAGCCACTTAATATCAGAAAGCACACTGTGTGTAATGATTTATAATTAACACAATATAATGTGAATTGCGCCTTGGTTATTGGCTAAATAATTAGCTCATTTTATTTATTTTGATAGATGACCATGGAGGAGGTGAAAGGCTTCTCTCGTCCTCCCTGTGTCATTGTTAAAGCGGACACTAAAGAGAGAGGACCGACTAACGCTGACAGAATGTGTTTTGCGGTGTGGTGTCACTCTGTAACGGGTACTTGCACTGTACTAACACACTGGCTGACTGAATATTTTTGTTTTCAAAAGAAAATCTGGAGTAGCTGCTTGAGGACCTGAGACAACTGCTCAGTGTAGTACTGGCAAAATAATAATTACAAAAACAAAAACAAATAAGCAGATGGCCCTGTATTGCTTGAATGTATGTTTGTGTGCCTGTGTGTTTGCACAGCTTTCTGTCTGCTTGGGTGTTCAGTGATTTGTTCTTTGTTGGTTTGTGCTTTATTTATTTATTTGTGTGTGTGTGTGTGTGTGTGTGTGTGTGTGTGTGTGAGTGTGAAAAAAAACAGACAGATAGAGGCTCTGCCCTGTCTTTAGTGGCACCACAGACATACAGACTCTTGTGCCCGTGAGGGGTCTTCCAGGCCCTTTGGCTCTCACCCTCAATCCCCGAAGGTGCACAGTGCCTGAGGTGTTAGATCACTCGCTGTGAGATCGCAGGCTGGAGCATTGTATCAATGGAGGAGGCAGCTCCTTTGAAAGGCATAATCGGTGTTTACTAGATTGAAATGATTACAGCTCTGTCACAGCGGGCTTCGACTGCGCTACATCTTCCCCGAGAACGGAATCATGAATATTACCGTGATTTACAAAGAGTGGCCTTGTCACGGGGAAATTGACTGCTTGACTGACAGGCCAACCACATTAAAGATAAGTGCGGCATATAAATTTACGCTCACCCCTCTGTCTCCCTCGGTCGGTCTGTCTCACCCTCTGCTTAGCATGGATTGACTTGCGTTTGTGCTCCCCTCCCCCTCCTCCCCCCCACTCCACCCTTGTTTCTGTTTTGTTTGTGGGATTTTTTTCTTCCTTTGTCGGCCCTTTTTGTCATTGCCAACTGATTGACAGCATTCAACTCTATTCCTAGTGGACACTGTACCTTGACATATGCAGAGAGGGTGTGTGTATGCACAGAGGGTGTGTCTATATTGACAAAGGTCAAGATGAATTGAACGGATATCAGTCTCATAAGGCTCCAGTCATATTAGAGAATTAACTCAACAGGCCCTAATTGCATTTACAGGCAACTAGCAACAAGCAGAGCAATGAGCAATGAGCAAATTCTGTCGTGCATGAACTGAAGCTAATTTGATAACTTGGCACAATCATTTTGCTTATTTAATACCATGAGCAAGAGCCTAAGCGCAAACATCGGTGGATCAGCCGAATGCTCTCACATGCCACACCATCCATTTTGTTAATGTGTGACATACTTTCCTCGTTGCCCATCAGTGCAGTCCCATTACCCCTGCATGTGTACATTATTTCTATATAACAGATACTAATATTCTGAATCACATTTGATATAGACAAATAATGTATTCATTAAGTTAGGCAGTAAGACATCCAGATCATTGCGGAGTGAAGTGCAGATGTAGATTTTGTTGTGCCTTCCACTTAGATCGTAAGTAACAACTCACTGGATAGTTATCCAACATTCAAACTTAATCCAATCTACTAACCAAGACCCGCAACTATTTTAGGTTGTGGAATCCTAACGATAGATTAAAGCGATAAACTTGATATAAAATGCTGTAGGCAAACTCACTATGATTCCTATCCCACTCAGTATGGAAGTCATCACTCTTAGAACATACTCCTTAAATGTATCTAAAATCAACAATAGATGCGCTCAAAAGCTACAACTAGGCTCTCCTGAATAGCTTATGCACAGATTGCTTTGTGTATTTTTCTAAGAGCTCAGGGAGCCTTTCAGCTTGCCCAGGAGAAAGGCTAACTGTTTCTTTTGGATTTCCATCATAAGAATGATTACATCTTGCATCCAAATTATGAGATCAAAGCATAACAAGTTTCATAACTGTCACAAAGTTTGTGGGGACACATGCAAACATTTGTTAAATCTGCCTTCAGTTCACTTTGATTCTCCAGTTGATTTGATTTCTTTCTTTGATTTGCTCCTGTCGAAAACTCGCCTATGAGGCGCTAATGTTCGACTCGGCAGCATCTTGAGATCGAACGCGGAGCTTAGGCTCCGGGACAGTGTGTGGACACTGCGCTCGGAAGCTGAGTGTTCACAGCTGAGTGCCCATGGCTTAGCTTCATTGTGCTGCTTAGAGAGTAAAGACATGGCTGAGCACAAACCCAGTGGGAAATCGGAGTTAGAACTCACAACACCACCACACACATCAGATGTGGATAGCACAGTATCACTAGTTTGATGCAATCCTTTTTTACCTGATATGACAAATACATTTCAGGTCAGATTGATCTAACACGGACCTAGTAGAGATAAAATGTTAAAAAATAATAAAGAAAAGAATAATGAAATATTGCCCTAAAGTTGTTTGCAATCAAGTAGAATAAGCTTGCGATGAGTGGGGCCACTGTTCTTCCTCAATCTACTCTTCTTCCTCACTCTACTGAACCTTGTTTGCTTCATCTTACCCAATGCCGCGGATAAAGTGAAAATTGATGCATAGCTCAGGCCTGCACCGTTTGCACGTGGGCGTCTCAGGTCGCACCCCTCCCCTCTCTGTTGCTAGCTGTGCTAAGTTCAGCACATTTATACACTGTGCATCTTCAATAACATGCTGGCCCTGTTAGCTTGAGGCCGGTCAGAAACGCCTTTGGCACATTCTCATTACTCTTATTACAAGCTTTGGTTCAGTCCCAGGTTTTCCCCTCTCTCTCTCTCTCTCTCTCTCTCTGTCTGTTTCTCTCTCTCTCTTTCAAGCTCAGACAATTAACCAAAACACTAACTCCTGTTTTGTCTTTGACATGCATTGGGGGTTAATTAGTTGATTAATCTTGTTTAGAGCTCTTAATTAAATTACTGTACCCAGGAGGTAAGAGTGACAGTGCAGGTTTGTGGCGTTGCATAGCACTGATGGTCAGGTGGTCGTTCCCTGGTTTTTGTTTGTGTGTTTGTGTGTGAGAGAAAGCACCGTCACTCTCAGAGCTTAGTGCTGCTGCCAGCTCTCTGTCAAGACCGCACTCCTGAATGTTAAGAGCAGCTAGTCAGGGAGCCAGTAAAATGGACATTGACTGATTGACTGATTTTGTTTCAAATGAGAGGCTAAATGACAGCTTCCGGCTTAAAGCGATCATTGGAATGACTAATATATGGATCCTCAAATTGAGTTTAAGCGGGTTTTAAGTTGATATGCGGGATGAATGGGCCTCAGTTGCCATAACGATTACCACTACAGATTGAATTAGAATCACACCATCCTGCCGGTGGCTAACAGAGTGGAGCGACTGAGCGGGAGGGTGAAAGAGGGGAAGCATTGCAGTTGTAGATTATTAGAAGAATATGAACTTGTTTTTATTGAGAAGTGTAATTAATGTCTGTCCCCTGTATTTGCATGGTTGTCATAGCAAGCGCCTCTGTCTGAGTTGGAGTGTTTGTGTGTGTGTGCGCAAGCGTGTGTGTGTGTGTGTGTGTGCGGGTGTGAGTGCAGCATGAAAGCAGAAGCTCTCGTAATTATGTTTACATTCACAGATGAAAATCCCGGGCCTGTAATGATCAGTAATTATAAATATTTTTCAGGCTTTTTTTTCTCTGGCTTCAGCGGAGGCCATTGTGTTGTAGTGGGGAGAGAGAGAGAGAGAGAGAGAGAGAGAGAGAGAGAGAGAGAGAGAGAGAGAGAGAGAGAGAGAGAGAGAGAGCAGAGCACGGCGCTTAATTATGACATTGCACATGACTATATCTAGCAGCCTGCCTCAGCCCTGCACACACTTGGGCACCATAATCATGCTCAAGACTGACTTTAAAGAGCTCATTACAGTTAGTTTTCTAAAGAGCGCTGTATTAAACACAGTTACCTAATAAGCATCTTTGGTGGTGCAAATTGCTGAAAATGGTAATGAGTCTGATTAGACGGCGCTTCAATTAGGACAGCTAGCCTCAGTCCAAACACACACAGCCCTGTCAAAAAAGAAAGTGTTTAAAGGGAGGGTAGTGGGGGAGGGGATCTGGAGCCTTGATGCAAGGGAATCCTGCTAGAAGGCAGAACAGTGGTACACAGACAGACACACACACACACTCACACACACACACACACACACACACACACTCACACACACACACACACACCCAAACACACACACAATCTCACTCCCATCCAGACATGCAATCTCACACACACACACACACACACACACACACACCTGGGGAGAAAAAAGAAGGGAACTGCTCGGCCACCTCTGTGCTTCCTTTCAGGAGCCCAGTAATGAATAGAGAATTGTGCGAGCGGTAGTCCAATTTACGCACTGGGAAATTGGATGGACCGAGCGGAGGCCCAGTTCTGTTTGCTTAAAAACGACCAAGGCTACTGAGATTAATAGTTCCCAAAAAGGTCAGCCTCTGTGTTTCATTGCTGATGATCACAGTGGCAGAAATTAAACACCAGGCAATATCAATGTGTCTCAGAGTGCCTCCTGTTGACATAAGCCTCATAATGGTTCTTTAAAAAATGAATTCCCATTGGTACATGTTTAAATCTTTTCTTTTTATTTCTAGAATGATAAAGGCTAATATTTGTGTGTCATGTATGAGATGATTTCTGATGATACATTAATATTTTGTGTGGTTAAATAATGGGGACCTGCAGAGATGATTACTGCTCAGCCACAGTCAGATGTGGACATATCTTTGTACCAGTCATTTTAAATATCAAACATTCCTCCTCTTCTCTGCATATTACAAATTTGAGTTAGGAATCTGCGATTGTTAAGAATTAAGGCCATTTATTAGCTAAATGTATCTGCTGGATTTGTCTATTTGTCTCTGTAACAAAATGGGTTTCAGTAATATTTGGAATAGAGATCCACTTTTTTTGTAAATTGTATAATTATCATCATTATTATTGGTATCATATATTAGGTTTCATGAGGCTGTAGGAAACCACACAGCACACAAAAAGGTAAAAGTCAGTATGTTATTTGTTTGTTTTAAAGGGGGGGGGGGGGGTGTTAGGGTGTGTTTCCTTAGTCAGACTTGTGCTGTTGTTTGGACAGAACACTTTCATGAACATACCACATCCACAAACCTGCTACTCGGTTACCTGTGGGGCTAGCTGCCCTGAGGCAGCGCTAGCAGGGCGAAATCAGCGTTGTGAAGCCTGATTGTGGGTGGTTTTGGTAACCAGGAAGTTGAGAGGTCTGTCCAGTAACACTGCAGGCTGGACCAATTTTTGTGGATTTCTCCACTCGTTTCCCATTTGGATTGTGATTGGCGCATTGGTCTCTTTCAACAATTATTGCTTTTCGGCCAAACTGAGATGAATACATTTGTATTAACATTAAAGGTGGTGTTGAGAGGAAACTTGTGTGCGGATGAAATAGATAGATATTCCTAAAGCATGCATTACAGTCACATGGGTGTTCACAGTGGAGTTTTAGATGATGATATTCAAGCAATGCTACTTCTGAGTGTATAAAGAGTTAACATCTCATCTATGGTAAGTAGCATAGGCTACTTGTTCTCTGGCTAGGGTAGGATAGCAGGTTATAGGTAGGCCTAGTAGTAGTCAGCTGACTCCATGTTTTGATGTGTGCAAAAGTCCTTATCAGCTAGTGTAATATTTACGATATGTGCAATAATTCTGGAATGATGGAGGATGACTAGTTGTCTTGTCAGAGCTAGGATGGAACTATAAAGTATTTGCGGACAGCTATGAGCTGAGTGCTGCTAGTTGTCGGCCGAAGTTCTAACATCTGGATTGGTATGTGGACCGGTAACGTCAGTCCGATATCCAATGAGTGAATTACATTTGTATCAGCACCCAATACCGATATTGGATCGGATTGGTCCCAACTCTAATCTAAAGAATACCAGATTCTTGTAGCCTTAAATAAAACTGGGTGATGGTGTGACCACAGGAATGTAAGGTTGGACCTCAGATTGTCTGGCTAATTCTGCTCTTTGTAGTAACACCATTTGCAACAAAACGCAGGAGAAGCTTCTCTTTTGCTCACTTCTTATGGGAGTATGTGTTTTCAAGTATGTGTGCGTGTCCCTTCAAGTGACAGAAACTTCAACCTACAAGGGAGGACTTTGCCATGTGGCAGTAGAGAACAAAGCACAGAATATAAAATACCAAGTATCACAGATAGTTTATCAAAGTCTATGCTAAGGTAATGGAATTACTCGGATTTGGAGGGCAATAATATCAATAAATAAGAGTTAAAATGAATACAAAGCCATATTTGACGGATATTGACTCAAATTCTATGGTCAGTTCAATCGTTACTTGTAGTTTAGGCCAGATGAGAACGAATTGCACTGTCAAATGGCATTGTCTTTTCCCCGATTTCATGCATTTTCTTTATCCATTTGTTTTGCAAACTGTGTTTGCGTGTGTGTGTGTGTGTGTGTGTCTGTGTGTGCGTGTGTGTCTGTGTGTGTGTGTGTGTGTGTGTGTGCGTGTGTGTGTGTGTGTGTGTGTGTGTGTGTGTGTGTGTGTGTGTGTGTGTGTGTGTGTGTGTGTGTGTGTGTGTGTGTGTGTCTGTGTGTGTGTGTGTGTGTGTGTGTGTTGATGTGCTGTCACAAAGCTAGTAAAGTCAGTGCAGGTGGAGAGCACCATGTTTAATCCCCGGCTTTGATTTATTAGGGTTTGAAGCAGTCCCTGTAAGTGATTCATCTCATGCTGTCCTTCTCCTGAGAAGAGGCCTGGCTCTCCTGGCCACGGCACCTCCTCTATAGTTCAGCAGCCCTCGCTCACTGTATTTAAATCATTTCCCTCCTCTATCTTTGTTCCCATTTCATTAAATATCCGAGGCGTTGTGCATCTGAGCCACTCTGTGTAGGCACTCTTGGCTAGGAGCACCACTAGTGCGATATAGGGCTGTCCAAAGTGGCACATTATGCAGATGGAATTCAAACAGGAGAAGAAGTAGCAGTTATGTATTTTTTTTTTCTTTCCTCGCCGCGCAAATGCTGTCATGTACAAACGAACGAGGAATTGCACCGTCTTTTCCTTGTACATGTTTTCATCACTTTTTTTTTGTGTGCTTATTATCCAAATCCACGCTGACGACCTATTTGGTGGAGAGGCAGGGCTTCCTTTTCAGCGCGGCAAAAGGATGTTGCGAATGACATCTCACTTCTGTTGCTAAGCACTTCACACTGTGATTTTTGAAGTTGTTAAATTGCTCAAAGCTGAGTTTTTATCCCTTTGTTAGTGCAGAGTAGCATTCATAAAGCCCATTAAAATGAAAGACTGGAACATTGTTTAAATCCCCTTTCGCGTGAGTAGTGTGGAGGATATTTCAACCCCTCACTCCCTCTCGCTTTGAGAAAAAAAAATCTTACTGGAAAAAAAGAATGTCTTACTATGTTGTAGTGCACGGTGCCACCCACATCTTTCTCAGAGCCCCTGTTTCAGGGTTGAGGGTTAATATATAGGGGGAGAATGAGAGATGAGTAATGTAATAAAACACACACTGAGAGACGTGAGGAAAGAGACAACAGGCTTTTACTTAACTGAATTCACAAGGCAATCACTGGCACTCTCCTAAGCAATTACTGTGTGTACGCTATTTACAACACAATGTAGACTACAGCCGGCATGGGGGGGGGGGGGGGGGAAGCGAACCTGTCCCTGAAGATCACAAAAGCAAAGGCCGTGTTGACAACTGTCTGCTGTGTCTTGATTGGACCTCATGCGTAGTCCCCATGATAAGGATTCAGGCTGTTAACAGCATAAATTCACAGCTAAGGAGAATATTGTTTGTTCCCAGTGTCAGGGTTGACTTTTATAGTTGTGATAGTATATTTACTCTACTGCCAGAGAAAGGTCTCATTTAATGTTTTTTTCTTCTTTTATTTTTCACGTTATTTTTTTCATTATTTTGTTTTCCCTCATTTCATTAGTATTTAGCTGCCGTTTCTGTGGCTTGGCTGAGTTCTTTGTCTTGAGCTTTCCTTAATCATTAGCAGGCTAGCCTGTCATCCGTGCCAGCCATAGCACGGATCTCTTTGACTAAAACCTTGTAAATTAACACAATTAGCGCAGCATCATCCTGCTAATTAGCCGCGGGTGTCTGCTATGGCTGCCGCACCAGCAAACGGAAGGGAGAGGGGGGGTCACCAGGGAGACGGCAAGGAGAGAAGAGCTCATCTGAGGCTTTCGCCATGTGTGTGTGTTTTCAAAAGGGTGAGCTGCAAGGCTATGCCCTTAACTTCAAGCGCAGTGCTTAAATAAACACCAAAGCGGAAGATGAATCATTGCCATTTATTAGCGTCTATGTGTTCATGCTGTTTTCCAAGGCATCATATTTTGTACTTTCCCGTGTATGGATCCTTTATTTTGTGCTCTCAATACACCTGCTGTGAACCTGCAGTGCTTTTCTCCAGCATTGGCGATTTGTGCAGGGGGTTGTGTAGATAGTCAAGACAGATCAGATGTGGAAACATAAAGCGCGTGCCAATATGGTTTGACCTGTATTACCAGTGTCAGCTCTAAGACGAGGAAGCCTGGCTTAAGGAAAACACTGGTTTAGATACAGTAATGTGTCTGTAGGCTAACAGAGCACCGCACCTTTGTTGTCAGTAGTGATCATAGTCCCCACTGTGTGTGTGTGTGTGTGTGTGTATGTGTGTGTGTGCGCGTGCGTGTGTGTGTTTCAAAGCAACCATTACATCAGTCTGTTCTTGAGCAAATGTCTTTTTGATAATCCCATGCTGAGTCTAAGATGACAGCATATGTAACTACTTGTGTTTGCAGATGGAGTTTAGGATTAAGCTTCATAGTGGCTTTTGAGCCCCAGAGGCAATGAGAAAAGAGGGACTGGAGAGGCAGACAGTGAAAGAGAAGCAGGGAGGGAGGGGGGGAGCGGACAGAGAGAGAGAGGGAGGCAGAGACACAAGGAGAGAGGAGCAGAGAAAGAGAGAGAGAGAGAGAGCGAGAGAGAGAGACGGAAGACGAGTGAAGCATGTTTTTTTTCCTCCTCCCTCCCTCCTTCCCTTTCGCCCTGTTCGCCAGGAAGCAAGAGGCTGGCGCAGGGGCTGTTGTAATTCACGCCGAGCTGTGGGGTTTGTGTGATGAAAGCAACGGAGCGCTGCCAGGGAGATTGCTTTGCTGCACTCCTCCAAGCAGATTTGAAACTGTCTAGGACTGCCTTTAGATGAGAGTTGGATTATAGAGTGACCTGCAATGTCTGTGTCAGTCCGCTCCTGAGCCGGGTGCATTATACTGTGCTAACCAGGTGCTGGGGCCCAAATCCATGCTGCTCCTATGATGCAGTCTGTCAGCAACACCTAAGATGTGTCGCTTGGTGCGGAGGGGCGAAACTTAAGTATGAAATAGCCTCTATGTTCTAGCTTTTTTCCGTTGAAGTTTTCTCGTTTCTTTCTCGTCTTTCTCGCGAACCAGTCATTTATCGCGAGTGTCTTGTTCTGCTGTCTTAAAAGTTCTGATCTCTTAATATTGTGTTCTGATTTTAAAGGCATATGTCTCCACCCTTTCACACGTTATCTCTTTGTTGTGTCGTATTTTTGTTTGTGGTTGTACAGGCTTAAAGATGCAGTGGACCCCAGAGCATGCCCAGTGGGCGGAACAGCACTTTGACATCTCCTCCACCACCCGCTCCCCAGCACACAAGGCCGAGGCCTATCGGGGACACCTGCAGAGGACGTACCAGTACGCCTGGGCCAACGACGACATTTCCGCCCTGACCGCCTCCAACCTCCTGAAGAAGTATGCCGAGAAGTACTCGGGCATCCTGGAGGGCCCCAGCGAGAGAAGCCTGCTGTGCTCCTACACGGATGGGCCCACTCCCGCCGGCCTCCTGAACGGACGCAAGTCGGAGAGCGACTGGCAGGACGGCATCTACCCCATGAGCTGTGCGGCCGACGTCATTGCGGCAAGCAAAGCCGGTGTCACGGTGGAAGTCTCCGCCAGTGTGGGGAATTCCACGGTGGAGCCCGGCTACTCCAGCAGCAACTGCGGCGGCCACACCGGGGCGGCCCAGGACTTCAGCGGCAGCTACAACGGCTCCTACCTGCACTCCAGCTACAGCGGGCAGAGCACCCCCGGCCTGCCCTCGCCACACCCGTCACCCCTGCACAGTGCCGGGCTTTTACAGCCCCCACCGCCCCCACCACCTCCTCCCCCTCCCACACTAGTGCCCAGCTACAACGCGGGCTCCCCGAACCTGTCCAGCTACAGCTACCCCACAGCAGGGTACCCCCCACAGACTCCAGTGGCGGGTTATAGTCCAGGGGGAGGGCCTCCACCTCCCCCATCCGCCTACCTGCCGTCGGGCATCGCTGCGCCCACTCCACTCACCCCTTCCACTTTACCCGGCTACACCTACCAGTCCCACAGCCACGCACCTATCGCCCCCACCCCTCTCAATGGCAGCTCAGCCAACTCGCTGAAGAGGAAAGCGTTCTACATGACAGGCCAGGGCGACATGGACTCCGCTTATGGAAATTTCAGTTACAGCCAGCAACAGCAGCAGCCACAGCAGCGCTCCACCCAGAGCCCCATGTACCGAATGCCTGACAGCAGCATCGCTGACTCAAGCAGAGGGAACGGATTTGACAGAAACGCTGAAGCGTCATCTTTGGCGTTTAAGCCCACCAAGCAGTCGATGTCCTCGGATCAGCAGAGGAAGTTCAGCGGGCAGTCGGCCGGCTCGCGGGCGCTCACCCCCCCGTCGTCCTACGGCTCGGGCAAATCGTTCGGGAAGTTCAGCGAGGAGCACAGGCAGCACCTCGCCCATTCTGGCGGCGCTTCGCACCCGGCCGAGGAGCAGCTGAAGAACAGCGACGCCAGCCTGGTGGAGCTGATCACCACCGAGGTCCTCCAGCAGGGGATTCCACCCGTCGACTGGAGCGATATCGCCGGCCTGGACCTGGCCAAGGCCACCCTCAAGGACGAGGTGATGTGGCCCTTGCTGCGGCCGGACATGTTCAGTGGGCTGGGCGCCCTGCCTCGCACCGTCCTGCTCTTCGGGCCTCAAGGGAGCGGGCGGTCACTGCTGGCCCGCTGCGTGGCCAGCCAGATGGGCGCCGCCTTCCTGCAACTCAGCGGCCAGGCGTTGGCCACCAAGTGGGTGTCGGAGGGCGATAAGATCGTGCAGGCCTCCTTCCTGGTGGCGCGTTGCCGGCAGCCGGCCGTGGTGTTCATCAGCGAGGTGGAGCTGCTCCTGTCGGGGCAGCTGGCCGAGGAAAGCCCCGTGCAGCGCTTGCGGAGTGAGCTGCTGCTGCAGCTGGACGGCCTGCTGTCGGCGGTGGCCGACGAGCAGGTGCTGGTGATCTGCTCCACCAGCAAGCCGGAAGAGATTGACGAGCCGCTGCGGAGGTATTTCATGAAGCGGCTGCTGGTGCCGCTGCCGGACGCCGGCGCTCGCCACCAGATCATCAGCCAGCTGCTCGCCCAACATAACTACTGCCTCAACGACAAGGAGGTGGCCCTGCTGGTCCAGCGGACTGAGGGTTTCTCCGGGTTGGACGTGGCGCGCCTGTGCCAGGAGGCCGTCATAGGCCCGCTGCACGGCATGGCCGGATCTGACTTCTTGCCCAGTCAGGTGAGGCCGGTCTCATACCAGGACTTTGAGAACGTCTTTTGCAAAATTCAGCCCAGCATATCACAAAAAGAACTTGACACATACACTGAATGGAATAAAATGTTTGGCTGTTGTCAATGAGAAACATAGCGAAAAAGCGAAAAACTAAAAAAAAATAAACATGTTTTAAAGGGCGAGCCTTTTAAAAGACGGATGCGTTTCAGAATTATTTTGTGGTAAGCATTCAGTTTTGAAGGGGGGCTACACGAATACATAATGGCAACCCAAACCACAAAGACATGAAATGACACTTGAAATAAGACTTGAAAAGACGCAGAGCCTTGCTTTAGTCTATGTCTGGCAATCTGCACAAAAACACAGCAGAGAAATACTGTTTGATGCTCCACACTGCTGAAGGTAAGCCTCACCTGGTGCACTGTAAGTAAGTCGACTTAAAGGGGAAGGAAACCTTTATTTGCTCCTTATTGTGTGTATATATCATTCTGCTGTTTTTCGTTTTGTTTTTATTCTGTTGCTATCAAGTGCCTGAAGTGGTGCTTTATCATTTTGTATTTCCTGTTTTTTTTTTTTGGCCTCACAATCAACATTGGTGGCACGTGCTAATATAGAAAGCTTTAAGACGAGACTAAAACAACACACAGCTCTGCTCTGTCCTCTTTGTTTTACAATGAAACAACAACAGTATTCCTCAATCAAGTCTGTCTCACAGTGTATGTGGACAGAGGACAAAAAGAAAAGTCCACGCGGCATTTGTAATCTGGACCCTAATTTATAAGACTTCATTTATTGTAATGTCGTTGAAATGAAAAAGAAATCTCAGGAAAGTGATTGTGATTTGTACAGTACCTCAAACAGATTGTGTCGAAGCACTACACACTGCTGACAACATTAGGCCTGGTTTCTGATTTGCATTATCTAAAATGGAACAAATGTAGGTTTTACCTCAGTAGAATAGTAATGGCAAGGATATGACTATGAATGTACCAGAGGTAATCTGGAATGTTAAAGAGGAAAATTGGAGGAGAAAGTTCTTTCCATCTTTGATTTTGTATAATTTTTCTGTCATTTTTTAATCTCTTCTATTCTATTCTATTCTTACTTCTATACTTTCTTGAAATTTGTCCACGTCTATTTTCGTTTGTTTGTTGGTTTGTTTGTTTGTCCGTGTCAGTGTTAAGTATTCCATTGAGACACTTGTTTTGTATTACTTGTGGCAGCTGATGAGGGTCTGATAGTGGTGTTGTCTGAGCAGTGCACCAGTCATGAACATACCACCCTTTACCTGCCCTTCTCCCACAGACAGTGAATGGAGTCCATGTTGACAACATTGGCACAGACTAGCATCGTGTTGGGAAAGGTTAGCTATTTCAGCTTAGCCACACCAGGAAGAATGCAGTATCCCGTCATATAGATATGTTTGTCTAATTAATATATTTTGTAGTTGTTTGTCCGTGCTGCAGAAAGGATAGTTTGACCACTTTGAGTAAACCAAAATGTTTTGGGTGTTTTTTTTTTGTTGCTCTTATTTGGGATGAAACTTTTATTTTCTTCTTTTGTCTGTCTCTCTCGCTCTCTTTCCTTTGGATAAGAATTCAAAATGCAGTTTTATGACTTTGCTCTGCTGCTGTCTGTGGATTGTCTGTGATGATATCTGTGAGCCCTGCATTCAGTTCTACCTCAGTTTAGTGCAGTTTTTCTGGAACAACACACAAAAGAGAGATGGATAGACCGCTGAACCTCTCTGACTTGTTTGCTCGCAAACCCTCCCAATAGAACAAGCTGCCATTTTTATCAAGGCAAAAAAAAACAACCTTCTCTTTGTTCAATCCTCTTTCTTACTCATAGTCTGTATACCCTGCCGTATGTATATGAAAGTGTGTGCACAAACACTGTTCACGCTAGGTTCTCCTTTGAGTATAGACATTGCATTCATCTTTCACAAAGATTTCGTTACCTTTTCATTTTGCTGCCCCTGACACGTGTTAGCAGTACCATGTCTGGACCGGAGCAAGGAAGGTGAACAGAGAGAGAGAGTGGGCGCTATTTTAATCGTGCACGACGCAGAGCGCAAACGCTTCATTTTATTGCAAGGTAAATGGGAGTGGCCAAAAGTAATGTCAGATTTCATTCATCTGCGCCGTACTGCAAAAGGGATGAGAGAAAGTGGCTTATGAATAGTGCCGTGCTCAAATAGTGCGTTCTTCAAATTGTCCTATTCAAAAAAAAGAATCATATAAATACAGAAGCTTCAGCCATGCTAAGCACACTGGCTAGCAACCTGAGCACAGTGAGAAAGCACCATGCTGTGGCTGGATGTATTTTGGGAAAATTGGGAAGTTTTTTTAAAAGAAAATGTAAGAATTACTTTATAGGCTGAACTAAAAAACCTAAACGAACATAATTTTAATTATTGAGATATATATAAGCAATGAAATTTAAATGAATGTGTTATATATAGAACTTATTTACTCAATTACATCCCAAACAAGTATTTCAACCGGTGTGTCATTCTGTGTAAGAACCTTTTTTTTGCATGGAATTCACATTTTGTTGCAATACCATTCCCACGCATTGCACAAACACTCCCTTGCGTGTTGCGCCTTGCATCGGTCTGCGCGCCCATGAAAATAGTGCCTAACGTCGATACGCTGCATGAGAATATAAAGCCTTGTGTTTGAATGTATGTTAGTCCTTTCTACGTCATTTTTGAATTTCCCTAGCTTTGTCTTTTCTCTCTCTTCTCACACGTCTGCCTTTCTTGTTGTGTTCTCCTTCCTTCTTGGTTTGTTCATTTCTTGAAACATTTCGAAAAGAAAAAAAAAACAGCATTTTGTGAGGCACTTGTAGGGTGGTGTTGGAACACCCCTGAGAGAGAATTCAACAAATGGCACACTGAGGGACATAGCTTTGATTGGTTTGCTTCCAGAGGCGTGGGTATGTTATGTTCCCTTTTAGTTTCACGTCAGTCATCCCTTCTGTTCGGTGTACTTCACTGGTGTCTGATGAAATCACATCTCAATGTTTTGTGCTGTTGACACAATGCCCTATCATACTCTCAGCACTAGTTATCTGTCTCCTAATCTTGGAGAGTGCATAGATGTATTTACAAATGTCCAGTTTGCCATACAAGGCTTTGAAATCCTGTGTTATTTAGATCATGGTGGGCTGATTGAGCCTTATGAACACTTCAGATATTAGAAGTGTTTTGTTAGGCCTTCATTAGTACAGAATTGCGATGATTGCCCTCATCACAACACATGCCCCAAAAGTTAATGTGCAATTCATCCAATGCACTTTTAAACCTAGATATAATCACGCATTTGTTTTTTTTTGTGTGTTTGTTTTGTGTTGTTGTTGTTTTTTCAAGCCCCTGCAAAGCCAAAGCAAATTCAGCTTTTTCTTATGATTTCGAATGTAATTATGAAAACAATTCCTGACCTTATTTATTTTCTGTTCTATGTGGAAAAAACAAACAAACAAACAATAGATTTTTCATCTAGTGTGTATGCATTGTTGCCAACACACTTTTTCTAAACTTCTATTGATTGCAAAGGGGAGCTGTGAAACATTCTGTTGTCACTACAGCAGACTAAATGACAGAGCAAATTTCCTAAAATCGAACAGAAACAATTATCCAAACTTGTCAATCCTTCCTATAAATAGACCACATGAGTACCGTCTATCCATAATGGATGGTTGTAACCAACCATGCACACATGAGCAGTTTCTTATAAGTGGAAAGTGTTCTGATGTACTGTCGGTGCTCTGTCCCACCCTAATTCTGTGACCACACAATGCGCCTCAACTGGGTGGAAAAACACTTTTACTGTTAGAGCAAACCGAGATCCCTGAGATGTTACAATTTTGAAAAGAGAGAGAGAAAGACAGAAAACAGAATGAACGCAGTCTTACAGGAGTGCACACCACAACCTTGTAAAGTACAAAAAAAATGGTTTGAAGCACATCCCCTTGTACGTATTGTAGACAACCAAATTTCATTAATTTCTCTTTTTTTACCACCAGTTGTCTGTGCTTACTCTATTCAGCACTGTCCTCAATGTGGCTTTCATCTTTGTGTCGCTTATTTATCAATTTTTATATTCAAACATCGTTCCCTTATAACCATTTCTACCTCATTGCTACATATTGTACATGTAGTACTTATGTTCTGTCTTTTTGAATGTCATGCATTTGTTACAAAATGGGAAAAAAAAGATGAAAAAAATAGAAAACAACAAAGATGAAAAAAATGTTTAAAAAGCTTGTCCTTGAACTTGAGCAGTCTACCTCAGAAAGACTGTCCGTACACTGAACAGAGTCAGCTCTTGGAACGATAAGACACGTTAGTGAGGGTATACCACGGAAGATGATGCACACTCACTTAAGACACTGATTAAACTCACAATGCCACATCTCTTGAAGGATATTGTGGGCTGTATAGGTCTCCTCCAAGGTCTCTAATGCAAATTCACGGTTAAAAAAAGTATTAAAAAATATATATTTATCGCTTTACTCTTTTGTGAATTGTAGTGTGCATGTGAATGTGTATGTGTGTGCACTTATGAAGAGGTGTGTAAGTGTGCAGTTTTATATATGAATTTATATCGGACATGGAAGTGCATTTCATTTACTGCGTTTGTACATGAAATGCACTTACACCTATGTGTGCGTACTGTACATTTGCTGTTGATATGATGTGTTTTTTTTAAATGCACCACATACATATTTATGTGTGTATGTACAATATTGCCATAAGGACAGTCAACATAAATGTGTTTTCATGTATTCTTAGGGGACAATGAACAATAAAATAAAACTTTTTTTTCTTTTGAAATAATGTGATTAATTTCTTTTCTGTAATATGTGGACCCTTCTTTAATTGTTGAGATGTTCACATTTGCTTCGGTTGCATTTTGTGTTTATTTTGAAATAAATGCAATTTCATGTGCAGTTTTGAAGGAGATGTGTACTTGAGTAAGACCTATACAATGCACAATACACACAGTGTTTTCCCTTATTGTGTGTTTTTTCCTATTCTAAGCATTATCTAAAATCATATTTCTGTACCTGTAAGCTTTACATTAATCTGTCTTTGCCAATCCAACACGTAATGTTACTGTATTCATTGAATTAAAACGAATTGAAAACGTTTTGATGAAACCAAAAGGACTGTTGTATGAAGCTGGATATGCCTGGACATTATTTGCCATTTATTACAACTATCCAGATAAGCTGATGAAAATGCATTTAATCTAAACACAGAGCACATGAAGCATTTCACAAATTTGGAAGGCACATTAGCAACAGGCTTTTTAAACAGCTATCCTTAAATACTTAGTTATTATCTATGCTTTACGATAGTAAACCTGAAAGTAAAATTCCGTCTCACATCGTAATTTGTAAATAAATGACATTTCAAAGCACTATGTTTGACCTGGCTTGAACTGAACAGATGGGAACTTAAGACAGCCAGAGTTGACACCAACCACATTCCTATATGATGCTTTGAACCACTGTCCACCTAATCAGCTCAGAACTCAAAAATCTGTGTGTAAATAATGTCACACTAATTGAAAAAAAATCCTGCCTTTGAGGGTAGATTTCACCTTTTATACACACATTGTAATGTGTTCTTGTGAGAATGAAATCACACACCGCACATTTGACATATTGGGCGAAAACTGCTAAATGTGTGCCTTAAAAAAAACCTGTGAGGACAGATCAGGGCTGTCAACATGCCACCCAACAAGTGAACAAAGAAATACAAAGCCACTCCCCTCTCCTAAGATTCACAAGCTTTTTTTATTATTTGACTTAATGTGGTTTGGTCATATCTGCCTAGATCTTCTTTGTTATGGTATGATTATGTAGTTGATGGTTTGCCAGTAGGATGCTGCTGTTTGTTAACATGGGGGTTTAGGTGCATTTGTGGCCTGTGCCGTTTGCCATTATTTTCACAACTGTGCACATTAAAAGGCTCTTTGCTTAATGTATACAGTCCAACAGGTTTCTCCTCTGTGCTACAGGAGGAAGGTTGGGCCCGGTTGCCAAGACGAAAGGTTAACAAAAGAAACGCAAGCTATTTTTTATGAAGTATCTTCTCCAGTGTTGATGTTTCTCATTCATGTTGTGTGTATATGGACAGAGAAAACTACCTTACCTCAATGGATTTCAATGAGACTAAATTTCTAGTGTATTACATTGCGCTTGTGAATCAATGAAGTATCAACCTTGCATTGAATTTGACGTCTTATCAATTTAAAATGAAAGTGTGCCATTGTCAATGGTAGATGTTATAGTTTGATCCATTAGACTGTATCACTACGGAACTCCAAAGTGTGCTGATGTTGCAGTGTGGTATCACAGCCTGTACATTATTTTATATTATTTTTTTGACAACATAAATGGTCTGCTTCAGTGTTCATTAAAATGCAATTAATTAATGATCCGCTGTTAAGAGTTTGGTGTCTGGTCCCCTTGTCTTCAACAAAGGTTACAGTCCCCGTGGCAATACAGCCTAAGTTGCTGACTCATGAATCAATTGATATCTGGTTCCTAATCAAGAGGATTTTAGAAGATCCAAGAGGAGGAGGTTTTTTTTAACCCTTCATAGTCATATTGTCCTCAAATGACATACAAAAATATTGATTGTATGCTAGTTTTGTATATTAAATTTATCACCCTGCAGTTTCACAGTTCCATAGTAAGATTAAAGTAAATTCTCTGAATTATGAAATGATCAAATAATGTCTGATGTCAGTCTAATGTCAGTACTCAAAATGTGTAAACAGAATTGCAACTAGATAGTTCTAAAAATATCAATTTAAATATACAATTTTACCGTTATTTCACATCCTGTAATCAATACGTAGAGTATACTGTGGCACATATACAGTGTTGGGTGGAGAATATCAATAGTGAAAAGCAAGCGTGAACAAAGGATCTAAAAATACATGATAACATGAAAATAGACAGCAAGTTCCCAAAATATAGAGATCCAAAGCTTTTCCATACCTATATTGTGTTATTTTGCTGTTGAGTGACATGAGTGCTATGTTGAAGGGAAAAATACAGAACTGTTGCTCTGTTTCTATAACAACGCTCTTCTGTGCAATGGTTTGATAATGTATATATTACTAGTCAATACAAAACAGCTCGGAAACATCACTGGCTGCAAATTGACCTTAATTACAATAACCATGTGTAGTCTTTTTAACCAAGTATAAAAGTATATATACAATGTCTTGACCAAAGTTACTTTATTATCTACAATATAAATAAGCCCTAGGATGATTGTGTATGTGAAATAATGTCACCGGAGGTGATACATCATAAGGGATTAAAGGTGTAACTAATCTTTTTAATTTGTTTAACTTATACCGTCCATCTCCAATGAAAGATTTGCGTGAATGGTTTTAAAACATCTAGTCCATTTTTATGTGTTTTGATATTGATATAAATCATACTTTTTTATTTGCTTTTTTGGACCACCCTTGGCCATGGATTCTCACGAGGATAGCAACGGCTTTCTCCTCCTCCTCCTCCTCCTCCTCCTCCTCCTCCTCCTCCTCCTCCTCCTCAGTCACAGTGAGAGCCAGTGCCAGTCTGCTATCAGCAGAGGCCCAAGTAGAGCCCAGCAGAGTTGCATCCGACTGGTCCTCTCCCAAGCTGTCTGAGGTCTGAGGGAGCGATGAGAGGCGGTGGTAGCTCTCCTCGGAGGGGTGCTGTTTAGCTCTTGGGCGGGCATTTCATTTCCTCTTTATTACTGAAACTAACACGATTGCTTACCATTACATTGAGTAGGGTGCCCTGAAGGCTTTTTATGGCAATAGTGAGTATTAGATTTGGTAGGATAAGACAGACACACAGTAAAAGGCATGGTTTCTTTTCGCACATACCACTGTTGTCATGTCAACCACTGGCACTGTGCCACAGAGTGTCTTTAATGTAAAGTGGAATTTGACATTGCCATATTTATCCATATTTTGACTAAATAAAGCTAAAACGTTGTGGATGAGATCACTGAAAATACTGGAATTAATAAATAAACAAAGAAACAAATATATTAATAAATCCCAATCAGTGCTGATAAGGTGGAGGGGGTCTACAAATGTGTCAAACAAATTACACTCAAGTTATTAGTGTCTATTTTGTAAATATCAAAGATCCACTTGTTCTGATGGTGTGTGCTTAATTTGCATTCTGATGAAACTGAAGAGTGAGTGCATATGTGTGTGTGTGTGTGTGTGTGTGTGTGTGTGTGTGTGTGTGTGTGTGTGTGTGTGTGTGTTGCAATCGTGAGTGTGTGTGTGTGTGTGTGTGTGAACTCAGGGGTTATCTGCAACGGTGCAGCGGTGGACAGCCGAATCCGTCAGCTCGAGAGGATGAGCCACGGACCTCTCTCAAATCACTTCCTTCATAACAATTAAAATATGCAAAGTGATAATTTTCCTTAAGTAGCCTTAAATGTGCAATCTATTTAAATGTGAGGAAAATTGCCTAAAGCTTGGGGCACGGAAAAAAAGAATAAATTATGCAAATAACAGAAAGGACTCTTGAAAGCCTAATTTTTCTGTAATAAGCATACTGTTTCATTTAATTTTTTGCCTCTTATTAAAAGTGACAGTTCTTTTGCACTGTCTGACGGCTATATCTGACACAAGCTGGCGGAAATGACTGCAGACTAAATGCTAAAGCATTTTGGTAGCTTTTAGATGATGGTTACATTCACAAAGTAATTATGCGCTGGAGAGTCCAGAAATAAGGTTTAATTACACAGTAATCGCCTCTGATGGACACTGGGAAGTGTGAGCAGTGCCAGACTGCAATCCATCAATGACAAACCTCTGGCCACTTTTAATTCTTCCTCATTTGCATCATAACCTCCGCACCAAGTTGCACAAATGCTGTTAAATGTTAATAGGACCTGTCTCTCCACTCAAAATGAATGCTTAAGCCATTTCATCTCTCTCCCTCTCTCTCTCTCTCTCTCTCTCTCTCTCTCTCTCTCTCTCTCTACTCCTCTCTCTCTCTCTTTCTTTTTTTCACTTGCTCTGGCTGTCATGCACACATGCAGAAACCCACCCACACAGACACACTATTTTCTTGTATTCTAAAATGGCCCTCATATAGCAGGCATCTCTTCTGGAGATCACAAACGAGAATTCTGTCTAGTTAATGTGCACACGGATGTTTCTTTGTGTTTGAAAGATGAGGAGAGGTCCCTTTAGTTACAGACAAAACATTTGCTGACCTCTGGACTGTCCATTACCTGACTTTTTGGCCTTAATGTTAGTGTGCCAAATGTTAACCATCCTGATTCACACATCTTTATTAGAACACCTGACTATAATTACTATCTTTTATCTGTGTTTAGCAACTTCAGCTATACATGGGAAATAAAGTCGTGAAAATGTATTCCTTGTGGAGTTACTTCGACAGAAGTTCCTAAAAAGAATTGCTATGAGGCACAGAGGATTCTAGCGATTAAGATTCTAACTTTTTTGTTGCACTTACATTCAACTTTATGTTTCTGTAGTTTCACATTGCTGTTGGTTCTCAGTTCACACCTGAGAGAAAGAAAAGCACAATACCAAATCAGAATAAATCACAGCATCACAACAATAACCTTCATTTTAATGACTTATTCAGTTTAGGAAAAATATCATCACTGAATGTCATGGCTACTATTTTTTATTTACCAAGACAAAAATATGTATTTCACCAACGTATTTGAAATACAAGAGGACTGACTGAGAACAAGTGTTCTGAATCTGAAGTTCTTTTAAAAAGGCTTCCAAATGACTCCCCTGCTTATTTGCCAATTTTGGAGGAATGTCTTTTATTGTTTTGGCAAGTAACCATAAAATAAGTCAGGGTCCTGTCCGTCCTGTCGAGATTTATTTTCCTATACTGACCAGTAGACTATACATTATCCCTCACATAACCAATGAAGAACAAAACATTTTGTTAAAAATAAAAGCAGATACCATCATTAATGTCTTACTAGCTAGCTAGCGAGCGAGCTAGTGTAATCTGACTACAACATTTCCTGACCAGTTGGTTTTTGTATGTGTGTGTGTGTATATAAATTCAAAGGACAAGAAGCATTTGCTATAAAAACGTAATGTCAAATAAAAAAAAGACTAATTATGTTGCAGTGATGTGTAGATGACAGGGGGTCAACAACGCACCAGTTCTGCTGAATTGTTCACGAATCCAAGCACAGATAGATGGTTGCTGGCAGAACATTACAGACAAGATTCCCTTGACAGCAAGTTCTTGTGGGTCCTATGATATGGCTCCTAGCATGATTTCTGAGATTTAGCGGGAGCCATCCATCTTTATCCTCTCCATTGATTTATGTGTTTCACAACTAACTAGCTATTCAATGTTCTAAAGGCATGAATATATGACAACATACATGAAATATACTTTAGTTTAGATTGTCACTGAAATTTCTGTGTTTTGAGAATTTTATTTACAATTTATTTTAACAACTCATCAGACCACCTAACGGTACAAGCCGTTTGCCCTCCCAAATTTAAGGGGGAAAAAAGGTATTCTATTGAGCTATCCAGCTGCCGCAGGGGACATTGACAATGGTAGTCTAAACTTAGCCTATACATCCTATACTTTCATTTCTCATTTGAAGTATACCTAAAACTATATATAGGTACCTAGCTGGGCAGCAGCACAACACATCATCTCAATGGAGAGAACTTAACCTAGAAGCGGCATTCAAATGACACAGGACTTGCACAGACATATCCGACAAATAAAGCTTACAATTCCAAAAACTCCTGTAAGGATTTGCTGTAAGTTTCGACAAAATTGATAACATATAAAAATGACCCTGTGTGTATTAGAGAATACTGTACAGATGTGCATCGGAACATTTTATATGCGCTTTAGGAATTCGTAGGTTCCAATCAATAGTGTGCTGCTGGTGTGAAACCTTCCTTTGTGATCACAGACCCACAACGCTGCTAAAGGCTGTATCCTAAGTGCAGACGAGACAGAGAGAAAAGAGAGAGAAGAGGGGGAGAGGGGGAGAGGGAAGGAGGGAGAGAGAGAGAGAGGGAGAATCAGAGAGAACTCTCAGTGACTCTGGCCCCAAGCCAACCTGCCACTGCCCACCTCCAATTAGCACTCAGCTGTGCCGCATAAAGTTAAGAAAGCACAACTTACACCCCCCGTTTTCCATCTGTCCATCAGAGAGGTGGGTAACTGTCGAGGTGAGGGTCAAAAGGTCGACGCAAATGGGCCTCAGAGAAGCCGTGGACGGGGAATGAGAATGGGAGGCTCAGTGTATCACCTGCACTTTATGTTCGGCTGGCTTGAGCCATTTCTGCTCTCCAAAAAAAAGTATATTTATTTTTCATTTATTTGTTTATTTAACACTTTTGTTTTGTTTTCTCATTCTCTTGTTGTGGGTCTGTCCATGCCTCCTCCTTTCTTAGTGGCACCAATAACAAGCAGCTGGCTATGTCGGACCGCCCCACAAGCACACAAATGTTCTGGGGGTCAGCTCCCACCACCCCCCATTTCCTGTGTTTACAACCAATTCTGAGCTTGCCTGGCAAGGATTCGGCCTTGAGGATGCACACCCCTCCACACGCACACACTAACACACACACACACACACACACACACACACACACACACACACACACACACACACACACACACACAGACACCACCGCCACGGCTCCGCCATCCCCTCCCTCCCTATTCCTCCCAATGCGATGGAATGTTCCAGACCATCATCCCTCATTGGCTGTACATTTCCACAAAGTGGGCAAAGTGTCATGTAGTTACCCTTTACTGTGGTGAAATCTGGTAGTGAGGAGAGATTTAATGATGTGGTGATCAGAGATGATACCTGTAACTTTGGTTCCAAGGAATAAATACCCTAATTAATGTCAAGAAATGAAAGGAGATCCCATTATTTGAAAGTTATGTCTTAATAGTCCTTCCTCTTTCCTTCATCTGAATGATGATACGATGTTCCTGTTGTAATTGTGGGGCAATTATCTCTCCTCTCATTCTTTTTTGGAGAATATTCCTGTAACATTTTTAATTACAGAACTGAATGAAGATAATCCACTAGAGCAGCACTAAAATGTAACATTTAGATTTCCAATTAACCTTAATTACTATTTGGAAATAACTAATCGACTGAACTGCTACATGTATCATCATTTCTCATTTCAGATGCTGAACTGGTGGGATGGGAAATGTGAAGTGGCTTTGTGGCTGTTGTGCGGTTCTTGTGTGCGTTACATAATTGTTTCCTCTGTCTCTCTAGCTTGAAATGCCAGAGCTGACATTACCCAACCTCTTGGTCTTAAGGATCCCTCTTTGGCAGTCTTAACCCTTGACTGCTAACAAGTAGGGCTAATGGGGAGGAGCGCGGACAGATCATTGCGGCCGAAAGCCTCCCAACCCGCACTGAGGACAATCATTTGAAACACATAGCATCAGTCTCCCAATCTGATCTCCCGCCCCCTCCCCTGCGCTCTCCAGTCCTCCTCTATGGCATCATTATTGATGCACTATCTGCCAGCTCTTTTGACAGGGCCGTGTTATCCAGGCACTGGGGAAATGCAAATTGATTTCATATCTGAAGTGGCATTTTCTTTTTCCTCCCCCCCTCACAGGCTTCAACACATTACATGCTCTGTCGTTGTTGGGCCCACATATGAGAATCACAGGTAAATGTCAAGCCATGGGCAGACTCAATTTCTAGGGCTCGGTGTTTACCGTGCTTATCGGCCAGTGAAACGCGCTCGTTTGATGTGTCTCAGTTTGACTACATCATTTAGTGTCTCTCTCTCCCCCGCCCCTCTCTCTTTTTATCGCTATGCACACGTCACTGCCTTGTAAACGTAGACAGTAAATGCAGCATTTCACTCTATAGAAAAACAAACTTGACTAAAAAGATTACTTTCATTACTAAAATACAACCATACATACTGGCAATTATGGCGTGCCGTTTTTAATTTACGTGAAGCATTACAAATTCATGGCTCAACTAATTTGCAAAGTAATGAATGGGAGAACAGGTCAGAAGGGTAGGAATTAAGAAAGAATGCCAAAAGGTTTTGCTTCAGAGTGTCTTCAAATCATCTTAAACACTTTCTATGTGCATTTTAATGTGGATTGAAACTGTGGTCAAGAATATCCACACTGTAATTATCCAGTATGAAACTTTTAACAAATTCCCTACGCCACTGTATGCCTTTGCTTCCAAACTTTGGTGGAATTTTCTCACTTAATATAAAAAAGTGTGCTGTTCTGTCAGGTCACATTGACACAAAGAAATTGTTGTTTTTAATTATGGAACAGGCTGCTAGATAGTCCATACCACCTATTCCTATCAACAATCAACATCCAGGAATGTAAAAAAAAAAAAAAAAACATTCAAAAACAAGAACATTCAACCCTGTAGTGGGCCACTGCGTTCAAATAAGACAGGTAGTACGTATCTATGATATTGACTGAAGCTGTCAAAAAAGTACCCTTCCTATCAAAATTGATCAAATGTGTATATAACATGGTGGAAAACATTCACTTCTTCTGGCAAAGCTGACTAAAACGACAGGCCTTACACAAGTTTTTATAAATCTAGTGCACGATAGCAGAGCCAACTTTCAGTTAGTGTTCTTTGAAACGCAGAGCCTTTGAGAGAAGTGACCACAGGTCTTTTTTTCTTGACGATATGAAACAAGAGAAAGGGAGCGCTGTAGAAATCTGCTGAAAAGACTTGATGGCACCGCAAAGGGTGGCAAGCGCACGAAAAGAGGAACTCAGATGGGTAAAGATGAAGGTCAAATCCGATTGAGAAGTTTGTCAAAATGTGATGACATAAGCAATCTGTAAACTGTTATTGCACCTTGCTGGAGGTGCTGCGAAACATTTTGAAAATTACAAAATACACCCGGGCTGACAGCACACTACCTGGCATGATTGCCCTGAGTGTTTTTTTCTTTGTTCCCTCTCCATTTCACTCCCCGTCTCTGCTCCGCACCCCTCACCCTCTCTCTCCATCCCTGTCTCCACGTCTCCTGCTCTCTCTCCCTCTCCCTCTCTCCCTCTCTCTCTCTCTCTCTCTCTCCATCCCTGTCTCCACATCTCCTGCTCTCTCACTCTCCCTCTCTCTCTCTCTCCTTCTCTCCAGCTCACAGTCACTCTCCAGTGTTCTGCCACATCTCCTCTCAACCCCCCCCCCCTTCCCCTCCACTCTAATACGGTTGGATGGCTGCCAGATGAGGGAAGAAGCGCATCAGTAATGATATTACAAATGCCTTCCTTTATGCTCAATCATACCTCAGTTATGATTGATACAGAGCCATCAACACTTTTATCTGGCTCAAATGCAGTCGTCTATCACCAACAGTATTGAGTCATCACACCCCCCACCTGCCTCCCCAAACACCCCCCCCCCCCCCCCCCCCCCCCCCCCTCTCATCCCCATGATAAGGCTCGTTTGCACTACCTAATCATCTGTCTAGTTGGGATGTCTCGGAGGCTGATCGGATCTCACTTCTGAATAGTGCCGCTACCGCCATGACAATCTCACCCTTCTATTAAGATTGATAGGCCTCTGGTGCGCTTCCCGCCTGTGGCACAGCCTCCACGTCTTTAGTACATAAAACACCGCGTGTATTAATCATTGAGCGTGGGCACATTTTTTTATTGATTAAAGCTACTACCGCACTCAACTTTGGGTGAAATCACCACAGAATGAAGAGGTGAGTTACAGTATATTACAGAATATAGAATGTCGGCCAAAGCAGGCAAGCTGATATGGGTAAGGTGTGTGTGTGTGTGAGTCTCTATGTGCGCACGTGTTTGTGTGTGTGTTTGTGTGTTGGTAAGTAATGTGTAACGTGTCTTTAAGATTGCAGTATTTTTGCAATCTGGCAAGTGGCAAACTAAAAACAGATAGATTTTCCATATACAAAAGATGACAGCCAATCAATTTTGTTTGCATAAACAGAGAATCTATAATAAATCCTCCAACAAATGTTCCTTTTTAATTTGATCCATTTATTGAGAAATGAAAATCACTTAACAATTATTACAGTAATAACTTGCTCAATAACATTTGCCAGAATAAAAAATGGAAACTGAGGAATCTGTAACAAATATGATGGTAAAACGGCCTATAAACAGACTATAAAAACATTAGTGACATACATTTTTATTGCATATGAATTTTGTTGATGGACTAAATGTTAAAGACACTGTTAAAAATATTACTCCTACATAATAATATTTATGGTGAAGTAAAGACATTGACTAGGCAATCAAATATCAGTTATGGCGCTTCATCCTGCTGAGATCAGTTGCTTAGATGTGTGTCAAACCATGGAAATGTAGAAAGAAAAATAAATCTTATCTTTGGTAGTCTCCAGGCAAGGCCACAAATTTAGACCACTTTTAATTTACTGACGAAAAGGTCAGCCTAGTAACAGGAAGAATACTCTTCGTTTTTGCCCCAGCAGTCAGACATTTATCTCCAGCAACTTACCTTAACAACAAATTTGGGGAAAATATCTTGCTCTCTTGTCTCCTCTTTTAGAGACCGGCACTGCCAGCCTCTCTCTCTCTCACTAGGTGTGTTTTCAGATGTTAGGAAATGGCAACAATGGTGCTCTAATATTATACTTGATATTTCTTTTTTTATGATGTCAAAATCAGTGCATTCACAGTACATCTGATCGTTTCTCAACTAGCTCTCCCATTGTATCTTGCATCTAGACTCCTGGCAGGGATGTGTACATTGATGCATATCCACTTGATGGACCTGTGGAATGGTCAAAATCTTGCAAATGAATGAAACTATACTACCATACTGTTTACATAACACACTTCACTGATGGTCTGTCTCTGTGTGTCGCTCCAGTGATCTAGAACATGTCTACCTGTGCATTACCTGGCTAAGATGGTGGAACTGTGACAAGGGTATATAAGAAACGTGTACTGTGCACATTACAAGAGAGCATATAACAATAGATTTAGCATCGGTTTTCATAGACAATTACAATTCATTTTTAAGTTTAATGTTCATTTATGTTGAAAACCAGAAACTTGGTGAGTATGTATAACACACAACCACCATGGCAGTCTTGAGCTACACTTTATCTCTGTGTATTGACACATAAGTGCTTACTTATTAAATTGCGGATCTCAGCCTGAGGTTTTGTGAAAGTGTGGAGGAGGCAAACCTGCCTGGCATGAGTACTAGAGTATACGTGGAAAATGGGTCGCTTGGATCTATAAATGTAAATACTGCTCTGTTGGTGTTATCTGGCATGGTAATGTGCTATATGGATGGAGGTTGGTTTTTGCAAGGGGAGAAAAATCATGCTGGTGGGTATACTGTATTGATTGAAGATCCATGCCGCTCACAGTGATAAATATTCATCGCAGAATATGGTTTTTGAAACTGTAATCGACACAGGGGTGGATTTGGTTCTTGGCTTTACTAGTAGTAGTGTCTGTATGAATAATTGCAGGTCCAGATCTGTCCATGTGTTTTCACACACCTTTGTTCTGATGGCTACATCCTAAGCTGGGGGAAGAGTTAAACCGCACAAACTCGCGGTGGAGGACACCTCGTGACAGGTGCTAATAAGATTCTTCTCCTCTTGAAAGATTCAAAGAGAAAAGACTCCCTCAATCCATTCTGAGCACATTCAAAGGCAAGGGACCATGCACTCCCCGCACGAGTTCATTATCATTCCCAGGTTATCCCAAGCCGGGCGAATCTATCTGGAGCGCAAATGAATTAGTGAGAATTAAGGAGCCTCTGTGGTCTGAACCCTCTCCAAATCTCCTCCAAGATGAAAGGTACACAGCCACGTCTCCTGCACCGTGCCTCTCAGGGCTCAAACCCCCATGCAAGTCCTCAAGTCTACAGACCCCCTTCAACCTTATTCCCGTCTCTCCCATCCCCCGATCTGACAAAAAAAAAAGAGAATGAAAGAAAAAAAAAAACATAGGAGGAGGAGAAATGGTAATGGCACGGACAGTTAATGTTGCCTAACGTCTGCTGACCGGCGGGTTGGGTCGTGTGGGAGTTTTCTTCTTCTTTTTTTTTTTTGCGCCGGGCCGCAGGAACTGCACCTTCCCGTCACAAGCGCGTAATTACCGTCGGCCCGGCGACAGCGCCGAGTCGTCCATGATCCCTCTTCAGGCAGCCATCCCTCTCATCTCAGTCACACTCAAGCAATCAAAGAGCCTTCACTGCAGCCGGAGAGAGGCAGAGAGAGAAGGAGAGAACGAGAGAGAGATAGAGAGAGAGGCAGAGAGAGAGAGAGAGAGAGAGGGAGAGAGAGTGAGAGAGAGGGAGAGGGAGTTCAGCTAGAAAACCACACCATGACATTCAGCCACCGAGCGTGTGAATGGGAATTTACTGGGAGCCTTGGCCATGTTCAGTTACAGCAGGGGCTCTGAGAAAATATATGCTCTAAACATCACACCATCGGTGTTTGGTGTAAGGGCATTGTATGTTGTTCTGAGTGCTCTAGTTATCACTTTGGTCTTCCAGAGGAACACTGGACGTCACCCTATATGTGCTGTGGAGGGTGTTACTACTAGTTACTAATGATTTCATGCTGCATGTACAAGAGCATTTGATGGCTTCTGTTGAGTGAGGTAATGCAAATTGGAAGCCAGGCTTTTCAATGGTGTACTTTCATTAAGACCAGAAATTAGTTTCCATTGGGAGGCCTTAACAACGGCAATGACCTTCAAATTTCAACTCTGCAGATGGACCATTTAAAAAACATTTTAGAAACGAACAAAGATTTAACCTCATGTGGAAATGCGTTTTCATGTGTGTAAACTGTTCTACAGTTTTACTCCAGCGCTTCGAGCAATTGCATGTAGAACACATATCCCTTCCTTCCCTGCACACAAAAAATAACAGAAAGGGAAAAAAACACAGCGGCAAAACACTCAAGGAAGTATCTGTGTCTCCGTTCAGCATTTTTTGACACCCCCTCCCCTTTCTCTCTCTTTCTCTCTCTTTCGCTCTCTCTCTCTCTCTCTCTCTCTCTCTCTCTCTCTCTCCAGGCTGCCAAGCCTGCTTTGCAACAGACTGCAGAGTCTGCCTCTCCCTCCCTGAGCTCATTCAGCATCACACTCTGCCCTTGTGCTGGACATCAAATGACCAGTCAACCCCCCGAGGAGCTCTCCAGTTTCTGCCTTCTCATTTGAGCGTCTGCCTGCTACACCAGCCCCCTCCCCCCATCCACCGCCAACAACCCCCCCACCCCCACCGCCATCCCCACCACCACCACCACCCCCCCACTCCCGCACAGGGACAGGGGACATCTGCCTGTCTGAGGACAGGGGACAGACCGGCCCTCCACCCGTCTGTCAGTGGATCATATTGGCCTGTCACGTCACCCACCCACCAACCCCTTATTATTCTATAGATAGAAAGACAGAGGAAAACAAAGAAAGAAAGAAAGAAAGGAAGGGAAAAGAAGGAAATAAGAAAGGAAAGAATGGGGATTTTTATTTGTTTTAATTCTGCATGGACTATCCTGCTCTTATGTCTATTTCTGTTTATTTGTTTTTTGCTGTTTCGTGTGTCTGGCCAGGGGTATATGTGTGTTGCATTATTATTATTCTGTGTTTATTCTGTAATGATTATCTCATAATCTAATTACATGTGCATTCCACAAGCCTGTTCTGTCGATGAGGGGCGCTGCAATCGATGGAGGTGAATTTGCATAAAAATCTATTTCGCAGCCACTGCCGGATCAACCCTGAGCTCCCGGGGAAGAAGGAGCTGTCTGTGGCCTCCCCGCCTGTCGGAGGTGAGGCGCGATCTATTCACCTCCAAAACTCCACGCTGAAATACATTATTTCTTCTTTTTTTATGAGGTTGGTAAAGCGAAATTAGATTTCTTCAATCTAAGATCTCCATTGAAATACACACAGCAGTTAAATGTAAGATATCCTCTTTTAAACTTAATGGGAAATGATTAGGTAAGCACTGGTAGAACATTCTGAAGTGAGTGTGTGTCTGTTTACCTATATGCAGGCCTGCATGTAGCTGTGCAGAGTAGGACAGCGTGGGTTGGGGGGGGAGGGGAAGGGGGGTTTGCTGGGAGTGCTGCAGCACACAGGACTGACTGTTGGCCAGCAGCCACATGCGCCATGAGTAGAGAAGGAGCAGGGATGCGCCCGAGCCTCCCTGGCTGCGCTGGAGGTGAAGGAGAAAGTATCACACTCTCCTTGTCAGCTGCAAGGGTAATTACTGCTGGCTGAAATTACTCAACATTTGTTTATGAGCTCCCCAGAGCACACTGTAAATAGATTGTCCGTTCGTTATAGTCTGATCGCTTTTTTTAAAAAAAGAAGGGAAAAGAGAAAGGGAGGGGGAAAAAAACTTGTCTCCTCCGAAGCTACCCCTCTAACATCAACCCACACCCTCATCTGCAAATACTCCCCCCACCCCCATCCCACCCCGCCATCCCCCCAACTCTCTTGTTTGTGGTGAGCTGGTCTACAGCTTGCTTATTGAGCTGCTGGAGCCGAAGAGGCATGTTAATTGTGATTGTTTTCCATTATCAGCTCCGTCTGATAGCACTCCAGCCCTGTGTAATTACTGGACGCCGGCGCACGGCGGCCCCGTCCACAAATGGACCACGTGCTCCGCTCCCCCTGTTCCCCTCCACCTCGTCGCCACGCCGCTCCTATCTTCCCCCTTTCCTTTTATTTTATTCACATTTATGCATGCATCCACTCTTCGCTTGCGTGTTTGTTTGACACTCTGATTTGATATTGATTTTTTTCTCTGCTCAGATAACCACCCACATCCCCCCCCCCCCCCCCCCCCCGAACATGGCAGAGGCCAACCATTTGTGTATGCAGTGCTAGGAAAACTTGGGTGAGACAAGATCAGTGGCTGTATGGTTTCATTGTGCTGGATGGTTCCTGTCAAAACTGACATTCTGGAACACTTGACCCACAAAAAAATGAATTCCTGGCCAGTGCCAAGTGTGACAGTGGAGAGCGTTTCAGTCTCCTAAAAATGTGCCGAGATTTATAAAAAAAAGAAAGAAAGCAAGACGGGGAAAAAAGGAAGGATGCAATAGCCTTGTCAAAGAGAGGTCTGTGTTATATAGGGAGAGAAAAAAAGAGTGAGAGTATGGAGTGTGGGGAGTGTGGACAGAATGGAAGTTAATCCATGCCCTGATGTGGGCCTGAAATAAATAAGAGATGGGGGAAATTCCTTCCGATTCCTCCCTTTTATTTGAAGACGAACTACTCCCCCCTACTGTGATGTGTGGGGTAAGGACAGGGGGGGAGGCCGTTGTCGCACACAGTGAGGCATTTATGGTGAGGCATTTAACTGGCCCAGAAAAAGGGCCCCTAAAATATGCCCAGCATGCCGGTGACAGGTAGGGCTGGGGCTCCCTCAGAGGCGGGATCCTAATAAAAACACATTTCTCAGCGAGTGCCGCTCTGCCCCCCTCCTCACCCCCTGCGTTCCTCTAATAACGGCCACCGCTGGGGTGACTGTGTGCAAATAAGGGCCTGCAGCCACTGAGCATCTATCACACCCCTCCAGAGCGACGTTACGCAAACCCTAATGGCCGCTCTCCTCTTTGAGCAGATATTAACTCTCCACATTTCTGTAATCAGTTAGTCTGTAATGTGCCAGAACTGACGCGACAACCTGTTTCCACTGCCCTTTACCATATTGTTATTCTTTCTGTGAATCTGCCACTGGTCTTTTGGAAAGGGTCGTGGTGGGGGGGGCGGTGGAGGGGTTTTGGAGAGAGAGACTGAGTTAGAGAGAAAGAGAGGAGAAATCTGATCACGCTGGATCCCCTCTGAGATATGGGGCTAGTGCAATGAGCCTCGCTCCCTGCCAGAACGGTCCATCTGACCAGGGTAGCAGATGGCTGTGGCCACGCTAGGGGTCTGTGGAACAAGCGGCGGCGAAAACATTAGATGTCATTTTGCATTTTTAAATACATATCACATCCTCCCACCTGCAGAATGTCAAAGGCAGATAGCATCAGTCAGCAGCCGTGGGAGAGTGCACAGACTCCGTAGTAGGCTTTATTTTTAAATGACATTTTTGAAAGAGCATAGAGGGACCGCGGTCAAACGAGGACTAAGGAGTCAAACAGTCTGTAAACTCGATGAAGAGCTCATTTGTATTTCATTTGGCAGCAAAGGTATAATGAGGAACGGATGCCATCAGCGAGCAATTTGAGACCACACTGTAGCACTCTGGCTCGTAAGGTTTTTAACTGCTCTAAAATCTGTCATATTCCATTACAAAGAAAACGTACATTATAAAACGGACCTCACATTTATTCACACGTTCGAAGTAGAAAATGCTCCTGAAAATGTTGACATACTTCAAGACAAAAAGGTTACAGATGAATACAAACATTGAATACAAATCTGATGCTTTTATTGCTGAAGTGTGTATTCTTGAAGGTCTAAGGGCAAAAGACACATCTAAAACCTGTACTGTGACACATATTTTAAATAATCTGCGTTCTGTCATGAATTGGAATATGCCCCTCTTTTCTCAATATGCAAAAGCCTGAAGCGTTCTGTTTTTAAACTTTGTGCTTGCACATCACAAGGAAATACAATAAGAAAGTCATGCATGGAAAATGGAACCTTTGTGTGCTTCTTTGCTTCCTTACTACTAATATTGGCAACATGGAATCTTGCCCCTAAAAATACACACTCAACTCTGTGAAGTTTGACATATTTGTTCTTTAAATTACTCTGGACCATTCACTCCGAATCAGTGTTTACAGGTCAAGCATGTGACATGCAGTAGAAAACCTGTCAGCGTTCTTGTTAGCTTGACAGGTTTGGGTTTTAAAGTGTTTTGGCAATGGTAGAGATCATGGGCTCTTTCATAATGGCATCTGAAAAACAGTAACTGAGAAATGAAATCGAAAGCGAGTGAGAGAGATAAAGAAAGAGAGGGGGAGATAGAGAGAGAGAAGTCTGAAACCTCGCCATCATCTCCTCAAGTGCATTACGATCCTCTGCCTAAAATAACATAGGCGATAAAAGGCAGTCTGAGGATGAGAATAGAGTCAAAGGGAAATGAACGGGAGGCATTTGAAAGTGTAGGAATGAAAAAAATTCCCCTTTGTTTTTTTTTTCTTTTTTAGCCGTTCAAAGCCTAACATATCAGGAGGGGTGGGACTGAGCAACTAGCGTTCCCAGTGCAGAATTTCATTCATCTAACAAGACTCCTCAAACATCCCGCTGAAGAGCCCGATTCTGACATGTGTGAGGAGGGACGATAATTGCCTTTAAAGACCAAGGAAGGCACAGAGAGAGAGGAGGAGATGAAAGATAAAACGATATGTACTAAAGAGCACATTAGGATGTGGAGAAGGGAGGCAGGGCCACAGAGAACCCGGCCACATAAATAGTCATGAAATGAGAAGTTTCAGCACGGGTATTGAAGTTGAGAAATACTCTGGGAGAGGCCAACAGGCCAGCCTAAATAATCCTTGACTTAACGTCCCATTCTGAATCCCATATTAGCTGCCGAGATTTTAATGTAAATACGCCATTACGCTGTCATTATAGTGATCAGACTGCATGGCTCACAGGTCAGCCCAGCCACTGTTAATTTTGCAGGCAAAAGCTTTTTTTTTTTCTCCCTCTCTTGAAATGTTAATAACTTTCTATTAGTTAATGTACCGTGACTAAAATTCAAATTAGACATAATTTATTTTAATATCTGTGACTAGCTAGCCTGACCATTTAGCGATGGTCTCCTGCTGAATACAAGATCCCAAATTGGTGTAATTTGAATTGGATGGTTGAGGCACGCCTTGTCTCACTGGTTTTGCCATTGTGAAGTCAACAATGATTCATTCTACTCCTTGAGGTACAAGTGTTCTGGATTGAATAATTCCAGGCGTCACATTTGATATGTGGCGTAACTCACGTGGGAGGTCGCTCCTGTCGGCTCAGACGGGGAGACAGCATTGAGACAGCATCGAGACAGCATTGAGACGTGCTGCAGCATTTGATTTACATGGTCAATGTGATGTTATGAAAATATTTTGCTGCTTGATTTACATTCAACCACAAAAAGGAAACCACATCGGTGCATAATTTGGGTTTACTTTCCCAGTCATAATGTTTATTTCACAGCGCATCGTATGAAATGGTTCAAGAGTAAGAAAAATCCATACAGGCCCTTCCTCGCTTTGAGGAATGATAGGTAATGTGTCATTAGCCAGGATTTACTGTACATTAAGCCTATATGATCTCATGTGTTACCCAATGATAAAAAAAACATATTTCAAAGGATCCTAATGATGTACAGTCCTCTGCCTGGCTCCATACCTTTCTTGCTGGAGGAACTGGCACGGATGGGAACGCACGTGCTGGTTGTTTTGCGGCGACTGCCGAGTCTCGGCGGTGCCTGCTTATCCGTCTCCTGGGCAGCCGGAGCGCGAGGATGAGAGGAGCCCAGCTGATTGGAAACATCTGGGTGAGTGGAGGGAGAGCTCCCACATCAGAGCGGAGCTGGCTGCGGTCTGACGGTGCCCTCTGAGTGACAGTTCTGACCTCTGTCTGCTCGCTCGCTCGCTAGCTGGCTGGCTGGCGTGCGTGTGCCTGTGCCTGTGCGTGCGTGCAGCTGCCAGAGGTGTCCTGCAGCCGCTGCTTAGCTCAAGGCACCGCATGGTACGGAAGTGCCCCCTCACCATCGCTGACAAACAGCATGGGCTGTGTTACGTCACCTCTGATTGCCTAGCTGTCGGATTAGACTTGAGTTTGCCTGTGGGATGCTTAGCCCACATTGATAGTTACTTACATCGATATTTTGCTCATGGTAGATCCAGGTATATGAGTGCGGCTGTCTCTTTTTAAAATCAATGGGCCTCTAGGAGATGCCATATTATATGTTAACTTTGCAACGGCAGATTTTGAACAGTTCCAAACATCAATATTCTAAGCACACATTTTAAAAATTGCTTGCTTATTTCACATTCTAATGAGAATTTCTTGTGGACGGAAATATTTTACATCCCACAAAGAGCCACTTCAGTGTGCTGGTTTTGGGCAAAAATTCCTGGCTCTTTTTTGGACAGCTGCATTAAATTGATTGACTTGAAATACAGCTGCACAGTCTCTTTAAGCTTGCTTTGACCAAACAGTTTGTCTCTTTAAATGATTTCAGATGTTTTCCTGGGAAACCTTCGTTAAATAGTGGCCGCCAAATAGGCCCTTTTAAATTTTACCTGACAGCCAACACAGCTGCAAACTTATCCAGACCAGGAGTGAATAACACATAAGCGTATGCGTGCACAAACACACATGCAGACACTCACCCACACACACACACACACTTTGCATAGGCCTCACATCCACCTCTTTTCTTTTGCCCGCACACACACACACACACACACACACACACACACACACACACACACACACACACACACACACACACACACACACACACACACACACACACACACACACACACACACACACACACACACACACACACACACACAAACACACACACACACACACACACACACACACACACACACACTTTTGACTTATTTCTATGTACATTCTTTAGCCTCCTCCTGTCCACTTGATGCCCTTTTATGTGTTGCATACCTCAGTCACTTAGAGTGGCCCAAAAAGCACAAGTAGCCTGCCTATTTGTGTTCTGGAAGTGATTTATAAACCTCCAGCGTTTGCTGCATGCCGCGGATCTCCGATGACTTAATGGAGGCCATGGACACTGTGTACTTTTAGTGGGTTATATGACAATTCCCATGTACCTTTGGACATTCTGTATACCTTCTGTTTCTATAGGCTGGCTTTTTGCTTTTCTTTATCCTGGAGGGTAAGTGACCATAAAGGCCCTCCTTGAAGCTTAAGCACCAGAGGAGTTAACATTCAGGCAGTATCCCCCTACCGCAACACCCCCCCGTCCCCCCCCCAACCCCCCCCCCGCCTGCCCACGACGCCCCCGCCCCCCTCCTCTGACAGCCCCACCTTATCCCTGCTTGCTCACTTAATATTCACACAATTGAGCCGCATAGGTAATGTGCATTTTAAAGTACATATGGTGTGACCCATCACCCTAACAATTGTTTTCTCACTAAGACTTGTTTCTTTTGATTCAATGTTGTCTCACTACAGCTTCCAGTGATGTTTTCTGAATTTCCTCTCTGCCTTTATGCATTTAAGAAGGCATTTATTGTACAAAAAGACATGGCTTTGTACATTTTACCACAACATTTAATCTGCATTGATATTAATATTAATGACTATGTAAATGACCACAGCTTGATGGGGGGACACTTATTCATATTAGACTCATTAATGTAATGAATGCACAGAATTATCAGATGCTGTGTTCTTGTGTCCTTGATATGCAATGAGGGGGTTTAGCCAAATGTGAGGAAAGATAGGTGTGCCTAAGAAGCCTTAATCTTTGCTGGTGTTTAAGTTATAATTTGGATGGCAAGAAGATTTCAGAGCGCATATAATGTTTAACGTTACACAAAACAGAGGGAAAATTGGGTTCATTTGCATCAACCTCCTCCTTTTGAGAGGCACTAAACTGCTTACCACCATTCAAAGATATCGTTCAAATAAAACCCAAATGTGAGGGTGAAACCAATTTAAAGAGTGGCCACCAAAGTCGTTAGTCAAATGATCTATGTTAAGATTTTGACTGCATAAGCCTCTTATCAAGTCCGCTATAAAACACACATCATTCTGTTTCCGCACTGAATTTCCGAGATATAAAAATACAATACATTTGACACTCTAATGCTTTGGCTTACTTGTTAATTACAAACTCATTTTAAATTGAACTTGGGGAACTTAATAAGAGCCGGAGCGGGCCTGGATTGAGTACTGCGCTTAGTTCTGGAAAAGGGGAGCAATACTATCTTGGCAAGTACTTTTCACATGAGATTGACTTAAAGGTCTAGAATTCTGGGTCATTTTATTTAACTCTCAATCAAGGCGAATTCCAGGTGGGTTCTTTTTTTGTTGGGGGTGGGGGGGGATGATTTAGAACCTCCATATTGCTACTTAATTTCTCTGCAGTATGTATCCATGCTCTTTTCATTTGACTTAATACCGCACACCTCGTTGTGCATTATCCAGAGCCATTAAACAAAAGCATGCACCAAAGGCAGCTCTGTAAATTGAATATGAACCTTCCGGGATAATCACATTTGCATCAGATTTAAACCAAAGAGGGCAGTGCATGATACTGCTGATGCTGTGGACTTTCTCTTTTTTTTGGTTCACATTTCAAAGAACCGACACTTACAATGACTTTTAACGACGCCTGTAAGTAATTGAATAGTTAATTCAGTAATTAGTTATTACACCCAGTAAACTGCATATAATTGCCTCACAGTCGGAAGGATCCACAGGAGTTTCACTTTATGCCCATTTCCCCTCGCACAGGAAGTACTTTAGGTTTTAAAAGTACTTCTGGTGTTGTCTCTTCACTATGTGGACAATTGGGTGGGTTAGGGGGAAGGGGGGTTGGGGTAGAAAGAAACCTTCATGTCTGTAATTACATTGGGTGCTTTTGGGTTTCTTGTTTTTTTTAAGTGTCATCAGATTAGCAAACAGAATGACAGTTCCTCCAGTGTGAAGTGAACACACCCCACAGAGCAGCTCAGCCTGGAGGAGAGAGGGCTGTAATTTTACTGCCTCATAAGTCACCACCCCCCTTCGCTAATGAATGGTGGAGCTATACAAGCCATTCTGTTCCTATTATGACTTTAATATAAGCAATTATTTCCAAGTCAAATGAAACAAAAACAGTATTTTTTTTTTACCTTTTGACGGGTTCTGTTAGGAGTCAAAATTCAATTGACCAATATCTGCAGATGAATTTTTTAAGTGAATGAGTGGTCTGACTGCTGAGCTGCTGATTAAAAATCCTGAGGTTAACCAAAATGGATAATACTGGAAGACAATTAATTAATAATAAACATAAAAGGACGCATTGTCACTAAATGCAATTTGCTTTTTTGCTATTTTCCTTTTTATTGACTAATTACTTCCATTTTGTTCAATGGTAATCAACCTAACATAAATTTAAAATGACCAGGGGTAGGGAAAAGGCGCTTGAGGTTCATTTAATGAATGATTAAATTCATTAATTTTATTTCCAGTTTTCATACTCCACACCTTATAAGATTTGGAAGCTGGTCGTTCCTGTATAATGGAATCTGGCATTAAATAATTTTATAAGCGATTACGGATTTAAATGTTATCAAACAAGGGACTTGACATGGATGAATTAATCTTATCCTGCATGATCAGTTCTTACTGACTTGCGTCATAATTAAGACATAGCCCGAGTTATCAAACGCTCCAGAGCTGTTTCATTTCCCCTCTCAACCATTAAGATATCAGCTCATGAAACCCGAAATTACAATAGCTTGGCAGGCCCAAAACAAGTTACTCGTGAGCGTGCTTTCTCTCACAAGAGAGAAAGAGTTTTATTCCTGTGGCGGCGAGAGAGGAAGTGGTGCTCATTCCTAAAAGATGGATGGGCAGCACTTCCCAGTCGTTGAGCCCTGTGTTTATTTAAAGCAGAGGGATTGTTGGTGGAGAATAATACTGGCCAGCGGTTTGTATCAAGTGTGGGGGGAAGGAGGACCACCGCCAAGCACCTGACAGTGATGAAGAGGCCAGGCACACGCTGGCAGATTCATCTTGAGGCACAGCAGAGAGAGGGGCAAGGAGAGCGCAGAAGGGACGTGCAGGCAGACGCCTGGTGTACACACACACACACAGATACACACACACACACACATACACATACACACACATACACACACACACACACACACACACACACACATACACACACACACACACACACACACACACACACACACAGAGACACGTACTCAGACACAGACAGCCACTTAGGTACATGTACACACACACACACACACACACACACACACACACACACAGAGAGAGAGACACACATACACAGTCAAACACACAGCCACTTAGGTACATGCACAGAGAGAGAGAGAGAGAGAGAAAGAGAGAGAGAGATAGAGAGAGACGCATACACAGACAAACACACAGCCACTTAGGTACATGCACACACACACACACACAAACACGCACACACACACACAAACACGCACACACACAAACACGCACACAGCAAAACATACAGCCAGTTAGATACATGCACTGAGACACACACAAACATATACTGTACACATGCACACACACATACATGTATATACACACAACAGATGTGCACCCACACACCATGAATATAGAAACACACATTTACACATACTCAAACTAACACATACTAACACATATAACCAACAAATAAAGAAAACCATTTCTGAGATAGAGACATGAACTGGGCACAAATACTCACAAACAGTTAAATGATAGCACTCGTCAAGGGTGTACTTACAGCCAGCACGGATGTGAAGCATTTATGAGCAATTCAACAATTTTCAGGGAAGAGTAAGTTTGATGCTGCTGCAGTAGGTGACATGTCATGACAGGTAGTTATGGCTAAAATACAAAAAAATATCACATGGCAAGGATTGAGGGTGTAAAATGAAAATCAATTAACTCCTGCCTGTCATGAAATTCCTCCTCGGGTTCCAGTTTTCTTTTTTCCTCCCCCTGAGCTTCCTCTATGATGTTTGCTAATGCCAGCGATGGACTCTGTTTCGCTCAGGGGCGATCTCTCTGGTGGGCTAAAGGGAGCTGCGGGCACGCTCGCTGCGAGGCGCTAAGCAGCGAGATCTGTTTTGGATGAAAGTGCACGCTGATGGGGACAGTTTATATTTATGTATTCAAGCTGCCCTCTACTGTTCATCATCTCAATGACAAGACAAAGGAGCGAGAACAATGGGGAACCGCTGACCTGATGTGGCGTGGTAACCTCTGTCAGAAGAGAGGAGACTCTACAGCAGAGACCGCCACCACAGAACGCAGCTCACAGAGATGGAAGACTTTATCATTGTATTAACTGGCCCACTACTTACCTACCTACTGTGCACAATGTTGTAATAGTGGGTGAATTTTTTTTTTTTTTCATTGAAGTAACTCTGCAACATGGTGTCACCCAGTGAATAACAGATGGATATTGCAGTAACTATAGTGGACATCTCTGCTGTTGCACACTCACAGTTTTCTTCAATTCAGAATATCGTCAATGTCTTGTGCTTGTGGAATAGAATACTGAACCTGGATCCAAGTAAACACCACAAAATACAAAAGATGGTGGTATTATTGGCAACTCCTATACAAGCTGCTTTCTCCACAGCCAAACCAGCACATTAATTGTATAGGCATTCAGTGCTTCATCGTCATCAGCCATGACCTTTTAGTCCTTTTATTAGGAGGTAGGCCTGTGATATCAATGGTATTGTGATGAAATACAATATTCTACCTTAAAGGAAATAAAGAATCCATGAGACCATTTTCTCTGTTTTGTCAGTGTGGTTCCTGTGACTATGTCAACACCTCTATTACAGTGGAGTATGGGCTTGGGGAGAAATGGGCCATTGCTTGCTTTGCTGATTGTACATCAGGGGATAATACTCTGTTTTGTAGACAGTGGGCTTGAGATAAGGCATGTGCACAGAATATAAACTTATTGTTGAGAAGTAGCCTACAGCGCGGCACAACCACGACTGGATACAATGCTTCAAGGACACCAGGGACAGGAAAAACTCTTCAGTGATAGTGGAGCTAGTGATGTTTCGTCAAGGATTCTTGATGAATTTCAAAAATTGGTGGTTGAGATAAAGAATTCTAGAGTTCATTGAGTTGTTTAGTTTATTAAAGCTAAGAGGAAGGCAACCTTGATCTTGATGGGTTATGTTTTTTTTTCCTTACCTCACCAAATTTGACCTTAGAAGACTTCTTTTTTTTTTCTTACCTGACAATTAAATTATTATTGCCTTGTACTGAAGTGTGCAAGCTGAATGATAATAAGGCTTTGGGAATGCATTTGCTCCATATGCTAACTAGGGCAACATGTTTCCCCTCCCCATTACCATATCATCTGAATTCAGTTACCTGACACAATTGCAGCAGATTGGGGCTGCTGATGTGTCAGCCACATGTATGTGTTAGCATGAAGAGTCAAGTGGATGTTAATACTTGGCAGACCAAAGTCAGGCCGATTTACCTCACAAAGCTCCAACACTCTAATGTGATTGCTCCTCTCTGTGCCTCCCTTTAAAGAGGAAATTGTGCTTTTTAACCTCGGAATATTATCTTTTCCCTCCTCTCTTTGTGTGCGTTGCTGGCATACGTCTGCAAGGAATTTGGCACAGCCTATGCAGTACAGCCTCTGATAATCCTGACTCTTTAAGCGCTGATAAGACGGCCAATTTAATGTAATTATAAACTGGGTGGTACAAAATGGTTTGTATCTTCCAATACTTAATATGCTGAAGTACACCCATAATTTAAATCGTGTTGGACACAATTACCCCCCCTTCACGTGACAATCCTACTGTATAACTAATTTTGCTCAAAATTTGACATTATCAACATAATTGGCTCTCAAAGAAAGCTTGCATGACACATGCATCAAATCATGGTCCACATAAACGTGGATATGCCGCACATTAGTGTGGCAAAACAGGGTGTTTGCTTCTTCGTTTAAAACAAATGCTGCTGACCAACTCTATTATTACCTCAGCACTTAATTACGTTTTGCTTTTTGATTTAATTGCTTCAATAAAAAAAGAATCTGTAATGCATTTTTAATTACACTGTCCAAGTGACCTATGTAGAGAGAATTTTACAACAGAACTGCAATAATTAGCCTGTCACAATCCAGTTAGAGGCTATTGTCTGCTCGTCCTATTCATTGCTATTCCTGGCATGACCAGCATTCAAAGGCCCTCGTATTTTAGCTTCCATTACTTTTAAAATAGTGTGACGATGTGTGCAATATGAGAGCATGTGGGCTGTCTAATTTGGGATTGTGTCAGCTATTATGAGACTCACGAGGGGCAGAGACTCAGGGGATCAGCTGTGACAACCCACCTCACCAGCTCAAGCAGACCTCTATTTGAACTGAATTACTTCACTCTCTTTGGGAGAGTTCAAGCATGAGTCGATAAATCTGTAGCACTGTAAGATTGCCCTGGCTCAACACTGTCATTGCCAATGTGCTTTCAACTTTGCAAATGGAGCCAACATCACAGAATGTTTTTTTTGGTTGGGGAGGGGTTGGGGGTGGGGGGTATGCAATGGACAGCAACAGCCCTGGCTTTGTGAGGCATCACCTGGCTTGATCAAAATGAAATTTCAAAATTCAACAGTTGGGAGAGGAGAACTCCCTGTTATCAGTTTTAGTTTTGAAATGCAGTACGCTGCACGGCTGCAAAGGTGCTACGTGTTGCCTGTTGTGGCACACAGCACATAGCTGTTGGCCCTCTGTGTTCACAATGATATCTCCATTCAGGAGCCTGAGAGCATATTTGAATTCGAATGAACCGGAGGAGGTCAATAAACAAAACACGAATCAACAAAAAAGAAATAACACATAACCCCACCTGCCACACGCAATCCTGCCAGGAATCAGTTCAGATACAATAAATAAAACACTAAAGAGACTAGCCAGAGAGAAAAGAAAAGAGAGAGAGGGAGAGAGAGAGAGCAGGGAGGGGGGGAAACAATACGTTTCTGCTTCTGCTGCCTGTGACTATTCATCAGAGCTGTCTCAGATCATTGCACACAATATCGCCGCAGCCTTGCTGGAGCAGTGTCAGCATGCTGCGGCCTGGCGTGCCGCCACAGTCAGGTGGAAAGCGCGGTGATATTTGTGATATTTCCAGGAGAGAGGAGAAGAATGCAGAGGCAGAGGTGGGCAGTAACCGCTGAGAGAGAGAGAGAGAGAGAGAGAGAGAGAGAGAGAGAGAGAGAGAGAGAGAGGAAAAGAGAGGTAGAGAGAGAGGTGGGGAAAGAGGAAAAAAGAAAGAGAGAGCCAGAGAGAGAGAGAGAGAGAGAGAGAGAGAAAGACCGTTCTTCTGGGTGACACTCGCTCTCATGAAAGGAGCGGGGAGCAATCAAAGGGCCTAATAGCCTCGGCTGATGCTGGGCAAATCTCAGGGTCTCCCTCCCCCTACTGGGAGCCTCTCTGCTGCCTCTTCCTTTGTATGGGTGGCCTTGTCAGTCCTCATGAAGCTTCAGGCACCCTACCGCCTTACCAATGTCCCCCCACCTCCCTCCTTTCTCCACCCCAGACCCCCCCCCCCCCCCCCCCCCCCCCCCCCCTCAAGCTCCGCAGGCCTCTCCTCCCGCTGGATGTCTCACGACAGCTCCATCCTCAGTTCCTTTCCAGGGTCCTGGTACCCATGAAATGTCCAAGGCAGAGATTAAAAACCTCCAGCCCTTGGCCCGGTCTTTAAGAGTGGATACCAACATGTGAGAGCATGTCGATGAAGCTGATGCAGGCTAGACTTCCTAGGAGTCAAACTGGACAGCTTTGTTTGTGTCTTTCGGCAGCGAGAAAAGAAAGAAAAGAAAAAAAAAGCGTTGGATCTGTCATTCTAGGAATAAAGAATTGGTGAGGATACTCTGAAATGAAGACTGCTGTAAGAGGGCTCCTCAAGCATCAGCATCAACTGCAGAGGATGGGTCTGCACAAGTGCTTTTGGCTGAGAAGAGAACTGGATCCGCATAGGAAGGTCTGACCTTGTTTCTACTGAAATGGCACTGGCGAGGAGCCATATCGATTGCAGTATTTCTGGACCGTTCACTGCATGTCCAGGTGGACTCGAGCCTCAGTCTCTCAGAACCTCAAACCAAATGCTCTCTTTTAAATCTCAGTTTTGAGAGAGAGAAAAAAAAAAGACAGAGAGAGGGAGAGAGAGAGAGAGAGACAGGGAGAGGAAGAGAAAACTAAATGAAGAAAGAAATAAAGGAAAGAGAAGGAGAAGCAAGAGGAGTGTGGAGCGGTTGGAATAGCTGTGTGACTGGGGGATGCGGTTCGTGCTGAGTAGCCCGAGAGCTGCCGAGAGCATGGACAATTAGAGGGGTCCCCAGTGCCTCTTTGCTCTCTGTCTGCTCAGTGGGTTTCTCCATGAGCTACACTGCGAGGTACCAAGGGCTGCCTGGGCCAGAGGCACCGAGCCTGGGGAAGCCTGCTCTCAATAATCCCCTCACCCCCAGGAGGCTGTCATAGCACTCAAAGCACTGGGAGAAAAGGAGGGAGGAAGGGAGAGAGAGAGAGACTGGTGGAGGAGCTCATCTGGAGAAGAACAGGCTTTAGCTCTCCGCAGAATTGGTTTTTGACCCTCGTGGGTGCTGACCAATGCCAATTCACGGGTCAACCGCAGCTTAGCAATGCACCCGTTTTTTGAAAGCAGACATGGTTTAGATTAGTAACACAAAACATATTCATGAGAATTGATTTGAATATGGCCGTTTCGCATGTTCACAGCCATTGGAAAGGCAGACTTGTGACAAACGTCTCATGGCTTCATTTGCATCGGTGGCAGACAAGCCTAAACCCCACAATGCATAAAAATAATTGATACACTTACCACCACCATTTTTTTTATTTAAGCCCAAATTGGCAGTATAGGCTTCAATCTGAAATGGCGGGTAGACTAAGTCCCTCTACGCCACTGCAGCTGAGCTATCAAACGAGCCATGCACTTGTACACTTGGATTTAAAGTAGAATCTCTCCTTGAAATTCCCCTGGCCTGTGACATAATTTAACAGTTCAGCATGTATGCGCAATATAGAATCACCTTGTTGTAGTACATCAAGTGAATTGCCCCATATGAATATGACAACAGGCAAAAGATTGCCCTAATTAGGGCCTACATGCCTAAGAATGTGACGAGAAATTTAGCGCAAATGGATAAAGGTCTTTCAGCCCCAGCGCCACCGACTGACTCAGTCCCTTAATGTATTACCTCCTGCAACTGCAATCACTGCTGTCAAATTTAAATGCTGATGATTCTGGAGAGACCAAGCAGCCGCCTGCACTGCACCGGGCGAGAGGTGATTTAAAACATTGGCCATAATGAAGCTGACCGTTGGCAGGTCTGATCTGAATGTGATGGCGGAAATTAGAGGGAGGGAGCGGGTCAGGGATTGAGCCGCGCGGGGGCACCGCGCAAATGAAACACGGAGAGGAAGGAAGCGACTGCCGTGCGAGCGCCACTGTTTACTTCATATCAGGTAAATAGTGGCTGGCGATATATTTTCTCTCGCTCTCTCACTGTCTCTCTTACGTCTGTCTGTGCGGCTGAAATAATCGATGCTTTGACTTGTGTATGTTTTTTGCTGGTGGATGGAACGTGGCGCTGGGGCCACAGCAGGCAGGCAGAATAGATTGCCTCGGCTCGCTTCCCTCGCTCGGTTTCGCCTCTTTTTCCTGTCTGCTCTGGAGCATGGTCCACCGCTGCTGCTAAAAATGAGACAACATGTTCCGCCGACCACGCGTACCCTACTGTATGCATACCAAAGGCGCAATAAACTATCTGATCAGTGAGTTCAAAACAACAACGACAACAACAAAAGCATACAAGCGCACAGTTCATAAATCCACACATAGATGCTCAAAAGAAGCCTAATACTGTTTGCAGTGGTCCGCTGATGCGCTCAGCGAATACCCCCCTAAAGTGATTCTGATGTGGTGAGTGGGCAACACAAGTCTGGGCAGGATAAAGCAGGCGCAGGCCTGCCACAGGGATTCAGACTGATGGCTACTAACTGATCCCTGAGATTGTGATTGACAGGCACTGACCACCACTCAACTGGCCCGGGCTTCTCCACACTGCTGAGCACAGCAGGCAGTGTGAAGGCTCGGGGAGATTCACAATCAACTGGACATTACAGAGATAAACAACAGGCAGGCTAGCGGGGGTGAATGGGAGGCACGTAGCACACTTCCATCACACTGTGTTGCAAGGTTCACTGACTTCACTGTTTCAAAAATTGCAGGATGGATACACACCGAGGTAAAGCTCATTGTTCTGGAGCTGGTAAAAGGCAGCAGCTCGGCTAATATGCTCACGACTGTACATTGCAGACAAAGACTGCACAACAATGAGGTTTTTGTCTGCGATATCGACGCGGTTTAAATGATCTACATGGAGAAGAAAGAGTGATAATCATGGAGAATGTAACAATCTGATTGAAGTCATTATGGCCAGAAAATATATTTACATGGGAAAACTTTTTGTGGTGTCCTTGCAAATGTTGAGGGCATCTCTTAAAATAGCATCCACACATTTGCTATTTAAAAAAAAAAGATGAAGGAAAGAAAAGAAAACTTGTATAATGCAGGTTATGTAAGTGTCATCTTTATCTGGTAAACATTCCCACGAGCTCCGAAAAGAAACACTCAGGACCATTTACATTCCTAATTCTCACATCCATTAAAGAGATGGATGCTTTGATACCATTGCTGTGTTTATCTGGCCTCTCGAGGGATTCATTAAACTCCACACTCCCTTCAAAACATAATCTATTGCTTAATTAAACTTCCCAAATATGAAATTTGAACCCATGTATAAGAGGAGAAGTTACCGCTTTGTTGTTCCCCTCATTTGCACAATATTTTAATGAACATGTTGCTGAGATACATTACCATTTGCATGTAAATAAAGCATTTCTTCAACCACTTAAAGCCTTTGATTTGTCTGTCGCAGATCGTAAGTCATCTTCTTTTTTTTTTTCATGCTCTGCAAATCTCTCAAGAATAAAAAATTCAAACTCATTGACTGCTTAGGAAATTTCACAGCTTGTACTCCTGCCACACATCACTGCAATGTGTGAAATTTTAATCAGAGATGTTGTGAAGAAACAACGATCGTCTGACGATCATAATTAATGACTTCTGTCATAGAGATTATGATGGCAAATTTGAATGTGCAAGTGTTTTAAAGAGCAAGAGGAAATGCATTAGCTAAATTGAGTAGCATGAAGCTCCATGAATTAGAGCTGTCATGGTCGTGTGTCAGTTTATGTATGCCCACATTTCCTTTGTTATATAGGACGCCATTAGTTTTTCCTTTAATTGAACAACATTTACTGAGGCATATTCCACTTCTCATTTGCCACACATTAATTTCACGCATGACTGGCTGACGCACGGCATCCACACAGTGATTAGAAATACGTGGCAGCAACATTTCAGTACACACGTATATACACACTTACAAAGCACCCATCACGTGTGTACATAACAACACATTTCAGGCCGGAAGAGTCATCAGATATGATGTGAACAAGTTCATTAAGATGTGTTTCTCAGTATTTCTCTACTGGTCGCATTATCACACACTTGCACTGAATGAAAGGTGATTTTATTACAATTACCGATAAAAGCTGTGATTGTTTATGGCAGAGTTTGTGTGTCTGCCGCCATTGCTGATGCCGATGCCATTTATTTTACAATGCTCACCAGCTCATTAAAATGCAAATTGTGCATATGCTTTCATTTTCCAGCGCAGTAATCTAGCACTGTTTATCCAATCACCCAACTTTATTTCATTCACAACAGAGAGCGAGAGACACTTGAACAGAGAGAGAGAGAGAGGGAGAGGAAGAGAGAGAGAGAGAGAGAGAGAGAGAGAGAGGAAGAGAGAGGGAGGGAGAGAGAGAGGGAGAGGAAGAGAGGGAGGGAGAGAGAGAGAGAGGAAGAGAGAGAGAGAGGAAGAGGAGAGAGAGAGAGGCGTGTGCTCAGAAGCGTATATACACTTTGAAGTGGCCACTAATCATAGATTGCAAACTCAAGTGTGGTCTGAGAGTGTCTTTGTCTGGCCCCATTATCATGCTACTCAAGGCCTTTGGACGCTTTGAGCTTGTGTTTCAGCCTTAGCATTGACCCTTTGGCTAATACGTGCAATCAATATTGTGAGAGGTAGAATGAGTCATATTTGTTACTCTTTCATACATGTCATAATTTAGCCCCCAACTAATCAAAATGAAGTGCTCCTAAACTGCAGTCTAGTTTGGAGATGCTGTTTAAGGGTGTGTGTTCCGTCTGAGTTGTGTTGTGTGTTTGTTGTCTCTTGATTTGTGTCAAGTTCTTTTGTGTGTTTGACTATGTTGACGATCACAACAGAATTACTGCACGCTGTGTCCACACACTGACGATGCCTATTAGCGGAATAGCCTGTCCAAACACAGAAAGCATGGGAAAGTGTGTCGCTGTCAATCAGCCGCAAGGATAGTACTACCAAAACAATGGTGAAGCAATACCTTTACTTCAGCTTTCAGAAGCCAACCAGGAAACTCTGTCAACCAAAAGAGAGTCTTAAACTTTAGTATGTTGAATATACATGGTTTCAGACAAGTACACCACAGGAAACAGGAATCTAAACTGTATATAATGATTTCCTACATCTTTGGGCCATGGAACCTTCACGTGCCTTTAGAGTCATGACGTAAATCGTAAATACATAGGACCAAATGCGGTGGAGGTGAGCAGATTAACAGGGAGCCTCTGGGTTGGCAGTACAGTACAGTTGCTCCTTGTCATTAGAGAGTTTGTAGAACTCCAGCAGAAGTGATGGCAGTGGGGGTTTCTGTGCCTGGCAGCCGGCCTAACTGCCTACCGAGCCCCCGTGCTCTTTCTTCTGTCACGAGCGTTTGTTTCACAACCCGCCTAATCAATTGGAATGTGTCCCTCAGAATAGAATTTGGCAGCGTTCGGCGCTCTCCCATTGTGTCGGTCGCTCAATGCGCGGAGAATACTGCCCGTCACTCATGTCGTTTTCCAATTTTCCCCTCCGCACCAAGCAGGGAGTAAATTAAACAAATTGTACATTATTGTAGCGTGCCACGCGGGTCCTCTTGTGAGAGCGGTGCTTCTTTTTGTGTTTGCAATCTACACTGTGTGTGATTGTGTGTGTGGTGCGGCGCAGCACGAAACTTGTGTTAGTGTTTGCGTGCGACTGTGTACGCCGACGTGCGTGGATATTTTGCCAGGTGTGAGGGCCCCATTGTGTTTGCCTGACAAGCGGTGTTAATGAAATCACCGCTGACAGTCCAGCGGATATAAAGGACCTATGAGATCCTGTGTGTAAAACACTCCCTGTGAGCTCGCCATGCTCTGGCAAATGGCACTTATTATAATTTACTTCATGCGGCGTGGAGTGGGATCAGACTGCTGCACACTATCATTAGTCGTCTTGCTATCTGGCTGAAGAATGCAAATTGCCGATTCTTCTCACAATGGCAGCCGCGACAAACAGCAGATAAAAGAGCGGGGGCCGGTACAAGAAGACTGATAGGCCACGTCTGCCGCTACAAGCAAGTGCGCGAGCCCCGGCGTGTTGACATGTCCAACCAGACAAATTAAGGCAAAATTGTCCTCCTCGCCATCTACGTTTAGCCCTGCCAAAAGATTCATCACGGCCCTCAGTTAAGCAGCAGTAAAAACACATTAGTGTCATGTTAGGTGGACAGGGAGAGAGGTGGCTGCTTCACCCCCACAGTAGTGAAAGTCTAGCAATGGTATTGATTTGTGTTACATAAATCTTGTTTTCTGTCCACAGGAGTGAATCAGGTTTGACCTCAGGGGTTAACAAACATTGTGGAGGCTTGTGTGCTGTATGAGCCTACACCAGCCATGCATTGTAATGGTCTTGTGTCCCATACAGACATTGCTCCGGCTCCGTGGCTTTTACTAATTGCTGGCAATCGACACACAATGTGACGGGGCCTGACGGACTGAAGTCTACAGTTTAGGCCCCTAACAAGGAGTTTGGGCTTCTGTGGCCAAAAACAATCAACAGTGGATGTGAATTAGTCAGCAGGAGTCTCTCCTCGCTCCAACCTGGATTAATTGGCATGAAGGTTTCCAGCATGGCCTGTGCCACAGCACATTAAGCTGATTGGATTTGTCTCAGTAAACTTTTACAATAGAGGAACAGGAAAAAAAGGTTATTATTCCTTGCCTTTAAGACGCGACATATCATCTTATTGCATTTCTACCGCCTGCTCTGCCATAAGGAATCAATTTTAATCCCAATTAAATAAAATGGGACGTGTCTGGACATAGCGTGCTTTTTTTCATTGAACTACTAGAATATAATGGAAAACTGACAATAACAGTGTCATTAGGGGTCCATTAAGGAAAGGAGCGGGTAGTTCCCCCGACTTCAATCAAAGCTGAGACCCCCACAGCATGTGTCATACCTACGGTAGGAATGCAATATTTAAGAAAAATCATAGCGGGTAAAATGAAGTTGTTTAATCTTTTTTACAATATATGAAACCCATTTGTTAGTGGCCGAAAAAGCACAATTACAACCTAGGTAGAATGTGCCGGCAATTTCGCCCGGCCTCATCATCATTATTTCTCTGTGCAGTGTCACACTAAGTGGCAGTGGAGTCCTCAGAGAGAGCTCTGCCACTGCCACACATGTTTCCTCACTATAATTACCACACTTACCATAAGACAATAGCTTCTTATTCCGACATCTACTGGTCAAATAAGACAAAAGCTTGGCTGGTGTATATTTTTTTTGTCAGGTAATAAACTGGTAATAATTACATTTGGTTTCACTCAGTACATGCAAATGAAATAACCAGCATTTATCAGCCCGTGCCTTCACATTCAATAAACTCATGACACTGCCAAGATTATTCCATTTTCTACTGAATCATTTTCAAATATGCTGTCATTTCAATAAGTTGATGAGTAAAATATCTTCCTTGGCTAGCCGACTGAGTTCCTGGAGTGAGAGGCAAAGGAAAATTGTAATTATGGGATCTGAATGTAATGCAAACAGAAAAAAGGTCTGTTCCCTGTGCCTTATTGGACAAATTTGCCCACATTGCCTGAAATAAATGAGCAAATCAATTCCATGGCAGACTACTGGTGCTGGGTAGATGTGCGCACAGACACACAAACACACACACACGAAAACGCACGCACTCACACACAGACACACACAGACACACACACACACAGACACACACACACACACACACACACACACACACACACACACACACACACACCCGCATACACACACACACCCTCATACACACACACACTGTTATTAGCACTTTGGAAAGGCAGGAAGTTCATGAGTGAAATTGGCCAACATTAATCAGCCTGAGCAAGAGCCAGAGATGGGGGTTGGGTACTGTAGTTGTATGTGTGGAGTGTGTATGTGTGTGTGTCAGAGAGAGAGTGTGTGTATGTGTGTATGTGTGTATGTGTGCGTGTGTGTTTGTGTGTGTGTGTGTGTGTGTGTGTGTGTGTGTGAGTGTGTGAGAGAGAGAGAGAGTGTGTATGTGTGTGTGTGTGTGTGTGTGTGTGTTTGTATATGTGTGTGAGTGTGTGAGTGTGTGTCTGTGTGTCTGTGTGTGTATGTCTGTCAAGTGAAGAAATTGAGGGGGGATGGAAGGAGAGAGACAAATGAGACAGAGAGAGGGAGAGAGAGTGAGAGGAAGGGAGGGAGAAAAAGAGAGGAAAAGGGGAATGGTGAGCCTCTGGAGTCTTGTGGACCAGCATTCACCCCGCTGCCGGGCACGCTGCACACACCAGAGACCTTATTTACCCAACAGCCCAGGAGAAGGGGGCGCCTGAGATCTTATTTACTCAGAGCCTGGCTAGCCACCAGGTGCTGAGGGGGATCCTGCCTGCAGCTAGAGCAAATACCCCCAGATCAAACCCAGGCATGGAGAGAGAGAAGAGGAGTGCATTGCCTTAGTCCTGGTCAAGTGTTACTGTTTACTCTTTGGTTTTGAAAAAGGGGGCCTTGGATGGAGTCTCATTTGAAGAGCTCTCTGTGTCTCTCTGTCCAAATTGACTTCAAGCCTTCCTGTAGTCTCCGTGTGCCAGTGGTCAATTGTCAACTCATCTACCTGCAGGAACATGGTGGTCTTTTTGGATCAGACATTATATGAAGAGTGACAGAGAGAGAGAGAGAGAGAGAGAGAGAGAGAGAGAGAGAGGAGAAAGAGAGAAAGATAAAGAGAGGGAGAGAGAAATAGTATGTGAGAGGCTCACAAGACAGTGAAAGACAGACAGAAGTGAAGACAGGGGAAGGAACAAAAAAAGAGAGAGAAAGAAGTAGAAGTAGTAGAAGAAGAGGAAAAAGAAGAAGAAGAAAAAGGGGAGAAGGGAGAAAAAAAAGCACTCAGCTAATGACTAGCTCTTATGCATCAGTGCACTTACTAATGAGCTTCCAGGGAGGCTGAAGGAGCCGGAGCGAGGGCTGAGCCGGGATGTGAGAGGCCCGGGCCATCACTTCCCCGCTGTGATCCCTGCCTTCCCACTCACAGGGAGCCTGGGCTCCGCGCCACTAATGAGTGTTAGAGGGAGAGTCCAGGCCTGCGTCCACCTGCCAGCCTTCAGAGCCCAAGCCCCGGCTGTAAGACAGGAGGGGTCAGACACATTCCTGAGCTCTTAATAATTTACATCATATTGATTTCCTCTCCGTTAGACACCCTCACCTGCACAGGCCCAGTGAGTGAGGGGGCTGAGGGTGGCAAGGTGGGGGGAAGGGGGTGGAGGGGGGTTCATGTCCAACACATACCCAAACATACATACATACATACATACATACATACATACACAAATACACATACTCACACTAACAATAACATACACACACACACACACACACACACACACACACACACACACACACACACACACACGACACATACATACATACATACATAGACAAATACACACACTCACACACTCAGATCACATCACATCAGATCTTTTTAAACAACATGCAATTTCACAACAACTTGCTCAAATGAACATTCTTCAGTGCACAGCACTGCAACTCTCTTTAAAACTTTGAATGCGAAAAAAAAAACTGCATTTTTAATTGTCTCAATATTTTCCCCAATTTACAATTTTTTTTTCACGCTAATCATTAGGGAATGGCAGAGGCACCCATGAACCAGAAGAACACGTCGCTGGATGCTGAGTATGTTTGTGAAGCAGAGAGGTGACCACGGCTGCCCCTGCATTCTAATGGAGAAGACGGGCCACTTGCGTTTAGGCTCATTTGCATGCTACGTCCTTCTATACATTAATTTTTCAGTGGAAATCATTCTTTTTTGATTCAAAGTACAATACATAGAAGTCGACCCATGAAAAAGAAAAAGAGAAAGGGCCCTATCAAAGGTGGCAAAAAAGAAAAAAGAAAATAAATTATGCAGCCGGCGTTCTGTTTAACCCCTCATCTGAGACAGAGAGAGGGGGAAAATTAGTATTCTTCCATTGTCAATGTACTGATCTGTAAACTCCGTTCTTTAAATATTCATCAACTCGGACCATAGACTTCCCCTTGCTCTGATTTATTATTCAAATGATATGAATGTTACATATGGTGGCATTTCCCTCTTGAAAAGAGCCATTTCCATTAAACAGAAGAGCACGATTAAGGAGGCATTCCACTGTAGCATGAATAAATATCCTCCCATTCCTAACCATTAAAAACATCTACTTGCTTTACCTGTCTAGTTAGTTGGGTGACTAGCAAGGGGAGTTTTGAAGAGACAATTGAGGAGATAAACGGCTTGGCTTTTGTTCTTTATTTGCTGTTGACTGCCACCTGGTGGTCACTCACTACTCTGTAAGGGTGAGAGATGTTTGGCTTGTCCCTAACTGAACTGGAAGGTGTTGATGAGCAACCGCTGTGGTCACCGAGGTGAGAGAGTGTTCAAAGCAATAGTCTCTCTATCATTTAACTACGGTGGTTGTTCAACGACGCTTTCAGGAAACGCACCCCTGGGCAGGCCCATATGGCAGAAGACCCAGCTCATCTCAATACAGTAATCTGACACAGTCATGCACGGTCAATTGCACACAGCTAGAGCTACTGCTGTGTTAGTGTGTGTGTATGTGTGAGTGTGAATATGCATTATTGTATTTATAATTGAGGATGCACACAGAGAGCATTGTGCGTGTTGGGAGGAGGGGTGTATATGTGTCTGTGTGTTTGTTTGTGTGTGAGTGAGTGTGTGAGAGAGAGAGAGTATGTATGTGTGTGTGTGTGTGTGTGTGTGTGTGTGTGTGTGTGTTATTGTTGTTGAAGGTGCACAGACAGGGATCATGGCAGTAAACACCAGCTAGATCCACTCCTGGGAATGGATAATGAGCACCCCTGGGTATGATGGGTATGGGTCAATCGCATCATTTAGAATTCATTCATTTGTTCCATATTTTACATTTTAGAACTATCACAATGTGAATGACACTATTGTGTTCTGCTCAGAAGGATTATAGTTTAACAACATGTAGCACAAATGTTCAGAAATGGAACCTAAGCAAAAATCATATGAGCTACGCCAGTAGGTCCGTTCATGTCTATCCACGTTAACGTGCCTATTGACAGATTTGTTAAACGAGCTGTTCTAGAAATGTTGCTGCTTTACTGGGCTTTAAAGTGACAAAGCTGTTAGTTAATGTAGCTGTTCAGCAATGTGCTATGATTTATGTTTGATCATTTGAATTTGTGAACCTTGCTATTGAAATATTAATAAAGTACTGAATCGGATTGGAAAAACTGTGACCAGCCTGGAGAGGTGAAATCATCATTTCATTACTTTGATCATTTTTCTTAGGGAAATGTTATTTTCTGCTCTTTTCCTGGCTGATTGACAGCTAGTGCTCACGCATCATTACACTGACAATCCTGCCCTCTAGTGGCCACCCACACCATGTTTCTACCTCCAACAACTCCGGGGGCCTCAAAGAAGAGATTTACATTCAGAAAAAACTGTTGTTGGAACACTTAATAACTCACAAGCTTCTGAGTACATATACAGTTAAGGTCCTCAGCAATAGGTGCAGTTTAGGTGTGGTTGGTCATGTGTTACTGTGCTAAGATGTTATTCTTTCTCATACACAGTATCTATGAATACCACTGAACAATACCGCCTACATGGGGCAAGCATTAAACTAGTTTATGCACATATTTTACGTCAACATTAATAAAACTGACTGTTCTAGATGTTTAACTGACCGACTAAAACTTGTGTGTGTGTGAGAGAGAGAATGTGAGAAAGAGAAAATGTGTGTGTGTGAATGTGTGAGACTAGATGTTTAACTGACCGACTAAAACTTGTGTGTGTGTGTGAGTGAGAATGTGAGAAAGAGAGAATGTGTGTGTGTGTGTGTGTGTGTGTGTGTGTGAGTGTGTGAGTGTGTGAGAGACAGAATGTGTGTGAGTGTGTGTGTGCGTGTGTGTGTGTCTGTGTGTGTGTATGTGTGTGTGTGTGTCTTTGTGTGTGTGTGTGTGTGTGTGTGTGAGTGAGTGTGAGTGTGTGTGTTAATGTCCTCTAATGCCAGCTGTGCATGCACTGAGAAAAATAAGGGGGCCATTTTTGGATGTAATGGTGTGTTTGTATTGTTTGGGGCCTCGGAGGCGTCTCTCAGACAGCCTGAGTAAAATCCTGGGCCAGGCTAATGACCCCTTAACTTTATGCTCCATCACATCTGAATATTAATTTTGCTCGCACAATGTCCTTAAAACAACCTAGTAAATTGCCCAAGCAGGACTGTAATTGTTTATGAAGCTGTAAATTGCTTTTGCAGTGGGCGAAACTAATAGCCGCCGCCCATGCCTGTGAACTATCCTGTAGTGGGGGAGGCTATTTTCCTTAATGCCGGTATTTTTCTTTTGTTGTTAAATGGAATACAGTCACCAGTGTAATTCCTGTAAGAAGGCTGTTTCTGTGGGGGCCGCATGGCTCGTCAGGCATCGCCCATGCATCACAGCACTTCCTGCTCTGCTTCTTAATGGGGCTGGCGCTGCAGAGGAACCGTGGGACCCCATTTAACTGATTACACGAATATTTGCTGTAAAAAACAAATAGCTGGTCCAAATCACTGAAGTGGTCTCTGGCTCACTGAATTATGTGACATAGCGTGGTTCTGACACATGGCCTAAACCTGAAGTAGCCCAAATCATGAGTCACGTTTTGCTAAATGTCTCAGAGCACAATGTATTAAAGTGTGATGGCAGCTTTCAGGTTCGTTCAAACTACTTTTGTATCGCTAGTTGTTAGTCACAATATCCTGTTAAATCTGTTGGGTTCTGGTTGACAACCGGTCTTGAATATGCATACATGTCTCATGTCTTCACTTGCCAGTCATATTATGCATTCTGTTTTAATCACAATAAGAGTGTTATTGCCTGCTTTCAGGGATATACCATGAGTGGAAGTAAGGAATCAACAGCTGGGGCCCTAATTTGATAGATGCGCGGGTTCTTACGCACAACCAAGAAGGGCATTGTGTAAAGCTATTTTGATTACTAGGGCACATACATTTGGTCATTTCATAACATGTGCACAGACCTAAGCACCTTCGAAGGCAAACTGACGCCTCATTTGCTGATTTGGGGTAGGCGTCAAAAAGGTAGGCGTTGCATGAAATTGCTTTGAGGAAGGCATTCTGCCCTTTTCTTCTTTTAAAATGTAACCTGCATCTTGGTTTTTAATGGCAGGCTCGTTTAATGTAACTTTATACAGTTAGACAACATTATATGACTACGCAATTACTATTGACCGATAATTTAACTCAACAAAATACAGTACTGTGCAAAAGTTTTAGGCAGGTGTGAAAAAATGCTATGAACTAAGAATGCTTTGAAAAATGTAAACAATAAATGTTTATTTTTTTATCCATTTACATGGTAAGACTGAGCACAGCAACAAGACACAACGTAGTTATACTGCATCAGCAGGGTCTCTCCCAGACAAAGATTTCAAAGCAGACAGGGGTTTCAAAATGTGCAGTTCCAGCTCTTTTGAAGAAGACGTTGAGGATCGTAGACGCAGTGTTCAGCCAAGGAAACTAATGCAGCTGATGAAAAACACATCAAGCTTATTTACCTTTGAAATCGGAAGATTTCAAGCAGTGGCATCAGCTCAGAACTGGCAGAAACCAGTGGTACCCAGGTACAGACATTTACTGTCCGGGGAAGTCTGGCCAGAAGTGGTCTTCATGGAAGAGTTGCAGCCAAAAAGCTCTACCCCGACAAGGAAACAAGGCCAAGTGACTGAACTAAGCACGTAAACATAGAAACTAGGGTGCAGAAACATGGCAGAAGGTGCTCTGGACTGATGAGTCAAAATTAGAAATATTTGGCTGTAGAAGAAGGCAGTTTGTTCGCTGGAGGCTGGAGAGAGGTACAATAATGAGAGTCTGCAGGCAACAGTGAAGCATGGTAGAGGTTCCTTTCCAGTTTGGGGCTGCATTTCTGCAAGTGGAGTTGGAGATTTGGTCAGGATGAATGGTGTCCTCAATGCTGAGAAATACAGGCAGATACTAATCCATCATGCAATACCATCAGGGAGGCGTATGATTGGCACCAAATGTATTCTGCAGCAGGAACATAACCCCAAACATACAGCCAATGTCATTAACAACTATCTTCAGCTTAAAGAAGAACAGAAAGTCCTGCAAGTGATGGTATGACCCCCACAGAGCCCTAATCTCTACATCATCGAGTCTGTCTGGGTTTACATGAAGAGACAGAAGAATTTTAGGAAGCCTACATCCACAGAAGATCTGTGGTTAGTTCTCTAAGATGTTTGGAACAATTTACCAGCCGTGTTCCTTCAAAAACTGCGCAAGTGTATCTGGAAGAATTGATGCTATTTTGAAGGCAAAGGGTGGTCACACCAAATATTGATTTAATTTAGAATTTTCTTGTTCCTTCACTGCATTTTGTTAATTTATGAAGAATTGATGAAAATAAACGGTTAACACTTCCATTTTTGAAAGCATTCTCAGTTTACAGCATTTTTTCACACCTGCCTAAAACTTTTGCACAGTACTGTATGTTACCAAATGGCTACGTTAGCTATGCAACTACGCCAAACAACACACAGACAGTTGATAACAAACTGAGACAGAAAAATAGTACTTTTTTTTCTTCACAGCATGCTCCTCACTCAGTTAAGACCACTAGACGCGTCGATCTCCTAATTGCCGTTCTAATACAGCCAAACGTTTCGTAGTATAGTGGCTGAGTGGCAATCGAAATTGGCCAAATGTCTACAAATGGGATAAGGGCGCTTTTGTGTACATAGTTACTTTCTCTCTGTCCCGCACCCTGGCGCACCGCCTCTGTCCAGAATCATTTTAGCGAGATGCAGACTCCGTGAGGTAACCATAGAAACAACTCAGTAATCAAACCACGTCTGGAAAGCCTGCCTTCCTGAAATGTAATAGTTTTTATATTTTATCATTCATAAATTATAAATTTGAATATGGGGCGAAAGAAAGCTCATAATTTGTGCATCTTTATAGCCTGCATTGTTTTTGAATGAAAGATTGATTCATATAGGCAATATCAAATCATACACACATAGGCTATTATTAAGTTCAATAAACACATTAAAAACATTGCCACTTTCCCTTTCGGTAAGGTGATTGTTCCAAACCATCTTTAAAAAATAAAAGCATGTTTCGTCCGAGTAGCCTAACTTCTTTGACCTACATTGAGCAGCGCCAGTCTGCTGTCTCCAAAACTAAAGTTTCATCCATATTGTTCCTCGAACTAAACGGTGAATAAACAATGGTGATTGGCCATTTCATCGGATTCCCGCACCACCACCTAAACATTTGAATATTTTCAGAGGCTGTGTGTACCTGATTCGTGCACCCACGCAGCGAGGGGGTTGGAACTGCGCCCACCCGCCGTACTGCCACCAGAATCACCTGAATCGATTACTGGCGGATGCCCAGAAGTATGGAGGCGGAATCATCGACTCGAAAACAATGGCAAGTAGGCCTACCTGTATCCCGTACACTGCAGGATTGTCAGCGTGCCGGATTTTGACGCGAAACTCTGAGTTTATACTTAAGTTTATACTCCTATAAGTTATCATAATTCAACTTACATCTTCTTGTATAGAAGGTTGGTCTTATACATGGACGTAGCACAGATAGTAATGTTGGGCAGATACGCCAACAAGGGCAGGGGTAAAGTAAGGCATCAGATAACAGCACATCAGGCACAGAAGGGATATAAACTAGGCTAGGCCATTTAAGATCATTACAGAATTACATGTTTACAAGCGACATCCACTTCTCTGGGAATTCCCCGCCCCCTCACTGCATTTTATTTGCTCAGTTAGTCTGGCCAACTCCTCAATGGAGGTCCACTTCACTCACGTAATTGGACACGCCTTTAACCAATCAGACCAACGATACTATACAAGACAACGATCGGTAATAAAGCAAACACATCTTTTTTCTGTATAAATTGTTCCAGAGCAGGTTTCTGTTCTATTTTCAAAGAAAACTTGCCTTTGAAATCATCCAAGACAGCCACGAGAGCAGTAGGCTATATAGTTTTCTGTGCTTTTCTCTTAAGTTTCGCTTTTGTTATGGTAGACGTGGTTATTTTAAATCCGCCAATGGCGCGCCAGGTAGCCAAAAGCCAGTTTGTGATTGGCTCCAAGGATTCTGGAAATCTTGAAGTGAAATGCTATCCTAAGTTTGCCAGACCCCCTTCAGAGGCTAAATCAAATTGGCCGGAGAAGAGGGGCGGGACTTCCCAGACTAGACATCCACTGCATTGTGGGGCGAACTTACATCACATGGAGGCGCTGCTGCCCTTGTATAGGCCTACTACAATGTGCTTTGTTGCTAACAGGGGCTATTGAAACTAATATATAAGGTGATATAAGTTCAGTGATGTTGCTTAGATTAGAGGCACCAACCACATACAGCTGTTTTTATGTAAAATTACCGAAATGAGCCTAGGTAGATGATACATCACCTTTGCTGTCATTCACTTTTCACTGTCACACCTCCTCTCTCTTTGAAGACACCTTGATGTATTTGGTTTATCGATTGAGAAACACATAGACAGCGTGTTCTTTTTATCCATGTTTAAGCAGTAATGGGACTCTTTTCCCCTTAAGAAATTAGGCTACCCATCCCTACTATTATCTTCACTTATCTTTCCACTATATTCTACAACAGTCATTTTCTTAATAACTTATGCAATTTGCTTTCATGTGTGTTTATTAGACCCATAGGCCTTATGTTAAATAGTCTTAAGACCACAGCAAAGACACTTTGGTGTTTTGAACTGTGCTGAACATTTATCAATTCAGCATGACATATTTAATCATTTTACAATAACAATTTAACAGTTTAAATAGTTTTATAAAATGCACTGATGTCTATTAGAGCTTAACCAAATAAATAATATGTGGCTTTTCATCACAACAGAATTTCTGCTGATATGATTGGCTGAAAAGGCATGAATTCAACAGCACACCCACAAATACATATACCATTTTACCTGTCCCACAAAGGTTTCCCGCTACTCTAGTGTCCTCTGAGTTCACACATGCAAACAGTTCCCCTCGACACCTCTCTGCGCAATTTGCGGACCAATATTTTATCACACGGTAGCTCATAGCTTGTTGCCCTTTGAAATTAAGTCCCTGGACTCTACAAACTACATTTACAAACTACATTTACATTGAGTCATTTAGAAGACACTTTTATTCAAAGGGACGAAGTGCAAGTTAGGAAGGGAGGTGCTCTCTGAAGAGTTGGGTCCCTAAGAGCTTCTTAAGGGCAGACAGGGACGCCCCTGCTCTGGTAGTGCTAGGGAGCTCGTTCCACCAACGTGGAACTACGAATGAGAATAGAATATGAGAAACTCTTACAATAACTGCAGAGACTAAACACCCAAATAGACTTCAGTCAGTGAAGTCAAGTCTAGTGATTCAAATCATTTAGACGCTATTATAAACCAGTTCAAACTAAATCAGTTATCTCGACCCGTTCCACATGTCTGTCAAGCTCTCGAGATGCGCCAGAATGCTGGAATTACAAATGTCATTCAAACTATCTTATCAAGCAGATACAGAACACTGAATCAGACATTTCATTGTAAAACAGACTGAGATCACAGACCTTAGTGATTGTTTGTGCCCTACAGCTGGGGGGCCTGATGTAATCCTTAAGTCCCCGGCTCCGTGCGGTGCGGTGGGAAACAAGGGCATTCGATCTGTTTTCCATCAATGATAATATGGCAGGGTCCTTCAGGAACACAGTAGTTTACTGATTTGTGAGTTAATTTTCTTCTGTACCATAATTAGCCATTTGGGAACAAGAGACTGAACAGCACTACTACACATTACACAGGAGGGATTTAAAATCTAAAAAAATGAGAAGAAGTTCTTATTAACCGTGAACAGTTAGACCAACCATGAGCTGTATCCAGACAATTCACACAAAATAATGCCATTCTGTGCCAACACAGCTTATTGTATGTATTTTGTATATAGCTTGGCTTAGATCATGGTAACATGAATGGGAGGCCTCTTACAGATTGCAACTATTAAGTACATGTTTTAAAGAACAAACAAGGAATGTCAGTATAGTGGCAGATAAAAAAAAGTGTGGCGCAAATCAGTGTCTAGTTGTGTCAAACAAAGTGGACCACAAAAGCCAAAGGTTGCCAGAGAAGAAGTGAGAACAGCCAGAGTGCAGAGAGCAGGTCTCTTATCCCCCTGCCAATCAGGAAGAACCAACCACACCTGAGCACCAGTTCACCTGCTGCAGAGAGAGGGAGAGAGAGAGAGAGCACAGGCACACACAATGGGCGGGGCTAAGGAAGGCCAGGCTGGGCCGTAACATATGCTGTTGATGTGTGTTGTGTATCAGTAGCTGTAGAATTCATTTATAACACAACACAATGACATATACTGTATAACACTGATGTGTTGTTCTGAAAAAAACGGTTGTTAAAAAAACATATATGAAGTATGTCATGATCAATGATTTCCTGAAACAAGTATGTTCCAATGTTCTGATGGGCCTATCCAAGTAGCACAATTATCATGTAAGCCCAACCTGTTGCACTGCAACCTTCATACTTTTCTCATATAGGATCTTACAATGTTTTGGTTTGGTTTGGCTTAGAGCCTACTTCATGTCCCATCAGGATGGATTCTGCTGACAGTGAAATCCAGGTGTGGTCCGAGAGCTGTTCAGGTAACCCATCTGACCTTACACTCCCATTATTGGCACTGATGCCATGATGCTCTACTTGTTTAGACAACGAATATGTTGAGTTTAGTTTCCCCCTCGATCCATGTTGACAGTGTATTGCTACAGTGTGAAAAGTGTTGAGCCCTTCCATTCAGTTCATATTTATCAAAACTATTCTGCAACAAACAATAATGTTAACACCTAACTCACTAACCTTTAAAGCTTTTTTATTATTATTTTGTTCCCCAAAAAGGTATGTGTGCTACTTGCACAAAAATGTGTTCAGTTTCATATAAGTTTCCACTCTCTTCTCATCCCTTCAAAGTTAATTTAGAAATTGCAGTTGTACTGAACCTGGTCTGGCCTCAAATGCAAACCAACCCACTGTTGACAGAACAAGAGATATAGCTGGTCTAAACAGAGATGTGTGAAGTGAGGGCATGGCTATTTTTCCCACTAGTATAAAGTAGGCTGGTCTCCCCTTAAGGTGATGGAGAGGGATGAGGGTACAATTATCATGGAATCCTTATGGAAATGCATCTCTCCATGAAGACACATGGACTCCCTTAAGTCATCTTAATCTTTTGGCCTGTAGGCAGTAAGTAGGTCTAGACTACCCTGACAAATGTGTCTGTGGGGAATTGATTATGAGCCTTCTCTTCATGGTATGTTGTCACACGCCATTGTCAGATAAGTGCTAAGAATAGAAAGATGAAATGCCATCTGGTCATACACTGTGATCATTTTCCGCTGAATGCATGTTGTTTCAAGATCAATGAAGAAAAAGAATCCGGCAGTGCTGTGAAAGTGTGCAGTCTTGCACTGTTTCCCTAGCTTTTGCCTTTGCAAGTCACTCATGAAATGAACATGTTGCATGTTGATATTCAGTTTGAGTGTTTTTATGTATTTCTGGTTAAATATGTAAACAAACAGGTAATGCATTAAAGGACTCAATTAGACCAAAAGTGTGTAAATGCACAGCATTTAATTAGCATGCCTTCAGTGTCGCATCATCATTATCAGTCCACAAGCATAATTATTTTGGCAGCAAAAACTAATGTTACTGCACTGTAACTGCAGTGGGAATTAAGAACTTTAGCTAGCCAACCCCATGGTATAAACTAGGCCACTGTATTAAGCATGACTTATTTTTATTATTTATTATATGGCAACGACAGTACAAGCATTCTGATTGGCTAGTGGAGCATTCTTATTGGCTAGTGGGTAGTCATGCCACCCACATTTTGACGTCCTCCCCGGCCTGCCGGTATGATAAGTATTGTTATTGCCCTTCAGTGACGTCATCTCAAAAATTAGTATTTAGTATTAATGTTCTATTATAATGTAGGGCGTATTTGCATTTATTCTATGTCAATTATGATTTTGAATAATATTTCTGTTTTTGAATGTCACTTTAGCTTACAATGATGAGATCACACTGTTTCAGCCCCATGTACTGGATATGAGGTAAAGAAGGGAAGTCAGTGTATTTTTTATTTTTTTTACATTGGAACATACTTATTTACATGCATACATACTGTACAGTTAGTTTTACCGACCAATTTTTCTAAATTCTCCATTGGTGGAGCCATAATCCATTTTAAATAATTAATTATCAATATTATCCCATAAACAAACGATGAATTTTCTCCGTCGATCTACTGTAGATGGCCTCTTCTAACAAAACTGAATGATTCAAAAATACACTGTTGATCCATATGGCAGGCAATGCAATGTCTTGCTAATTCATGAATGTACTTTACTCCCTCTCTTAGAGAATATGGCATCTCTCAACCAATCAAACGCTATGGTTTAGCCTTGACGTTCAGCCAGAAACAGGGCTCTCAAGTGTCACGCACTGAGCGTGACAGTCACTCATTTCGGTCTTTTGTCACGCACTCCTGCCACACATCGTATTTCTCACGCTGAAAAAAAACCCTGGGCTATTTAATGTGCCGCAGCGCGCAAACATGACCTGGCCGCGCTGCCCTCAACATGGAGGAATCAAGCACGTCTCACCGAATCCCCTGCAGTTTTTGTCGTGAGGTGCCACTTATCAGCCAATAAAAAAAAAGAAATGGGCTACACAGTAGCCGATCAGAAGAAAACGTATATTATGTATCTGTTGTATCTGGGTAAAATTTTATCCAGCAACCAATGAAAATAAAGCATCCTGGAATTGCGCGCGATTGATCTTCCGAAAGTTTCGTTCACCTGAGGAAACCACTGGAGCTCCGAGCATCAGTCTTCTACAAGGAGTTAGTCGTCTCCTGTTTTAATGTTACGACAAATTCACAATGGTTTGACACAAGCAATGACAACTTGACTGCAGTTCACTCTTTTTCCTTTCTTAACTTTTGCATTTCATGCAGTTATAAGATGAAGTGTCTTTCAGAAGTTTCTGAGTTTGGGAATTCGTTGAGTAGTTATGATTTTATTTAAGATCAACAAAGGGAGGCTGTCAATAGATAGTCTGATGTTACAAGGAAGTATCAGAGTTATTATAGTCTTAGCTCTCCCATTTTCTGATGTCTCATTGATTGAGCATGGCCATCATTGAGGAGCAGGGTCCCCTTGGCAACTTGCCACTATTTTGGGTTCTCATTTCTTCCTCCTTCTGCAAATTATGACAGGTGCCACAGCTGTATGTGTTGGTTGTGTAATGCTTCCTCAAAGTGTTCTTGGTAATGCTCAAACTCACAAAATTCTAGTCGGACCAGTGAGACAAGTTCCAACGTTCCAAAAACCCTACTGGCTTCCAGCAAACATACCATCCTTTTATTTAGTTCTGTGAAACACAATGTTTCTGGCTGAAATTCAAAAATGTGTTTTGATATTTCCACAAATGAGCATACTGGTGCTCTATCTGGTGTTCTATCTGCCGCCAAGAAATCTCCTGTGCCCATCAAGGTGTGCTGGATGTGACCAGGTGATAGGTGAAAATTCACCCTACTTAGTTCAGGACTCCGGAGCTGCATGAAATTATATTTATTAGACAAACAAACAAAGACAATTGCAATTGGGCTCCCCTCCCAGCCAAGGCTGAAAGTGAAGGCATGATAAATCCTTTGCACAAAGTTTATATAGTCAGAAGTTTAGCTTTCAGCAGGGATGATCACGTGGTGGATTTCTCACGTCCGAGGCTCCCTGTCTTGCAAGGATGGCAGTTTTGCACAAGGTCGGAAGAAGCACAGTTCCTCTCTTATCTCCTCTGGTCTAGACATGCTCTGGTTCATATGCAGACTAAGTGGCACCTAATATTCTAGTTACACACACACAGAGAGAAAAGCCATGCTCCTGCTTTCATAAGCACATGATTCATACAAGGAATATATTAATACAACTCATTAAAAGTGTTTGGAAATAATCTCTATCACAAGGTACCTAGGCAATAAGGGGCATCAGGCCAAACAGCAGGCAGTGAAGTCAACCAACACAGTCAAAAACGTTTACTTGCCGTTGACTGCAGAGATGAGTGTACAAGAGGACAAGGTACATTTAAATGCATAAGGTTGACTGCAATGTAGAAGAATTCCATTTTTCCCAATTTATACATCTAATTCTATGACTATGCATAAGACATTCATTCTTTTATTGTTACCGGGGCGGGCGGAATGCGGAATGGGGGCGGGGCGGAGCGGGAAGAAACAAGGAAATGTTAAATAAAAAAAGAAACATTCCATCCACAGGTAGTGTATAAATATTGAGATCCCCTAGCCTGAAAGTTGAGTCTGCCAACCTGAGAGGTGAGTGTGTCCTTATTGGATATTTGTAAAATGAATATCTGTATTTATTATTCAGTTTCTATTATTATGTATGGTATATCTTTATTAATTCTATGTCAATTATGATTGTATATATTAATTCTGTTCAGTTTCTGGATATCTTAAGTGTGTGTGTATTTAAGCTGTACTAAGCAATACTACAATCATACTGTGATAATTAAAACAATCTCTCCTCATAATAAAATATTTTCTTAAACGAAGCGTCTGTATACATAATTGTAATACAATATTGTTTTTGTTTTACAGCCAGGATGAGTGTGCTTTTGTCTCTTTGCTTTCTTCATTTACTTGGACTGACAGTTCTGGCTGAACGTCAAGGTAAAACCATAGCTTTGATTGGTTGTGAGATGCCACATTACTTTGTATACAGAATGCATAGAGTGCAGCTGGGTGGGAGAGGTGAGAGGGTTATGTTACAACGGAACTGGTGAAAACACGTCATAGCATTACTGGATGTACGCCTTTTACATCTGGGGCTTATCTTATTCATTGTATACATTCTATAAGGTCAAGAGTAAAATAACAATTCAATAAATATATAATAAAGAATATATTTGCATTCATTTTCTCTTTGACAGCTAAAAATGTAGCATTGTATGGAAAGGCCACCCAGTCAAACCTGATTGATAACCCCTTTTCCGGGTACAGTGATGCCAACAATGCCATAGACGGAAATCGTGATCCATCCTTTCAGCATGGATCTTGCACTGCTACTGATCTACAGACTAATCCCTGGTGGCGTGTTGATCTACTGAGGCAGTACACTATTACTTCAGTGATCATCACCAACAGAGGAGACTGCTGCCCTGAGAGAATCAACGGAGCTGAGATTCGCATTGGCAGCTCCTTGCTGGACAGTGGCAATCGCAATCCACTGTAAGATTCTCATTTGCTGTCGCTGTTAACTGATTGATTATCTGATTGACTAATGTATGCATTCTGTGAGTCTCACATGTCTCATGTCACTACAAATAAGACATTTAAAGAATTAGCATAAACCTTAATGTCTACATTTAAATATTGTGTTGATTCTGATTTCTATTCCTCTAAATATTCAAACAGGGCTGGAGTGATATCCTCCATTCCAGCTGGACGCTACCATAACGCCACATTCACGGAAAACAACGTGGGCCGCTATATCAATATTTTGCTGCCTGGGCCCAAAAGGCTTTTGACACTTTGTGAGGTGGAGGTGTATGGCTACCCAGAATCAGATAGTAAGCACTATCACCACAAGATCAAAACATTCACCTCTCCATTTGACAGAGAGTTTACATTTGATTATTGTGTGAATTTGACAGTAAAGATCACTTTTGCTAACATGATAATTTTAGGGAGGATTTATAGCATGATCTCAGACACTGTTTAAGACACGTGTTTTAGACATAAGGTAAAGAAGAGAAGTCAGTGTATTTTTCATATTGGAACATACTTATTTCATACATACATACATACTTAACTTTGACTCAAAACTATCAACTGTAAAACGTCTTAGATACTGTACAGTTAGTTTTGCAGACCCATTTGGTGAAGCCATTATTCATTTGAAACAATTGATAATCAATATTATCCCATTGCCAAACTGTGTCTTTCTCCGGTGATCTACAGTAAATGGCCTTTTTTAATCTTATAAAATGTAATGTTTCAAACATACACTGATGCATGCAATGCAATGTCTTGCTTTTAACTCAATCATACATTTATTTTGCTCTCTCTCTTAGAGAATGTGGCTTTGAGGGGGGTGGCTACACAGTCAAGCCTTCATGGGTTTGGATTTGCTTTAAATGCCATTGATGGGAATCGTGATGGCAGTTGGCACATTGGCTCCTGTTCTCACACAGCCAAACAATTCCGCCCCTGGTGGAGAGTGGATCTGCTCGAAAACCATCAGGTGTTCTCTGTGACCATCACCAACCTGAACCAAGTCTCTCATCGGCTGAATGGAGCAGAAATCCGAATTGGATCTTCCTTAGACAACAATGGCCTTGATGAGAAAAGGTAAACAGGGTGTGCAGTTACTAAGCACACTAAATTAAAATCAACCCAACATTTTTTGCATTTCCTAGATCCTTGAGGCAAAAGCAACAAGGCCACCAAGCTATTTTCCTTGGTAGAGATCAGCGGTGCAGATGGGATTTTTGAACGGGGGGGGACGCTAACATTTTTAAAACGTTATTTACTGATGATTGTCGCCTTACGTAGGGAGAGTGGTGGGGACGGATCAGGGTCACTATGAATCTGGTAGAGATCACTCAACAAGGTTGTGTAACTAAAAGAAGAATATATTCTAACCCAAAGCATACTCTACTAAATGGTTGAACTGACCATTAAAAGTGATGTATGAAATGTTTGACAAAGTTAAGACCAACTTGTTCCTTGTCTGAGATGGACGTACTAGTCTATGCTAAACTCTCTTTCAGGTGTGCTGTGATTTCCTCTATTCCACCTGGGGCTTCCAGGTCCTTTGAGTGTAATGGGATGATCGGTCGCTATGTTATCGTGGTGATTCCTAACCGTGCAGAGTATCTTGTACTCTGTGAGGTGGAGGTATTTGGATCACCGCTTTACTAAAGCCCAGGGAAACAGCACAGGAGGACCAAAGCCATCTGTACAACAATATTCCTGTAGCTGTTTATTTTGGCAATACAGTTTATAGCTCTCTGTCATATGAAATTCCTGAGCAACTTTTGGGTGTCTGATTAAGATAGTGAAGGTTATGCCTACCTAGGTTAAGCCTCTCTCTCTGCCTCTCTCTCTCTGTCTGTCTCTCTCTCTATCTCTCTCTCTCTCATCTCTAGGTACATAGTCTGAGTAAGGGTAATGATAAATAATGATTTCCATTTTTCCAGGGAGTGTTGGATATTTCCTATTGAATTATTGGGCTCTGTTATGTGATTAAACAATGAAATGCAAGTGCACTCAAATGTGTGGTTTTGTTCCCATTCTACAAATACACATGAATGGTTCATTTACAGGCTTGGGCAGAGAAGTTCCTATCCCTACTGATCAGAGGTGACTTTACCTTAAGAAACAGTAACGGGACGCTGTCCAAATTCAGATTTTTCTCTCACTAACAATTTAGACAACGTGCTTTTTTACATGTCAGCTTACACATAATTTTTCTTTGTATCATTTTTCTCTGCATTGCCTAAAAATACTGATGTATACCCATACTCAGCTGAATAATTACACTGCCAAAAATAGATACAGGTAGGTTAGTGACCTACCATGACAGTTTCAAGTGTTATAGGCTGAAAATGTGCATGGGGGGAGGGGGCGTGGAGGCGTGCGGTTACAAACATGAAGATTGAATGTATGAAGGGGTATGGGACTGTAAAATGTTTGTGAACCACTGCCTTACGCCACTGACTAGGGCCCGTCATAAAAGCCTGCACCAGAGCCCGTCATAACTACGTGACGCCACTGGGAAGGTGGCAAGGATACACCTTATATGACCACATCTAACATAATTTCTTTGCTACCTGTTCTTATTTCCACTACAGTCTATCAAAGTACCTTTAAGCAAAATGTGCGTTCACTTGCGTTTCATGGAACTAGTAGCCTAAGTTTGGCTAACACTTGCAACTGCCCTGAGTTTGCTAACGTCGACGATAGTCAGCTAAAAACTGCAAATCAGTCATCAGCAATGAAATACACCACATAAACTGATATTAGGCTAATCATTTAGCTGCCTCCCATGCCATGAAACAGGAACGATGTGAATGTGCACACCTTATTTTCAGACAGTTGGACAAGTCAATGTCAATGTGTGTGTCGTTATCTGGAATTTATCACGATGTTTTGTCCGATATTGATTGATTGAATGATAAGTGGTGGCTTTGCAACGTGCGCGTCTTTCATGTTCATGCTCAGTGTTAGCAAGAATTACGGATTATGAATTGTGATGCATGTAGAAATAGAAAATAAGGTACCACTTTACAATAAGACTTCATTATAAATGGTCTATAAATGGTTTATAAATAGGTTGTTAATTAGGTTGTAAACCCTTTGTAAGTCATTAATAAACCCTTATAAACGAGTTATAAACACAGTTTTTATACATCGATGCAGGCTGACTATTTGGGAAGATCCCCATCTTGGCAACCCACTTTCTATCCCTTAACTTGCTCTACTAGCCCAATTGCACACTCCCTACCATTCTTGTATCTGTTTCTAGAGATTAACCCCCCCCCCCCCCCCCCAAAAAAAAATAACTTTACTATAAGGCTCCATTTTGCCAGTTATAAATGTTTGTAACTGATTACTAGATGATGATGTGTTTCACACTTTACAATAAGGCTCCGCTTTGCCAGTTATAAATGTTAGTAACTGATTAATAAAGGGTGACTTGTTGTGTAATGAGTAGTAAGCAATACCTTCATCTTGGATAGATGGATACTTTATTAATCCAGAGGGAAATTTTAGGACATCCAGTAGCATCCAGACACAACATCAATTTTTTTTTTTCAATTTGAATTTGAATTACATGGGATGCACACTATGGTCTAATCTGGTTTTCCAGAGCTGATATAGAAAAAAAGAAAATATATTTAATTGTGCTTTCTTTGTTAGCCAGTGACGTGATGACATAGGTCAGAAGGTCACAGACCAACGCGCCCACGGCAAATAGGGAGCTTGAGTTTTATATCTTGCCTAAAAGGGGGGGGGGGCTTCTTGTGTTTCGTTCCGTTCCCACTCCTTTTGAACGTGTTCTCCCTATGTGGATGTGATTTGTGGATGTTGTGTCTGGATGCTAATGGATGTCCTAAAATTTCCCTCACAGTTATCCTTTTGACATTTGGTGGCAGCGGTGGGATGGCTTGCTGTGAGGTCATCGGAGGCGTGGCCATAAAACCTTAGGGGGGACCCCCAAGGTAGGTTGACTCCTGTGTGAGGGACCCTATAGATGGGTGAAGCACTTGTGTGTGGGGTGCCCTGGGATTGGAGAAGTACGGTTGGTTGAGGCGCAAGGAATGCCTGTGTGCATGAAGTGCAAGGGTGCGCTTTCTGAAGGGGATGGCAGTGTGACGGAGTGCCGTCACTACACATAAGTATGTGCTCTGACTGCCATACCAACGAGCCTGGCCCTTTTGCGTTGCATTCAGAGTGCAGGTTTAGCTCCCTGTAGACCCAGATTCAAGTCTGCATGGGGGGACTATCTCTCCCTTCGCTACATGCATAGAAACTATTTTCCTGTGTTGTACAGCTGACTTTCAGCCTCTTCAAACTCTGAAAGTTCCCACTCAGATTCAGGTTCAGATATTCAGAGGAAATAGGCTACAACATTTAAATCTTCAGTTTCACAGTGGAGCCTTTTGCCATTAATTAATTATTTAAAATTCACGATAATGGGACTAAGATTTGGTAAATTGTATGAAAATGAGTCCAAAAAGTTGCTGTGCAAGAACAATAAAGGATGGTTACTGGGTTAGGGTTAGGGTTATACCCTGCAAAGTCTGTTGTCTTCACTGTATAGTATTTAAATAATAGACTGTGTCAATCTGATTAAAAACCTTACAATACTGCGGTAACATATTTCTAATGAGGATGATATATAAAGTTCTGTAGCCTATGTCATTTAATTTGATGCTTTATTTAAGCAACACAACCTTCATCCTTCATTCACTCTGATCTGAGGCTGGTTTACCAAATAGTTTCATTCGGTGAAGAAATTAGTCTTCATACATAATGTCTCTCTTAACAAAATGTATGGCCACATTTATTACAGTCAATCAATCCCAGCAATTGATAGGATATTAAAGCATTGATTGAACTAGGAAGTGCCATTTGTACAAATCACCATGTCGTTTCGAGAAGCAGGAAGTCCTAGGCATTTAACCAATGCCATAAAGTCATATTGTCATGGTAGTCTTACTTTCCAAAATATCACTTGATACTTCAATATCAATTGTTTTGTTGACATATTACGTGACAAGGTTATGTTAACTTGACATCATAGTCATCATTATCGATAGAAACAGGCTTTGTGACGGCTGAAAGATGTTGGAATAATCAAAGATGTCAGTTTCAGTGAAAGGGTATTGTAGGCCTCATTTAGCCTTAACCCTAGCTGTAGATGTGAGTGTTCTCAGATGTCTTAACTTCTGCAGTTCTTATGTAAGTTGAAGTTCCGTAGGGATACTTTAGATTCTGATTCTGAAATATGATAAAATGGCTTGCTCTCAGTTTTATCTAAGCATTAATTTATCTTTGTCAACTTCTACGGAATAGAATCCAAGGTAAGAGTCCTTGAATCATAATCAAATACACTTATTGTCAAATACTTCACACGCTCCTCTGCCTATCCATGCTGCGCTCCAAAAACTCCAGTGTTCATACAAGTCATAGCTGTGTAAATGGGAAGCTAACATAATGGCTTGGCCCAAGCAAGGCACTATTCCAGCAGGAACGTGAAGATGCTGTATGATTCAGATTCTTTTTTTATAAATGCATTGAGTCATTCAATCCACTAGAGGTCAGCATAACCCTTTTCTTTTTTGTCATAATGTCCTGTAGTGCCATCTGAATAAGTTACCAGTTCATTTTGCCAGTATTGCTCTGCAGTAATACATTCATATTTCTGGATAGTAATTGCAGGGTTTACTAACATACCACCACTTGCTCATGTGACTGCGTGTTCTCAAATGCTCTTCAACTGACACAGCACAACACAACTGGACCAGATCAAACCGCTCAAAGACAAAATAAACTAAAGTGACTCAACTGATCTTAATTCAGTTCCTCTTAAGCAGACAGAGCATAAATAAACATCAGTCCAAAAAATAAGATAACTAACATGCACAAAGCCTCAAATACTTTTTGGGCAATTAATTCAGTACAGTGACACGCATATTTAATAAGACTGGGGTAATATTCTGTCAAAGATAGCAATTATAAATCGTTCTCGGGGGCTGAAGCCATCTTTTAATTAGCCAAAGCAGGTTTAATTACACTTTTGGTGCAACACCCCCAGTGACGTATATCCAGCTATGAAAACGCTAACTACAACATTCTGATGGGCTGTTGTCCTCTCCCCATTCTCTCTTTCTCTCTATCTGTCTCTCACACACACACACACTCCCCCAAACTGAGTTTGAGGGTTGAGTAGGTGTATCACTCGCTGCATAGCCAACAGGAGACCTGGGATACATAGATGAATTCTGCTTCAATTTTTTTACTCACACAATGGCAATGGCAACTGACATCTGAGTTACTGGGGGAAAAAATATTTTCTAATTCATAGTGCATTCTCATTCCAAATGAAATGAATAAAATACCACTTCTGTAAGCCTGACCAATATTAATAGGATATCATTAATACGAACAGAGTTGCTTGTCAGTGACAGACAGATGGACTGATTTAATATTAGTTTGCACAGTACCATGTGTAGGTAGCCCATCCAGAATATCCCTCTCACTTGAAAGGAAAAAAAGGTGGATGGAGAATGTATCAGTCCTCTGTGGATTAACTTGAACTATTTATCTCTGATTTATGATCGTGATTGATTTATGTTTTACCATTTTAGAATTTGTGTTTAAAGATATGTTCGAGTCTTGCTTATCAGTGCTGACTAATGATCTGATCTGATCTCAGTGATTCCTGGCTGATGAAGACTAAGGTGGACCTGAGTCTTTTGAACTACAGGAAGCCAATTTGCATTGAGAGGAAAAAAAAAAAGCAGGGCCCACCGGCACCGGGCGGTTTCTATGGTTACCTGAGATCACACAAGCTGGATGCTGCAGAGGTGAGGTAAGCACTCCGCCAAGCCTCTGTCTGCAGTTTGACAACAGCAGGTAATGAGCAGGCTAGAATCAGGTGTTGTAGTCATAGGCACAACCTCTAGCTGGATGCCCAGATGAGATCATATGCATGTCTGCATCAAGAAAAAAGAACTCCACATACTAGATGTACGCTGTATACTATGTGCAGATATTTGTCAGGTCAGACAGGGGAAGTGTAGCACCACTATGGCTTTCAGTTTAAATATCCATTAATGGCATGAGGATAAATGAAGGAGACTCTATTGTCCCTTATTCCTCTTGTTGAGTGACAGGAGTAAAAATTCGACAAAAATTACAAACATGGATTCATATTTTTTTTTTTGTCCTTACCCTCTGCCAAACTGGCTTAATGTTGAATTGTTGAGCTTCTACTACTAAAATCTAGTAGCTGCAAATCAATGCCCCTAACTCTTCCATATGCATGACGGAGTGTCTGTTCACTGGTGAGCACTGATACTGTGTTGTGCTATCTCTGTGACGATTCTACTCTTCTTGGCTCCTGATTGTGATGTTTAATGAATAGCCTCTCAAATTCCCCCAATGGAAAGCTAATAATTTGAGCTGTTCGGTTTTATACGATGGCAACTGAAAGAAAAACAAAGATAAGATTGATCGAGAGAATAGAGATTTCTTTTTGGCCCAGCTCCTCTTCGCCCCCTCCACCCTCTTCTCTCTATCTTTTTGGCAGCACGGTTGGGGGTGATAAGATCACATTAGACCGCGCAGGTTGGAATTAAATCATGTCTCAGATGACTCATTCTTTCTTAAGAAGATGCCCCCCTCCCCCACCGAGACCCCCCCCACCCCCACCCACCTCCATTCAAACTCTGCACCTAAAAGAACGTGGGATGTCTGTGCACTTGTTCAAGATAAAAGTCTTTCTTCTCCTTCAGCAAGTCACCCTGTCTGCCTCTGAGGGTGTGACTGATAGTGCAAGGGCTTAAGCACTATGGGTAGGATGGATGCCCTGCTGTGATGGAGCCATTGCCATGAACTGTTTTCGTTTGTGATTGATTCAGGGACTTCACAGGGTCTCCACAGACTTGCTTGGTTTCAGCAAGCTCAGAATTGCCAATTTGACTATGCACCATTAGATCGCCCAGGCTACACAGGAAACAACAAATCACCCAGAGGACCATTTTGTGTGACTGGCATTCATCATACACCCAGAGCTGTGGCATGTCTTCCACCTGCTGTGGTAAAAAAAAAAAACAACCAGCACAACAAATGACTTAGTCACATTGCCACACCGAGATTCAACCGAATGCATAGGTTGAATGATGTGTTTTTGCACCAGATGTGCCTTTTCGTTTCAGAAGTAACTGAAGCCAGTCACATTGTTGGGGTCTCTGCAGAACAACAGAATCACTCATTCATCCATTCTTGATTAAATACCTCATTACATCCAGTATTTCAAATCACTTTGAGTTTGCTCATTCCACGTGTGCAATCATGTCTCCAGTGATTCAGTGCACACAAGGAAAAAATATTTCAGCTGCCTTCGATCTTTTGTCCACAGACCCTTCAAGTGGTTACATATGTTTTGACTCAAGTGGAACATATTTCTGGGGTGTTGGCACTTGGAGAGGTGCCAGCCCGGGGATCCTTTTGAGTTACCGTCTGTGCTGCCAACACTGGCATGGCACAGCAGACAGATAAAGAGACTGGTTTCATCAGGAGGACTTGAGGACAGTGCTCTACCCCTCACCCCCTTTTGTGACGAGTGCCCGGTGGCGGCCCCTGTCGTGTCGCGCGGTGACAGTGACAGAAGACAAAGGCGCGGGGGTTTACGACCGGGGGCCGGGCTCTATCTGCGGGTGACAGGAGGGCCTATCGCTGTTCTCACCGGGCTCCGTGCCGCTCTGAGGATTCCCACGAGACCCCCCGGCCGCACCTCCCTAAAGATAGAAGCACTCGGAACAGAATGGTGAGACACTTATCACCTCTGCAAATGAGTGGAAAAATTTGAGGCTAGCGGGGGCTGCCGTCTCGTGTTCACCTCCAAACAAGCTCAAATCCCTGGACTACCTCTCTTTTTTTCACCCCATCGTGAGAGTGTGATGTGCCTCTGGAAAACACTGCAGAGGCCAGCCGTGCAGTCGTGATACTTCAGTCTTATCTTACTGCAGCTCTGACCAAAAGAAGACAAAAATCCGAAAACTAAAACAACATTTTTTGAATTGAGGCTAAAAAACCTGTTTGTCTGTATGTCTGTGCCCACCACATGAAAGGGCCTACTAGCTCGCAGTCATGTTGTTTTTGCTCTTTTCCTCACTCGGGGCAGATGTTTTTAAATGCCTGTGGAATGTGGGGTAAGCCATGCACTCTATTTTCAGTGTTTGAGGAGGCTGGGGCTGGATTATTTTCCTTTTTTCAGGAAAGGGGGCAGATAGGTACAAATGAGGAGAGGAAAAAAACATTGATATGTGTTACTTCTGAACACTGATCTGTGTTACTTCTGAACACTGATATGTGTTACTTATGAACACTGATATGTGTTACTTATGAACACTAATATGTGTTACTTATGAACACTGATATGTGTTACTTATGAACACTGATATGCATTACTTATGAACACTGATATGTGTTACTTATGAACACTGATATGTGTTACTTATGAACACTGATATGTGTTACATATGAACACTGATATGTGTTACTTAGGAACACTGATATGTGTTACTTAGGAACACTGATATGTGTTACTTATGAACACTGGCAAGAGTGGGCCTAATGGTGTTGGGTGTGAGAGGACTGTGTGTTTGTGTATGTGTCTGTGTGTCTATGATGATGCGGGGTACAGGGAGGGGGAGGGGGAAGTGGAGGGAGAGGGAGAGTTGGGGTGGGGTGGGGTGCAGTTGGGTGGAAGTAAAAACATCAGGGCCACTGCAGGAGAACTCAGATGGGGCCGTGGCGTGATGCCTGGATTAGGCACTGTATGCCCGCTGCTGCTTTCAAAATTGCTCCACATTCCCAGAGATTAAGATAAAAATGAATGGGCGCCGGCAGTCTGTCAGGGGGAACGACAGCTCAAAATAACAATCAAGTGTGGCAGCACCCTGTGGACAACCTTCACGAGAGATGAACATTACGCTCTTTTATTTACTGTACTTTATGCCAGATATGTGGAAAACCACGTCAGGGCACGATAGTCCGTAGACCCACTGAGCATCACAACTATAACTACACGTATGCCTTACAGTTGCAAATTATTTCGTAGCTGACCTTAAAATGTTATGATTATGAAGGAAAATATATTTTCATTATCGTAAAATGTGAACGAGCAGTGCATGATAAATACAGACATACTGTATGAGAATCACAGTGTGCAGGGTGTTGAGAATATCCTTACTTGCAGATTATCCTGGGAGTATCTAACGGAGCGGTGGTGTCTGCCTGGTTATTTATGAATGGCTCGGTTGGGTGACTAAGACCCAGTGCTTCAGACGCTTCAGAGCTGTGCACCGAGCCCACTGTGCTCCATCATCTCTTAAGGGGAGAGATCAGTGGAACAATCCTGGACACCAGAGAACATCCGTCCAATTAAAAGGGTAACAATCTCCACAGATGTACATGTCCATAATCCCCCGTTTCTCTCTCTCTCTCTCTCTCTCTCTCTCTCTCTCTCTTTTTCTATTCCTGTCTCTTTCGCTTTCTCTCTCTGTCTCTCTCTCTCTCTCTTTTTCTATTCCTGTCTCTTTCGCTTTCTCTTCACAAACACTCATTCATTTTTTTCCCTCTTACTCACTGCTGGATAGTATAGTCTAAATGTACGAGTTGTTTTGATGTTTTCATCACAGTGTATTACAGGGAGGATCACTCCAATCAATGTAATAGATTGAGTCTTAAAGGGCCTTCTGTTGCACGGATATCTCTCCTCTCCCCCCAATGCCGGACATCTGTGTCCCAACAGCATCTGCACCACCTGCTATTCAAACTCTGCACTGGCTCGTGCACAATCACTGATATGCACTGCGAAGGTCGAAAATGACTGTAGACAATAGGGGGAGAACCCTGAAACTGCTGGAATTAATTTCAGGAGTTCTGCGTTGATATTGAATAAGTGTGACTACTGACCAGTGCACATTTAGGATAGACGGCTGGCACATTTCTGTCACGTTGAGATCAATTTAGGAGTCGCTGATGCGCCGATTCTGCTGATAAATTGCAGCTTACTCCACTCCCTCATGCAACCAATTACTGTCAACATGAAAATCATGAGGCTGAACACTTTCTAGTGCGGCCATTCAAGCCCGGAAACTTGGCAGGAAATGTAGTTGGAGCTGAGGACTAAGAGGTCACAAAAGAGCAGATGTAATATCTGTGCAGTGCAGACCCGAAGGCAATAGGGCCTTCAAAGACAGCATTCTGCCTCATATGGAATTCTTTTGGGGTCAGGCCTTGGCAGGGCAGAGTTACTCCTCTAAGCCTCTGATATCCTGTCTGTGCCCTGGCCCTTGACAGGAGCTCTTGATACCTTGAATTCCTTAATACAAATATGGAGTTAGTCTTTTCTGCCCAATATTCAAACCAAGTATGTCTGTGTTGACTCAGTTAAACACATTGATTTCTGAGTGATATAGTATTAATTTCTTTAACCAATTCAGTCCAAATAAATCAATAGGGACACATCATACTTTTTTGGCATTTTATTTATTTATTTATTTAATTAACGTTCGCAAACTGTGTAGTAGGCTTACTTTACGGTTTGAGTGAATGGTGAGCGTGATATGGCGAAATGGATGATAAAAAGCTTTGAATGAAAATTTGACTGTACTACTTTAAGAAGCGAGCTTCACTGTTGTCTGAAAATGTCAACAGGCAGCTGGCTGAAAGCAAAGAAGTAGTAGGCTTACCTTTTTTGGTAACCTAGCTGTTACGGTTCATTGTTTCTGAAATAAGAGGCCTGACTGCTATGTTCCCAGCAAACTTGAGTCCTTGTTTACCTGAAATGTGCACTTTATAATTTGATTTTGTACCGCCCTGTTTGGCAATGTTGTTTTTCAATTAAATAAAACATTCACATAAAGCAGGCCAATCCACGTTTCCAGAGCATTCAAATAAAATAAAAAATGATGATTTTTTTTTTAGAATAGATAGAAATTTGCGATTAATCGCGATTCATTTTGAGTTAACTACGACATAAATGCGATAAATTGTGATTCAATATTTGAATCGTTTGACAGCACTAATAAATGTACGTATGCGTATTACATAATCTTGATTTTAAAACAGCCCTGCAATGCTGTTTTAGTCCCCCTGCAAGTCCTCTGGGTCTTGTCTTTGATGCAGTGTGAGTAATCTGTCAAGTGGACCAGTAGCCTTTGTGCAACTCTGTGATTTAATAACATCCAACACATAAAGCTCTTAAGCCTGAGGGGACCCTACATTGCTCTAAGCCACACTATGAGCTCAACTCAACACTTAACGTCACGTTCACAATACAATCGAGGGCAAATTCAGATACATATTTCCCTTTAGAAAGCAAGCAATACACAGTAAGGCACTCAGCATGCATACTTACACACATTTTATATATCTATATACTGTATATACGTATGTGTGTGTGTGTGTGTGTGTGTGTGTGTGTGTGTGTGTGTGTGTGTGTGTGTGTGCTTGTATACATATATCACACACACACACACACACACACACACACACACACACACACACACACAGAAGCGATACAGTATGTCTTCTGAATAAACATGACATTTTCTTTGGCAACCAACATTCCTTAGGAGGAGCTGTGTTCCCTCTTGTCATGTCTGATCAGCATGCATGCCATGTTTGTGATATATCACAAGTGACTTTCATGTGCCTGTAATAATGAAGTGTGGATTGGATACTCTGCCAGAGCTAACTCTCACCCCAACAATATGCTCCCTTCAAACTGGAAAAAAAGAATACTTGAAACAAGATGTTCAAGACTACAAAACAGAGTTTAAATTACGTAGTGAATATGATGTTTCGTTTCTAATCCTTTTGGGTCTGTAGCCTACTACAGAGTCTTCAGTGACGACAGTCTGTGTTCCATCATTGTATTTAAATGACTTCATCTAAAATGCATGATCAATAATCCCATATGCACAATCTCAGAGGCTCACAGTCTATCATTGTCAATATTAATAATAAAACCACACTAAATAAGTCTTTGCTTTATTGTACTTGGTATGGGAGGATGCATTATTGATGATTTAGCATTTTGACTCATGGACTTGTAATGGTATCCCTGTCTCACTGTTTGATGATTATTCTCCTTTGGAGAAGGAATGGTGATGTTTCCCTGATTGTCCATCAATCCATGAAATTCATGAATCTTTAATATTTGTCTCAGTTCTGTAGTTTGGATGCATGGAGGCACACATGTACTTCATTGTGCATCGTCTGTTTTTTTTTTTTCATGGCGCAATATCACATCCACTCTTTACCAATCATTCTCCAGCACTGATATTATGAATATGAACCTTCAGCATGCAGCTGAGCAGCTGTCAACATACAGCGTAAATGTGACTATTTCCATGGTTACAGTGTACGGTATGACAAGGTCCTTCTTTAAACCGAGTCGTTATTTATTTATCTCCGTGGCTGCATCCTCCCTTGTTTCTCAATGGGCCAGATGGGAGCTGAGCCTTCTGTGAAATACACTGACAGATGTTTCCGGACACACTAAGAGGGGCTTTCCGGCCTGCACACATTTGCATTTTTCATGCTGCTTCAAGCCCACCCCTGCAGCTTAGACTAAACTGTCCGCAGAGTACGTATGGATTAAAGCATTGATGAATGTGAAACACAAACATAACAAAAGTAAGAATGAGTGACCGGGGAGGCGGGGGGTGAGCATGTATGTTGGCAGGGAATGAATGGAAGCCAGCATGAGCATGCTGTGGAGGGTGCATGAATGTTTATGGTGTTCGTGTGTGACAAGGATTTTAGGGCCAGATCAATCTGCAGCAATGGAGAACTGAGACTGTTATATAGCCCTTACCTTTTCCCAGGTGTGGGCAATGATCTAATCATCTCCCCAGTGCTGCCTTCAGTCCACGCATGGCACAAAGTAAAGGGGCACACTGGGTCGTAACAGAGACACTTTCAATAAATCTCCATTGCAGGGAAAATGTGGCTCTCTGAGCTGCGTATCCTGCACCAGCACACTAGTGTGTTCCTACAGAGGGCTCGTCCGACGCTACTGTTTTCTAATGTCTGAGGAATGGAATTTATTCTGTGCGCAGAATGGTGAAACTTCAGCACCATGGACAAGTCACTGTGTAAGAGAAGACCCTCTTCTGACTGCACTAGTCGCGTAGATGTTGCAAAGTGTCAAAAAGTGAATGAAAAGGGCTATCGTATTGTTGCATTTGCTTTGTATTCAGGAAGATATTAAACAATATATCCGAACAAAGCATGACATTTTTATTATGTGGGATATAATTATTTGATTACGCGCGTAAATGGTGGAAAACTAGAGCCACGTGCCTTATGAGCGAGGCACCTCCTGGCTAAGGTACAGTATAATCGACGCCTTCAGGTTTGGCTTCAGAATCTGCGCTGTCTCTTCCTCCCAAAATTGAATGCGCGCGGCTTCGCCCGATCGAGGTGCCAAAGCTGAGCGCCGAGCGTTAAGCCCTCAGAGGTAACGTCCCTCCCCCTGGCAGATGAGCTCCAGTCTTCGTTTCCCTCTCAGCACAGCGCTTCAGACAACGGCGGGATTGCGTCCATCTTCAGTTAGAGATGGTTTTACAACTCAATTTGACTCGAGCTTTCATCCCCGGTTCCATGTGGCATCCGCGCGGAGTTCTTCAAAGGCTCCGGCGCGAGTCCTGTCAAGACCGCGTCTAAGTAACACCGCACTGAGAGGAAATAAACTGCAATGATTTGTGACAAAGCGGATATAATTAAACAACAACGGTAACTTCAGCACAGGTTTTTAAAGCAGCCGCCTTCAAACGGCACTAGCTGAAGATCTTTCAACCATGCCAGTCCGAAGAGGTCATGTTGCGCCTCAGAATACCTTTCTTGGAATGATAATACGGAAATTCGAAGGACAAAGTAAGTAGTAATTGTAATACAAAAGCCTTGCCGACACTTTCCAAAGACTAGTACCAAAGTGACCAAAAGGTCATATTGGTAAACAGACGATATGCTGATGCCTCTGAGAATTAAAATGACTGTTTTATGATAACATTTGTTATATCTACCTTTATGTCAACTGAACAAATAATACTCTATTATAATGGCTTTACGTAATCTTGAAGTATCACATAAACATTTGATTGTTTTACCTGGGGTGAACAAAGATTATTGTGTCTACTTGTATGTGGTGCTCGGGTGAAATGTCCCATGCTCTAGTGTAGGAAGGATGACCTGGGTTATTCCTGTGATGCTCAGTTTAATATTATCTTGGGTATTGAACACGATTTACGACTTACAGTAACTCATGATCATGCAAATCCTAATACAGTATGTGTGCTTTGTAAACAGTAATTGGAATGCATCAGTGTTTAGTGATCTCCTGAATGCAGTTTGTGGGACAGCTGTTCCAGCTATGCGTATGTGTACTCATGCTAGTAATGGCATAAAACCCATAGCACATTAGCATTTAAGTAGCATAGTGTACATTGTGGTTGACATATTTGTCAGCCAATCATTGATCATTATCATACAATCAAGTAACAGGAAGTGGTGTGTGTTTTGATCATTATTCACTAATAAATGCCCAGCTTAAGCCTCATACTGTTTGAAAAAAAATGATGGCAAAAGCATACCAGGTGAAGTAAAAAAAAAAAACGTCACAAG